>NC_134017.1:40540135-40892635 GCF_040712315.1 Castanea sativa | reverse complement strand
ACCGAGTTCCTTTCCTTTTAAGCTGTCGTTTCACCTTTATTGCCATGTGCACCATGTCCTCTAACTCCACGTAGTGCTACAATTCCACCACGTTGGCAATGTCACGATTCAGCCCATTCAAAAACCTTGCCATGGTAGCTTCTCTATCCTCCTCTATATTTGCCCAAATCATGGCAATCTCCATCTCCTTGTGGTAGTCATCCACGCTCCTATAGCCTTGAGTAAGACTCTGTAATTTCTGATACAAGTCCCTATAGTAGTGACTAGGAACAAACCGCCTCCTCATGATTGCCTTCATTTCCTCCCAACTCTCAATAGGTCTTAATGATGCAAAGAAGATCAGTAGGCTGGATGTTTCGGACTTGAGAGGACTACTGGTTGTCTCTGCGGCCTGAGAAAAGAAAGAAAAGCGAATCAAAGGCGACCGGGGCTGCCGGCCAAAAACCCTCCGATGGCAAAGTTAGTTTTTCTCTCTATGTTATCTGAGTTCCAACTTTTTTGGAGTGATAAATGAACATACCTTGGCCTTGTTTGAAACAGCCTTTATATAGTGTTCTTATAGGCGGTTACCAAAATTGGAACTTCTCCTGGATTCAAGGAGAGGTAGAAATCAAACGTAACTTGCATAACCGTTTAGAAGTTATGCTTTTGCCTCCACAACGGATACCTGGCAGTTATGCGTGGGATAAGGAATTACCGCGCTATATTCGGAGATTTTTCTAAGTATGATACTCTCATCCTAGAATTCCTTAGTCAAGTATGTTTTGGCACAGGCGCAGAGGCTGCCTCGTCTAACAGTCACTCCTTCAGGACGAGGTTATCCGCGCTTTGGACGAGTGTCTATTTTCTGGTGGTGCCTACCTCGTCCAGAACTCTTCCTATCTGGATGAGGTATCTGCAAGTAGGTTTCGAAGGGTGTTTACAATTCCAAACGGGCCACGGACGACCTTTATGGACGACTTGGAGATAGGCAAAATCAGTACCCCATCAGTTGCCCCCTGTTTAAGGGTCGTCCAAAGCTCTTCGGTTTTTGGACACGCTTCAACATATTATCCCACGTGCCTCAAGGTAGAGGGTGGGGCTTTAACGGCCACCAAATTGTGCCACGTGTCACCACTTACTTGGTTAACTGTCATGTCGATTTGAGTTTTTGAGGAAGTTGCCACGTGGTTCTCCCTGATTGGATATTTCGTTTCAGGCCTTACTTTTCAACGCCTAAAATAGTGGATTTCCTCCCATACCCTCTCCATTTTTCAAATTTCCTTGTTTGACATCTCTTGTCCGTTGCCTCGTCTAGGAGTATTCCAGCGTCCCTAGTTTCCGTCGTCTAGAGCCAGGTATTTTCTCTACGCTCGTCTTTAGGCTTCCCTTACATTTCCACAATGTCCGAGGTTTTTTCTTCGTCTAGCAATAGTGTTAATAGGGAGATAGACGAGTATCGCAACACAACCTGTGATTATAACACAACCTGTGATAGTTGACCCAATGATTATAAAGAATGACGAACCAAAGGTAAAATGACGAACCAAACACGAGTATCGCAATACCACGTTCATGTGTTCAAATTGTTGTTGTATAGCCTGTAAAATGATGGACGACTCCTCCCTTTCTTCCCTATTTGATGTTTCACACCTGAAAGACATACTTTTGAAACAACAGAGAATTGTTAGAAATAATTCCTCACAACACTCCCTCACGTGTTTGCACTCAAATTATGTCACTCTCACTCGTGTTTCACTCTTAAACTGGTTTTTTCCCGATAACAGTCTTGCACTCTCTTGCCTTTTTCCACTCGTAACTTCGCCTTTTCAGTTCTTCATTAAACTAATAAACTTGATCAAGAAATTCAACTTGTAGTGTAAAAACAAATACCAACGGCAAGAAAATATGACAGAAACACTAAATCAAAGGAAGAGGACAAAAGAAAACGATATTTTGGTCTGAGAGAATTGAAACTACAAACAAAATTATTATTATTATTATTATATATTTTTTTTGGAACTGGGTGCACGATTTTAACCTAGTGCACTTCAACAAAAACAAACAAATAAGAACGATGAATGAAGAACACAAAAGGAATACGATAGGATGATAACAGGAAACAAAAAAAAATAAAGGGATAGAAAAACTGATTTTAGAATCTGTGCTCTGATACCAAATGATGCGAACCTCAATCGACACGCTTTGAGACCCAACAAAAATATTGGAATACTTGTCCAAGAAAGCTAAAATTCAAATTTTTGATAGAAACCCTGACCCAACGTTTATAATTGAAACGTGAACCAAAGGTATAAGTTGACCTTGACCCAATGATTATAAAGAATCATGAACCAAAGGTATAAAGTTTGAACGCCACAAGGAAGAATCCTTGATAAGTTCACAGATCTTGAAGAACCAAAAGATAGCAAAGACTCACCTTATCTGATTTCTATTCAATAATATTATGTAAAACGTTTACAGACTTCAGGGACTATTTAAAGGCTCTATAAAACTTGACAGACAAGAAAATATATTCTAAAATAACTCCTAATTGATACCTTACCATATCAGGAATCAAATTTGACCTAAAAAGCATTAAATGCACCTAAAAACAAGGAAAATACCTAAAAAACGTACTAAACAATGAAACCCTAAATAAAAGTTGATTTGGTCTGAAATTAGCAGATCCAAAATAAGAAAAAATCTGCCTTAACTGATATAGAGCTGGAAAGTCAATCAGCCATTAAATCATGCCATAAATCACTCGCAATTAAGCCAGATTAGCCCTAAATAGCTTGAATTAAATTTATTACGCTTTCATCTTCCTTTGGGCCAAGCTTGAAATGTTCTGCGTTAGAATCAACCCAAATCTCTTGAATCAGCCCATTAAGTGCTTCTTTGATCTTCTTGGATCTTGCTCTTGTAATAGGCCCAACTGGAACATGCAATGGATCCTTGAATGCTTGTTGATTCTCATCAGTAAACATGATGTACAGAGAGCAAATTTTATTAATGTAGAAATAGATTTTATCAATGCAAAAAAACAAATTCGATTAGTGTGAAATTTAAGTATGAAAAAGCATTCAGATTTGGCATTTAAATTTAGAAAACATGATTTCAGCAGGTATTTTATGAGAAAATAGTGAACAATTTTTTAAATAGTGAACATAAAATAATTTAAGCAGAAAAGAGAGTGAACAATTTTTTAAATAATACTGAACAGAAAATAATTTTATGCAAAATCATAGAAATAGTTTATGCAGAAAACAGTGAACAATTTTTATGAGAAAACAATGAACAATTTTAATTAATGTAGAAAACAGATTTTATGAATGTAGTAAGCAGATTCGAATATACAGTAAACATGATGTGTAGAGAGCAAGTTTTATTAATGTAGAAATAAATTTTATCAATGCAGAAAAATAGATTCGATTATTGTGAAATTCAAATATGAAAAAGCATTCAGATTTGGCGTTTAAATTTAGAAAACACGATTTCACTAGGTGTTTTATGAGAAAACAGTGAACAATTTTTTAAATAGTAATAGAGAATAATTTACGCAAAAAAGAGAGTGAACAATTTTTTAAATAATGCTGAACAAAAAATAATTTTATGCAAAATCATAGAAATAGTTTTTGTAGAAAACAGTGAACAATTTTTCTGAGAAAATAATGAACAGTTTTAATTAATGCAGAAAATAGATTTTATGAATACAGTAAGCAGATTCGAATATATAGTAAACATAATGTGCAGAGAGCAAATTTTATTAATGTAGAAATAGATTTTATCAATGCAGAAAAACAAATTCGATTATTGTGAAATTTAAACATGAAAAAGCATTCAGATTAGGCGTTTAAATTTATAAAACACGATTTCAGTAGGTGTTTTATGAGAAAACAGTGAACAATTTTTTAAATAGTGAACATAAAATAATTTACTCAGAAAAGAGAATGAACATTTTTTTTTAAATAATGCTGAACAGAAAATAATTTTATGCAAAATCGTAGAAATAGTTTATGCAGAAAATAGTGAACAATTTTTATGAGAAAACAATAAACAATTTTAATTAATGTAGAAAACAGATTTTATGAATGTAGTAAGCATATTCGAATATACAGTAAACATGATGTGTAGAGAGCAAGTTTTATTAATGTAGATTTAGATTTTTATCAATGCAGAAAAATAGATTCGATTATTGTGAAATTCAAACATGAAAAAATATTCAGATTTGGCGTTTAAATTTAGAAAACACAATTTCACTAGGTGTTTTATGAGAAAACAGTGAACAATTTTTTAAATAGTAAACAGAGAATAATTTACGCAGAAAAGAGAGTGAACAATTTTTTAAATAATGCTGAACAGAAAATCATTTTATGCAGAATGCTAGAAATAGTTTATGCAGAAAACAGTGAACAATTTTTATGAGAAAACAATGAAAAATTTTAATTAATGTAGAAATTAATTCATATTTTGAAATTAAAATCTCTATATTTTACAATGCTTCTATTTAAATAAATAAAAACATAAAAAAGCTACTTATTGTTATGTTTATGTTTATGTTTATTTGTTGATTACCCCAGGTAAAAAAAGTTATATGGAACTCGAGTTTACTAAACTCGAGTTCCTTACAAGGTACTCGAGCTCACCGAGCTCGAGTTCCATAGAAATAAACATAAACATAAATGTTTTTATAATAGGTATTCAAGCCTGGTATACTTGAGTACTGTGTTGCATGGAACTCGAGTTTACCAAGCTCGAGTACCACATTATTTTTTTTAATCACACAAATTCCAGCTCAGCAGTGCCACAGTGGCAGAACTAATGAGGAACTCGAGTTTCATAAACTCGAGTACCATTTGGAACTCGAGTTTCTGAAACTCGAGTTCCAGAAAAGTGGTATTTCCTTATTTAGTTTCGAAACAGTGTTTTTTTGCTACAAATTTCTGAAAATTGTGGTATTTGGCCATTTTGGCCCTCAAGTTAGTTAACGCAGCTAAAAAACGCGGCCCAAAAACGCAGCTAAAAAGCACAGCTAAAAAATGCGGCCCAAAAACTTGTTTTTTGTAGTGGTTTCTCTATGTGATTTGATTGTATTCATTTTAGGTACTATGTGTTCACCATCATGAATGTATGGTACTTTTTTTTTCCGTTGATAAACCCTGGGAGAGTGGGTTGGCGCTGGTGAATGGAGAGTAGAGACAGAAAAGATGCTATGGTTATTGTTTATTGTTTTTGTATGGGAATTTTAAAAGTGTCAATTTTTTATTTTAAAAAAATAACCATAAGTGTTCAGCACCAAGGCTCGATCAATTAACTTAAGATAACTTTATGCATGATTGTTTGGAATCTCTTGATCAATTATGATTGTCCTATCTATTGACATGCCTAGAATAATCCCTTGGCTACTTTGATGAAAAAAAAAAAAATCTAAATTATCATTTTAAAAAAAATTGCTTCTTTTGGAGTTGGGATGACTATCTAGCACCATAGATTGTTTAAGACTATGAAATTTTGTACACTCTTGCTTACATATGGACATTGGTATTCCCATTTGAGACATTGGTATCATCGAATGTGACGTTGGTACCATTCATTGTGACTAAGATTGCATTTTATATGATGAGAAATATTTTCTAATTGTAGAATATTTTTAGGTGAAATATTTTCCAAAAAATAAATTATTTTCAAGTGTTTGGTTATGTTCATGAAAATACTTTGGGAAATATTTTTCAGTATTTGGCTCCATTTCTAAAATTGATGTGGAAAATATATTTTCTACTATTTTCTCACAATTTCTCATCTCCCAAACACATATAATAAAATAAAAAAAATAGAGGAAAATTATAGAAAAAAAAAAATCGTGATCGAGGGACTAGCGATGTTAGCAACCACCAGCTAATGGCGATGGTGGTTGGCCACTTGTGGGCACAAGCGCTCATAACGAGTGGTTTCATCGTGGGAAGTACACCTCAGCCTAGGGTAGACTACATGAAGGGTGTAAATGGAGTCGCCATCTAGATTAGGTCTATGAACTATATGTATAGCGCTTTTATGTGAAAGACTAATATTACCAAAGCATGTATTCAAAGTTTAGGTACGGGGATGGGAAGATGTTAGGCACCCAGCCCCACCTAACCCATGAGTCGACCTTCACTTATTGTGTTTCAAATTTTATTCCCAGTAGAGGGTCCTCTAACATGTTATTCTAGACTCACACACACACATAATCTAACATGCATCTAAAGCAATCAACATGGCATATCATCCATTTGCATTACATGGCATAGAACCCTACCACTCATCTGACACATATATGTCCAAGGGCAGCAAGTATGTCACAAGGTAGTAATATCAAAGAGGTGGTAGCATCAAGAATACTCATCATGTTTGTCAATCAAGCATATTCATCATGTTCATTAAACAAGCATGTTCATCATCCAAATTAAATGCAGGTCCATATAATTATGTATGACTTACCTCACTTACCTCACTGCATAATAGCACCTATGCATCAATGCATGTTCATGTTCTATGCATGTTCATGTTCTATGCATGTTCATGTTATTATCCAAGCATGTGAAACCCTAATCTTTAATCTAATAAACAAGGTGAAACATGTTATTCTACTGACCTAAATATCTAAACACTCAAAACTAAACTAAATAGAGACTAAACACGTGAAAGAAACTAAGCAAAATAGATAAAACACGAAGAATCTTGAATATGTATTTTTGAAAGCAAGCAAGAATGTGCATGCATAGGGTACATGTACGCATCTCATGTGCATGTGTACGCATGCAAGCTAGTATGTGTACACATGCACGCGCATACATGCCCAGAAACACAGACTCAAAAACAACAAGCAAACAACAAATAAAACACACTTCTAGCAACCTATCGTGCTTTTATACTAACTTAAGAGTAAACCTAAGCTAACAACAGATATATCAAAGCATTAAAACACAATGAAAAACAAATAAACAAACAAGAATGAAAGAGACAAACTTTGAACCTTTACCTCTAATACTAGAACTCCTTAGAACTTTGATTTGACCATTCCCCCCCAGTCAATCTAATCAAGAATAAAACCAAGAAGGTTAGTAAGCTTAAAACTCAAAGGTCAAGATCAAAATAGGTCCAAACCAAGTAAACTTTAACTTGAGGATGTTTTAGTATAAAAACTCCATTTTTGATTCACTATTTTCTAGTGAATTCACTGTGTTTTGGTAAGAGAGTCTTTGGGGTCTTTTTATAGTGATCATAAAGGGGTGTAGGGTGGCTCCTAGATGATGTGAGATTCACTTTACATGAATTTATATCCAAAAACTTTCCTTGCAGGTATTATGAAACCCTACGTGCATGTGCATGCTCGAGGCATGTGTGCGCATGCTCCATGTATGTGTAAGCATACTTGATGGCATGCATGCGCATATGCGTGTGTGCGTATGCATGCTTAGGGTTTGCCTGCGCATTTTCTTTGCCAAAATCATCCTACAAGTAAAAGTTTACGAGATTGGGCCTTAAATCAATCCCGAGCCTCCAAGTGATGTTGTCATTAGAGAATAGAGGCTCAGGTCTAAGGGGTACAAAATGAGGTGTCTACACCATCGGAGACCAAGAACTTTAGTTTGGTGGTGGTGGTTAGGTGGTAGATAGTGAGGGGTGGGGTTAGGGTGGAGGTTTGATTTATAAGTTTTGGGTAAGACGGAAAATGAAAGTGTAAATCAATTTCTGTCATAAGTGTCTTTATTTTATGGTCAACTGAAAAACAATTTCCAATTGACCAACATTTTTTGTCGCCCTAAACACTCGTGAATGTATAAAATATTTTCTGGAAATCAATTTTCATCGAACCAAACACAGCCTAAGGAACTGTTTGTTTCATTGTCAAATATTTTCTGATGGAAAATACCACTGAAACATAAAATGACTAAAATACCATTAGGATGTCAAAATCACTAAATTGTCCTTGAAACCTCCAACATGACTAAAATATTCTTACAATCACTAAAAAATTAATAATAATAATAATAATAACAACTGGAATATCACTATAAAATGACCAAATTTAATGGTTCTTATACTATTATGATACTTTTCAAAGTAATTGTAAGTAGTTTAGTCATTTTGAAGTTTAAAAATATATTTTAGTCTTTCGCTTATTTTGAGGTTTCAATTATATGTCGGTCATTTTAAAAGTTTTTGAGTGGTATCTTAATTATTTTATATGTTAAAGAGAGAATTTTGGTCATATTCCAAGCTTTGTGGTATTTTGTCATTTTATAGATTTTTGGACTATTTTTTGACATCCTTAATTACCAAGGTATTTTTGTTAGTTTTAAAGTTTGTGACTATATTGGGACAATTTACTGTTAAAATTTTAATTATTACTAAAAAAACCAAGTATTACAATATTAGGTTCTTGGAATGGAATTTGATGGTAATGTGACTTAAAAACCAAAACACCATAATCTTCTATCTTGCATTATAAGCGGAATCTAATTTGACGTAGATAATAAATTAGTACTATCAATTGTAATGTCGGTACCTTTGAATATGACCAAAAATATAAGGGGACCATTGTTGAGGATAAATTTTTCACAAGACATGGAATTTATTTCATTGGCAACTAGCACCACATCAACAAATTATGGATTTTGGAAAAACCTCTTTTAAAGCTCGACAGAGTCATATTAACAACATGACGTCGAAGCCCATGGTCCAAAACCCATGGCGACAAAGCCCATAGTTTAAGCTCATGGTAGAACATCTCATTTTCGGTTCATGATCCAAGCTCATGAGTCTCATCGGGGGAATTTTGGGAGTCGTGGTTTGGAGGGTCAAGAAGTATGTTCAGTAAAGCTCAAGAGGTTCAAAGTTGATAAAGGAAAATATGTTGCTTGACATGTCTTCCCCAATTCCTTGAATTCTGACGGGTCAGTGCGCAATAGGTAGCATCTGGTAAGTCTCTCATATCACATAACACTTCAAATGATAAAATTCTCCGTGCTTTTTACATAAAAATTAATGTTCATCATATAATATAAGTTTAAAAATGCAATTATATTATTTCATAAAAATTATATTGTTATTTTCATTAAATCAATTCCAAGCACATGACTAAATCTATATTAATATCCCATATCTAGCATTAAATACTTTCCTTGCTCTCCAAGATTTGGTCAAAACACAAAAAGACCATAATTACATCTCTAAAACTTCATCAAATATCAACCAACTAGTTTATTACTTACCAAAATTATATTGTAATAAAGTCATAGACCAAACATACAACTTTCCAAAAGAGGAAACTTAACCAAAAATACTAGCAACAGTTCTAGCAAAAACTGCCTTAACTCCAGCAGAAGCTGTAACAGTTCTTGCAGAAACTGCAATAGCTCCAACAGAAGCTGCAGTACCTCCAACAGGAACTGCAATAGCTCCAGTAGCAACTTAGGTAGTTGACACATGTCCTAAAATGACATCACTTGCCCATTAATGGTCAATCCCAGAAACTACTCACTATACCAAAAGCAGTAAGGATCCCATAAAAAAAATCCTACCATTTAAGCTAAGATCCTTAGCCTTCAGCTGCAGTACCAGAAATAGGAAGGTCTCATAAAGGTTATCTTACCATTTTCAATCAAACCATGAATTTAATGCTAAATATTTTCCTCTAGCAGAAGATGACATTCGGATGACATCATCCACCAGTGTTAGCTGTTGCAGCAACTACTGCTATAGAGCTGACAGCTGTGACTGACAGCTGTAACAGTAGCTCCAGCAGCATTAAAGTCTCAGAATTTCTTCTTTTAGTTAAAGCTAAAAACCAACTAAGGAAATCACTTGTTTTGCGAAAAACCTTTCCTTATTTGCTAATTTTTCCCTTTAACTAATTCAAACTTAGTTACATACTTGGTTCTATATAAAGAGGACCAAGTAACAACTCAACACGCATATTACAACACACCATTACACACTATCTATCTCTCTCTCACCCCCATATTTTGAAACTTCATTCATTTTGGTGTCATATACACATTTTCATACTTCTCCATCTTTCTTACAAAATCTCTCTTCTTAGATAACAACACAACACTCATATTACAACACACCATTGTCTACTACCCATCTCTCCCACACTCTATTATTCTGAAATATCATCATTTTGCTACCCATAAACACATCTCCATCTCTTTCGTTATTTCTCTTACATTACCTCTCTTCTTAGAATGCAACATAACCAATGTCATAACACAAAAAACCACTCCAGCAACAACTATTAGCTTATGTATTTACTATATTTAACTTTCATATTATCTATCTCATACTTCCCTATATTTTTCAAACACATTCCTCACAAAATATCTATACATACATCTCATATATATTTAAACTCCATGTCTCACAAAGTAATTACATACAAGATCCATATTCAACAAAGTATCTACATATAATTCCTATACATATTACAAACACCATGTCTCATAAAACATTTTTTTTTTTACCATCTCCATACATCTTAAAAGATATCAAACACTCTTCCAAGAACATGTTACAAAAGCCCTTTTTATGAAAGACATATAATTATAATGCTAAAAGCCGTTCTCATGGAAGACAATATCATTCATATTTGACAAAAGACTAAAAGAGTATTATATGGAGAAAATCATTTAAGTACATGATAAGGGGATAAATTTAACCAACCTATGCACACAGCTAGACATATTTTCTCTTCCTCTAGTTGCATCAATTTTTCCCCTTTAATCATGAAGTCATCATGAAAGGACTCATAATATCATATTGTACTGCTGGACTCATTTTCTCATGCTGTTGAAATGTTATAAGGTCACTGATGTTATACAACTGGAGCAAACTATGAAGATAAGTCATTATATTTTTATCTCCAAAATTCTACTATTGAGTATATTTTAATTTATTATCATTGTACTGTTGTACTCATATTATTCTGCCACTGAAATGTTATCAGCTCACTATTTATTTATAAATAAATAATGTTATTTATTTCAATCATTATCATGATTCTAAGACTTTGGGCTTTATCTATTTTGCAAGCTTAAAAAGGCACCGGAAGCCATTGGTCTATGTGACCCAATGGCGAGTTCTAGATTGAACTCCCCAAAACAAATTTGGGTCTAGCAAAGTTACACCTCCAGCAGAAGACACATGGCTATGCGCAAAAATTGCCCCTAACAACCATCAAATGCGACATAAGTATTATCATATGTGATATTTGTACCATCCAATGTAACGGGAGTAACATTCAATTTGAATGAAAAGATTAAGATTGATTATGAAAAATAAAAATTACTTAATGTAAATAATCAAAATTTCATTAGAACTTTTAATTTTATTTACAAAGTTTTGAATGGAAGGAATCAACCATTATGACTATAAAAAAAAAGGAAATTACAGAATTTGACAATGGTACAATCATATATGATGTTGGTACTGCCTAATGTGATGTTGGAACTATCTAGCGTGACTAAAAAATAAGAAAACCGAAGAATGTGACAATGGTGCTATCATATATGGTGTTGGTACTACCCAATGTGATGTTGAAACCTTCTATTGTGACTAAAAAAAAACTATTGATTGTGACAATGGTGCGGTCATATATAATGATAGTACTACCCAATGTGACTAAAAAAACAAGGCAACTACTGGATATAATAATAGTACGATCATCATAAGTGATGTTGGTATTACCTAACGTGATATTAGAACCATCATATGTGAGTAAAAAATAAAAAAACTATCAAATGTGATAAAAGTACAATTATATGTGATATTGGTATTGCCTAATTAATTTGACAATAAAACTATTCAAAATAACTAAAAAATAAGTGAATCACCGAATGTGACAATGATACAATCATTTGTGATGTTGGTATTGCCCAATGTGAAGTTGGCACCATACAATATAAATAAAATAAAAGAATCACCGAATGTGACAATAGTATAATCATATGTAATATTTCTTATTACTTAATGTAACGTTGAAAGTATCAAATATGATATTTTAGTAATGTTTGATTACTTATCAGTACCATATCCCAAAAAAATAGGATTACTATAGAATTTCCCATTTAAGCAAATGGTAAATCCTCAGGTTAAGTTTTTGTAACTATATATATTATTAGAAGATTAGGGGTCCGTTTGGATAGAACTTATTTTGCTGAAACTGAAAACTGAAAACTGAAAACACTGTAGCAAAATAATTTTTAAATGTGTGAATAGTACCGTGGGACCCATTTTTAATGAAAAAGTTGTTAAAAAATAAAATTTGTGGGACCCATAAACAGTGCATTTGTGCACTGTTCATGGTTGAAAAGTCCAACCTTGCGGCTGGGTTAAAAAAAAAAAGAAGCAAACGCGGACGTGGACGCACAGAAGTGCTATCCAAACGCCCTCTAGATAAGAATAAGTTAGATGGGATAGGATACCTATCAATCTCCTATTTGTTTTTCTGTTTCCTAAAAAAAATAGTGCAAATCACTCTATTATTGAGCATTTTATTATCGATGCTAAGATCATAAAAGCTTAGACAAGTTTTGCCACCACTCAACGTGGTATAAGTTTTGAGTGATAAATAAATAGACTTATTATTTATTCTCTACCTCCGTAACTCGTCACATAGTAATTTGGGAAAAGAATGAAGTAATTTTAAGTGTAACTTACATTTTTCGCATTTTATACTGTTAGAACTAGAATCCCTTGATCAAGGTGAGGGGCCCAATTTGTCACAATCCACAGCAAGTGTCTGCCATCAAGGTAGACGCCATGTTGCTCTGAGGAATAGGACAAAACAATTGTCTAATCACAGGGGTACGCTTGTAAAACAATCCCCAACCGACTCCAATCAGGTGTTGAAGAGATATTATATAGCGGACCCCGCATATTATTCCTAGTCTTCATCCTTATCCACCCCCCTCCCTCTATTTCCACTCCTCATTTTCCCTCTGCCAGTGACACATAATTTCAATTTGTATAATTGTGAACCCCACAGTTTTATTACAAACAATTTTTAAAGACACTTGGAACTAGTAGAAAGATCCATCTAGAAATTGCAATTTTTAATTGAGGGTAAAGAGATATTTATGCGTCAACTTTCTCTATAAATGTAACACAAACTCCTATGTAAGTTAGGAAAACCTGATCCATTACAAACAAACAAAAAAAAGAAAAAAAGAAGAGAAAAAGCAAAGAGAGAAAGATGGTTCTGCTAGAGAAGCTTTGGGATGATGTTGTGGCTGGACCTCAGCCTGAACGTGGCCTTGGCAAGTTGAGGAAGATCTCCACCAAGCCCATCAGCATCCCAGCCCCAGGTATATATATATATATATATATATATATATATATATATATATATTTATTAAAGAAAATTCAATTGTTGAGAAAGGAGAAACTTAACCTGAACGTATTGAAAACATTAAAAACTGTCATTTGAGTTACAAGTTTCTTGATAAAAGTCTGTGCTTTGATGTTATGTATATGATCATGGAAGTTTTGTGCTTACATATATTATTTGGTTGCGTGGTGTTAGATGTGGATATTGGAGAGGGGAGCAAGTTCCAGAGGTCGTTGTCCATGCCAGCAAGCCCGGCTATACCGGTGACACCAACAACTCCAGTATCGGCCCGTAAGGATAACGTTTGGAGGAGCGTGTTCCACCCAGGTAGCAACCTCGCCACTAAGAGAATTGGTAATCAGTACTTTGACAAGCCACAGCCTAACTCTCCCACTGTCTATGACTGGTACGTAGTCTACATGACACTTGCATATCCAAATATTTGCATACTACTTGGCAGCGCGATGATCTGGTTGTTTATCCACCAGATCTAATTGCTATCTTTGCGAAGCAATAATTATCTCATATATTGGATATATGTATCTTACATCTGGAAATGGAAGATTTATATATCCGATAGATGAGATACATGATCCTCGCGGTGAGGAGAGAATTTTATGTTGATCTTTTTATGATTAGAGGGCTTGAAATGGTCATCTGGGCTTGATTTGAATGATTACTAATATGAAGTGGGTTGTTCATGCGTTCACAGGCTCTACAGTGGTGAGACCAAGAGCGAGCATCGCTGAGGAGGTGACAGGTTACCGATCGAGGCTTGCATTGCATGTAAATAGCGCTTTTGTTTTGTTTTGTTTCCTAGTGTTGGACGTGTCGTTTTCAGAGTAATGTGAGTACCTGTCCCAACTAGGCTTGGTTTCTGATGAGCTAGCTGACTATTAATATATGTAAGCTCTGTGTGAGTAATGTAAGCCTTTATGTTGTAGAAATGGTGTCACGGTAATTGAATTTTGTAAGTAGTATCTATCTTCCTTAGAAGATGATGATCATCATGATCGGCAGCTACTTTTCTTATTAATGAAATAAATCCTATTATGTGTATGTTCTTTCCGGATGTAATCAGATCTTTTGAGTACTGCATATCATAGTGAGGAAGTGATTTTTTCATCTTTTTTTTCTTTTTCTTTTTTGCTGAGAGAGGAAGTGATGCTTATCCTTGTGGGTTTATTATATTGTATAATTTTATTATTTTTTAGTTAAAGGATTATCTTTGATGCTGCATTTTTTTAAAGGAAAATGTAATGAATATACACGGTATGGACCCACGTGGAAAGGATAAGATGGGACTAGGAAGTAGAAGGACAATAATGCAGCAATCTTAATCAATGACTTTGGTAAAGGGTCGTCCCTTCGTCTTTGATTATATTAAACGCATAAATCCTACACAAATCATAATTAAGATAAGAAGGGATAATAATGGATTAAAAAATAAAGAGAAATATGATGTTTACCTACTTGATGTGACCCCTTTTTTTCCCCACCTTTTAACTTAGCATTATTAATGTGAACTGTAATTTGTTATATGAAGGACAATAGATGTAAAAACACTGTTGGTGTGTTTGGTTTACAATAATCTTATGTCGTAATATGCCTGAAGAGATGTTACACTGCGTTATTGTAATTTTATATTAATATAATTTTATATAATTATACTCTTTGTAATTTTATATTAATATAATTTTATATAATTATATTCTTTGTTTATGAGATGGTGTTATATATTTTATAATTTTATATTATAATAATGTTAAAAAAATAAAATAAATTAAAAATTTTAATATCATCTTAATGTGCATAACAATAAAAACACAACACATTACAGTGAACTGACTACTCTAGACTTGGTAAATAGGTAAATAGTACTAACAGGTAGATTTGAAGCTTCTAGGTGTGAAATATTAGTTTGGAAAGAGAGTCGACTCAATTGTGAATATGTTATCGAGTGAGACCTGGACTCGTGGGTCTTGTTGATAACAACATTATCGGTTGTATGTGTATTAGTGGTTCCGAGCCAGGCTGCTTGAAGGCAAAAGATTGACTAATATTACATGTATTGTCATTGTGTGTGTTAGTGATCCCCAGCCAGGCTGCTTGAAGGCAAAGATTGACTAATAATTACATGTATATTGTCGTTTAATAGCCTTTGTCCAAAAATTTGTTTATTTAACACTATTTTTTTAAAAAAAATTTTATATACTTATTTTTCTTATCTATTTCATATTATATTTTATTAAAATATTTATTTTTTTAATTGTTTCTTTTTCTTCATATATCGTCACCATCATTCATTCTCCAATGTAAAATAAATAATGTTAATATAAATTATACTTTAATAAATTTGTAAATTTATACAATTATACTCATTAATGTAAGTCATTTTTAAGTATGGAAAATTTTCACAAATTTCATAGATATGAGTGCTCTAAATATGAACAATTTCGAATCTTGAAGTACTCTAAATATGAACAATTTCGAATCTTGAAGTAATAACTAGCCAAATCGTTGTGCCAACTTCTACGATCATTAATCCTCACTAATCACAAATTTTTTCATAATTTTATTATATTAAGGGTAATTATTGGATATTCTCAGAGAATATATACCCTTTCTGTTCACATAATTGTGGTCCTATTAATTAAATTTATTGTGAGATTTACAATTTATGTGAGAGGGAGGAGTAAGTATTTATTGTTCTCTCGAAGTATTTAATAATTTTTCTTATATTAGGAGTAATAATTGGGAAAATTATTAGGTTCACTAGGAGGACTATTGATGTGGTCCTTCCTGACCTCCTAACTAATAAAATGCTATTATTTATGTAAATGTGACATAATTTAGTATTTTTTATTTTTTATTTCTTGTGTTGATTAGGAAGCTCACATATACATTTTCATAAATTGCACCATCTCATTGGTCAGGGAGGACTGCATTAGCCGTCCTCTCGGTGTGAATAATAATTTCTCATGGGTTGGGTGTATTTTGGGTTGGGTCATGAATGCAATTACCCATTTACTCATATATTACACATTTAACTAAATATTAAATACTTGTTACCTACCCAACTCATTTAATCTCCAACTTGTATTTAATCCTTTTTTTTAGAAAACATTTAATCCATTATTTGATTTATGTATACATAATTACAAATTTAAAAAACTTATAAATTACCAAAATATATTCACTCAAAAAAAATTTACTAAAACATCCACCATATGGATCAAAGACATAAAATTAAAATCTAGCCTTAAAGACCTATTATATTAATAAGGTCAAAACAACATTTACTAAAACATCCACCATATGGATCAAACACATAAAATTAAAATCTAGCCTTAATAGTGAGAGAAAATCTATTAGGTTTCAAATTTGAATTCAATTAGAGTCTAATTTTGCGTCATATGTTCCATCTAATCTAAATTTTAAATTTTTATGCCAAGTGAGTTAATTCAGTGTAAAAATTAGATTTCAATTAGAGTTTAATTTTGCGTCATGTGTCCCATCTAATCTAAGTTTTTTGATTTTGTGCCAAATGAATTAATTTAGGGTAGAAAATAAGGAGTTCGATATAAATAAATCATAAAAAAACCCTAATCATGTAACCAAAAACAATTCAAATTCATAAGTCATTTATGTAATTAGGTTCATTACTAATTAGGTTTTATATATATAAACCAAAGTTTAGAAAAAAATCAATTAGAATCAAAATTGGATTTTGCTTTTGTTAGCTTTCCATACAAATTAAATTGTTTGGATTTTTGCTATTATTTTCTCTATACTAGTGAGCACATTTTTCATATAGTTGCTATTCAGATATTTTTTACGTGAAGATATTGAACATAACAAATTGTAATTGAGCTGAACGATCCTATACACATATCCCCATTCAATTTAGGAGATACTATTTAGCTAATTTATTATTTTATTTTGTGTTGTATTTAGTAGAATTTCACAGACAATAATTGTGAATTGATATTGTATATGTAGTATTCAATAGTAATTTCAAATTATATATGTAATAGCAATGTAATGGCAAACTAGGCATAACTAATATCATAAAAATTGTATAAAAAAAACTATTTTAGTACCTCAAAATGTCGTGGTCAAACTATGTCATACATATTTAATAACTCAAACTAACATTAATAGCACCACTATAAATCATCAATTTCGTGCGTAAGCATAGGTCCCATACTAGTTATATTAATAGGTGAAGACCCATCTATATAATAAATATTATAAAACCAAAGACGTTTGACTATCTATTGACCTTCAAATATTTTGCCACATAAACTTTAGCAACCTCTCAATTTTACACATCATTTTTTTAAGTTTTTATTTATTTAATTTTTTAACGAATTGGTAATTACTACAGGACCCTTTGGAAAAACCTGATTACTAGATTTCGTCTCTATAAACACTAAAACCCTACACGCAAATAACTTTTGCTTCAACAATTGCTTCCTACAACTTCCACCATTGATATTCTTTGTTAACCGTGTGGTGGTTTTGGTATTATTCTTTGAGGCATGCTTGCTTTTCCTCTTTCTCACTCTTTTTCCCCTTCTTCTTCACCCTTCTCATTGTATCCCTCTCTTATTATGATCAATATTCAATCTCCTTTTCCCAGCTGTTTTTCTCGACCTCTATCTAACCCAATTAGAGGAAAATTAGGTCACCTTGATTTCACCTTGTAATTCAGTGCTTGGCTATTTTCTTTTTTTTGAGCTTTGATTTGTTTCTCTCTCTGGCAATCACCCCTCTAAGAACAATTTCTTTACTATTTTGGTGTGGACTTAATTAACGATACTCTATGTTGCATGCAAAAAATTGGTTAACAAATACTTGATTGTTTTGTTCCTATTCTTGAATTTAGAGTTTGTCCCATGTCCATTTTTGCAGGTCTCATTAGCTTGAATTCGAGTTTGGCTCACAATATTACTAATCAATTATAGAATAAATGACAGGGAATGCACAATGTCTAACAAGCATACACGACAAAACATGCTCCATGCCTTACATATTCTGTTAATAATAAATATTTATTAAAAAATATTTTTAATAAATATTCTGTTTGGTTTATGACAAAACATATTCTGTTAGTTTATAATAAATATTTTTATTTTATTTTATGTTCCATAGTATTTTTAGAAAAATCATATAATTGCTAATACATGTTTTAGCTATATAGTGCTATTTACAAATTCAATTTTTGCGATTATAGTAAGATAAACCAAGATTAAATTATATATCATTCTCAATACTTTTCCCATGTATGCACAGGTTAATAGATGAAGTCGGAGAGCCAGAAAAACATGTAAGTGTTACCACTTACGAGGACTATTTTTCAACAAGCCAGGGACCATGCCTTCCGGGTAAGTCCCCCGAACCCCATGTGAGGGCACAGAAGTTCCACTTGAATCGAGTGCTGGGTGGAAGGTCATTTTACTAACTTAAATAAATGAAAATTCGGAAATTTGAACCGCATCTAAAAAGAGGAAAAAAATTTAAGAAAATTAATTAAATGGTGCGACGCACACATGGGCAACATTGTTTTGCTTGTGCCTCAGATCATCACTAGTTCACTACAACAAACTAGCTTTTTCTGTTGTATCAATGTCCCACGTTAATGTTTGTGGTTCATAGAAATTCTGGAGACATAATTTTATAAAAGATAAGGCAGTCAAGGTTTTAATCTAACTCCTTAGGACACGAGCTATATCACCCTGATTTCAGCTCCAGAAAGTTTTAAGGGGGGACCCAGGTCCCTGGAATTCAAACCTGCACTCTCCTCATGGGAGAGAGGCGGAGCAACCACTTGAGCCAAAGGGCTCAGTCGTGATTTGAACTCGTTAAATGAGTAAATACCATACAATTCAATGGATTATGATAACTTACCCTGAAAAATATTAATCACAGTTAGGCAGGCTATAGATGCTTGTTAAGAGTGGTAACAAATTTTTAAGTATGGAATTTCTAGCTTCTAACGTGTTCATTTTCTGTGAACTTTCAACCTCGTAAAAGCTTTTCATTTTTCTGTGATACATATTGCAGTGCTAGCATTGAAACTAACAATATTGGAGCTAACTAGATTCCCATTTGTCAGTATACTATATACCACACCATGGTAAAGAAGAGATGAGAGACCTTGTTCTTCATGACAAACCCATCAGAAAATCTGAGTGCCACTGCTTTCTCTCGTATGCCAGAAGCTGAAAGATCACAATAAAAACCAACGGATCGACTAAGTATTCCAAGTACAAACTAAAAGATAAGTCATAATTAATTGTATTTAAAACTAAATCTGTATTCTTCTATATACCGTGTAGGTGCGAGCTGTTTGCACAAAGTATATAACCATAAATTTTAGAAAAGCTTACCAGATAGCCATGTACAAAATTGCCTGTTGTAAGTCCAGCCAAGGTTTCCTGCTCCCCTAAAATTCTCAACTTATCTTTGCCTGGATTAATTACACGAGACTTGGACAGTATTTCACTCGAAGAGGTTGAAGGGTTGATTTTGGAATCCAATTCATTCACCAAATATAATACAACTTCATCATCTTGAGATGCAGTTTGGACAGCAACATACTGTTTGAACAAGCAATTGAGAACCAGTTCCAGTAGTGGTAACAGAAGCTTTTGGTGAAGTGAAATCAAATGAAAATCACAGTATAAGGTAGAAAAACAAACACCTTGCGCAGTTGTCTAACTGACAGGGTAGGCTTGCAGCAAAGGTAGGGCCTCTCCAAACTCGGTATACTTTGTTCATCGAAAGAAACAAGCATGAGGTTGATCGTTAACTGAAATAACAAGGAGCATATTTTATTCAAGTTCAGTGTAATTGAGAGCTCAAGAAGCACATAATATCTCAAAAAGACAAAAATGATGATATCGTGATCTCAGCCATCATAAAAAGACTGTGAACTAGAGACTAGTACAGCCAAGAATTTGAGGCAATTTGAAGCAACAATGGAATTCACAGTTCCTTATCAAAGCTGAGTCCCAAGATCATCCCGCAAAATCTACTTTACCTCATTATCATTTTCCTCTAAGTTCCGCAGATACTCGGCCAATTTTGAGAGGCGGCTGTTCCGGGCATTCTTACCATTTCCACCATTCATACTTCCATATCGTGTGTGACTCCGCATTCCACCTTTCCCCCACGCAAGCCTTTCTGAACTGCCAACAAGTCCAGCAGACACACCTATCGATTCTCTGTTTACTTCGGAATCATTTTCATCCCCACCTCCATCTGTACTAGCAGCTGCTGGAGAAGGCAGAGAAAATCGAACTCCTCCCCATCTCTTGCTTCTTTTGGGTCTGACTTCTGTGTGCTCATCAGCAGAAGATGAATCTTTGCCTCCATCATTAACATTTGCATCCTCATTGTCATCAGATCCTTGACTTTCAGCAGCATTTCGATAGTTTCTCCTTCCTCTCAAATGAGCATTTCGATAGCCTCTAGATCTCCTAACAAATGCAGCTGCTGTGGCTTTAGCTGTTGACCGCTTCCTACCCAGAGCTTCTGCTTGCCGTCGAAAAGTTTGGGCAATGGAAGCTTGTATCTACCCAAATTAAGATAAATATAAATACTTGAATCACTAAATAAGAGAGAGAGAGAGAGAGAGAGAGAAGATATCTAAAAGTTCTGCTGGAGAACAATTTGAAGTAAAAGCCTAATACTTGGATGGTAAAAATCAATGATTCTGTGGCCATTATACTACCCTACCACAGGGCACTGTACTGCTTTAATTCATAGAAAAACATTAGTTAGGTGTTCGTGTAAAAATAATAAAGGCATTTATCATCTAGAGTTTTCTGTCCCTGTGGTTCAGTCACAGAAGAATGCCATGATTTTACAAGAAAAACAAGAATTCTTTTTAGGGTGTCCTCACACCCCCCCTTTTCTCTCTTTCTTTTGGTGACAGTCAGCACTTCCTGAACTTACCAATACCAAAATAGATGGATGTGTGTAGTAGGGCACAAGGCTTCAAAGCTAAAACTTTGAAAAATATACCTGCTTATTGCGAGCCCTTTCCTCCTCATGAAAAGCCAATTCCTAGGGCAGATGCTCAATAATGAGTTCTTGAAATTAGAAAATGATACAGTAAATCGGATTCTAAAATGACATGCAAAATAGTGGCCACCAAAATATACCTCTTCCTCATACTTGTCAATATCTGGATACAAAGCTGAAATTAAGGCATCATACTTTGGATCATCTCTCAAGGAGCGACGACTAGCACAATGTGTTCGGCAGGCAGGGCATTCATTGTTCCTGCAGTGAATATCAATCACCAATTTGATTAATAAAAAATATTTTAGCTTGTACTTCAAAATTTTTAATAAACTTGTATGATCACCCCAAACCAACACCACAGAAGAAATTTGGTCCCAAGGTTTCAATTAATCAAATTTTAATAAGGAAGACAGTTTGATGACATACCCAAGCCGCATCGATTTGTCAATGCATTCCCTGCAGAAGCGATGCAGGCATTCCATTACTGTTCGAGTTTTCCGAATGATCCCTATACATATGAAAACAAAGAAATCAACGTTTTTTTATTTTATTTTATTTTATTTTTATTGCAATTTGATATTTGGAGAAGGAAAAGGAGCCATGAAACCTAAAGAAAAATGCTGAAAGGCTAACAAGCTCAAGGCCTGCACTCTCATCATAATATTGAATCAACAAACAAATTTATTCACCCAAAAATGTTTTGGTTGCTTCCTAACTTGTGCAAGACCAGTGAGTGATTGGATGGCCCCGCGGGGGGGTGGGGACATCTAGATAGTTCAAAAACAGTACAATTTAATTTGACTTAAGAGAGTCCCTGGCCCTTGAAAGAGATAAATGGGAATATAGATAAATATCATATTCTAAAAAGACATAATCCAATGCTGTACAAGTTCATCCATTTTTAAAAGGCCATAGGTTGAATGGTAAACTATGCAAAGCCACAGCAGATGCTAAGCATATGCTTCCATGGCTTAGTTGAGCCCAGTTGAATTGAATTGTTTACAACCATTACAATCCCTATATAAGATGATTACTCTGCAAAACCATATAATAGTAATTCAAAACAGTGAAGAATCAATGACTTCACATCTTTAACAATGGCATAAAAAATGCAATATAACTTAAAAAATGAAAAATTCCTTCAAATAACATGTAAAATTCAAGGGTGCATGAACCATGGGTTTTTCTGAAGAGAAAATATGCTCTCTGCAATTGAGGTGTAGTGAATTTTTTCTAGCCTTGTAGATCCACGTATCACTGCTAAATTTGAATAAAGACTAAAATACAATACAAATTTCCAGTAGCACTGGCAAGAAGTACACCCATTGTTTGCAGATGGAGAAAAAGACACATTCACACAAGTGAAAAAGATAAAGAACACATGCATGTGAAATTTGATGCGTTAATTTCCTTGAGAATAACATAGGCAAAGAGTGGCCTGTCAAGAATCCAAAGCAAAATATAATCATTAACAATGCAGATAATCTCATAAATATATTTTCCAGTGAAGGACTTTGGCAAGGAGATCACATAGAAAACAGAGTAGTTTCCATATGTATACATCTAGAATATAAGATACCCTAAAGTACATTGGCCAGTAATGCCCACAAGATAGTCAAGTATCAAGCACCTGACTATTACATTTTGACTGAATGTTTTAAATGGTCAAATTGATATGTTATGCGGCTCTTATAAACCACCAAAAACAGCATACCTATGTAATCAAAGGGGTGTGCAACTAGAGACACATTGGTATCAGTTTTGTAATAAATAAAAAGTTCAAATGATAAACAGCATACCTATGTAATCAAAGGGGTGTGCAACTAGAGACACATTGGTATCAGTTTTGTAATAAATAAAAAGTTCAAATGATGGCCACTCTAAAAAGCACTCTTCTCAATGCTTCAATTACCTTCCAGCCATCTACCTCAATGTATTTAGTTTCACAACAGACATATCTTCCAATAAATGTCATAGAAGCAAGCATCTAAGATGGTTCTGGAAATCAAATTAATAACTTTCCACATGGAGAGACAAGACCCCTAGATTTTTGGGTTCCACTTCTTGGAATCCAATTTTTTTTTTTCTTTTTTTTTTGGGGGGAGGGGGGGGGGGGGGGGTTGCATATGACAAAATTATTATGATCTTTTGCAATTCAAAATCACTAGCAAGTGAATGTTTCTTGCATTTAATTTTTTTTTTTAAACCATAAAATAAAATTATACCTAGACAGATTGGGCATTGTACTTCCTTGCGGATATCTGACAGTTTCACCACAACGAATCTGCAAATAAACAGCAAGACAGAGGGTTACCATACAACCATAATTGAAGGAGAATTGGTTGTATACATTTCTCTATTTTTTCAGACAAAAGTATGTTTTATAAAATGTAATGGCAAATCCATAAAAGCTCATATTGATAGAAAGAAAGAGAATTTTGACCTTCAGGTTAACCCCACCTCCCACCACAAAACGTGACCAAAAGAGGTTCAACCTCTTCTAATAATTTGATTTCATCATTGAACCAATTAAACTATATTTTCTTTAATACCAACTGATAAATGTCCTTAATTTCTTGGAGCAATTTCTTGCATACTTTCACAAAAACAGTTGTGAGAAATAGGTGTTCAGTATAATTCTATAAATATGAAGCAGGTTGTCAGCTTTCTATAAACAAGAGATTCAATACTCTATATGATCCTTATGGTCTAACCAAAGCAGTCAAGTCAAATATGTTAGAATAACTCATGAGCATGAGGAAAATATTCTATCTTCCAGATAACACTGTTTAAGCAAGTCAAACTCCTTTGTCAAGGAGGAATTTAGAGGAAATGCTTTGCTGAGATGCCATTCTGAACCACAGTATCAAGAAGGTTGTTTCCCATAAATAGAATATCCAGGGCCCAAAAGTCCCTTTTTGTCAAACATTAAGCAGAACTGAATGCTAACAATTACACTGACAGTTATTGTCTTAGGCATGTTAATACACCTAATCACAATTGCCATGTAGACTTACAATAGCAACTTGGTGATGAAAAAATTCAGATTCAAAAGGCATGCATGACATTCTCAGTGTTGTAAAAAATCTATCAAAATGTGTAATTTGAACAAATGCATGTAGCAGTTTTATCAGTAGACACTAGAGGAGAGAAATAGTGATCCTAAATTGTAAAAAAAAATCTTATTTACTCTGTGAAAAAAGCAATTGACAAGGAGAAGGTTTCTTCTAATCAGGTTCTCAAACAATATGGCACCATTTTAGTTTTTCTCTAACTTATACTTTCTGGCAAGACCATCAGGCTTACATGTTAGGTCTAGCATACACACCCAAAAAGGCTTTTGAATACAATAATTATTGGACATGTCAAATTATTAAGTTGGGTCCCAAAATGTAGAACAGTAACCAAAATATCATTCACAACATTATTTTCTGTCTACGAATTTTATAACTATTGACTAGGTAGATGCATTCATATCAATCTTTTAACCAAAAAAAAAAAACTGATGGGTCATATACATAAAAATGTTACACACGGGTGATGCTCAGACATCAACAAAAGAGTTCTTGGGAAAATGCCTATCAATTCACTGTTCCATGAGGTTAAGTAATGTGTGATGTTGAACAATACAATTTACATGCACAAGATTCAATTAACCCACCTGAGGTTTCAGATGAATTAAATTCTTTGTCAAAACAATAACCGTAGTATATCCTAACACAAAGCAGATCACAGCCAAACTGGCAGAGCTCCCAGAAACAAAAAGGACAATGGTTCCAACCTTCAAGATTTGGTAATTGAAAAATAAACATATTAATCAGCAACCCAGAGGCCCAGAGTGACACTGAACGCTCAACAAGCCTTCTTAGCCTAACAAAAATTTCCATCACCCAAATTCCTCAACAAAACCAGTAATCCAGGTCCCCAATTGTTAAAAACCATTTTAACCAACCTCTGCACCAATCTACGAAATCATAATAAAATTAAAGTACATGTATAAACGTAATCAAGTACCACGATGCAAGTACAAGATCCCTGATAAGCATCGACATGCAAAATTTCACTACAGTAGCAAAATCCCAAAACCCAAACTGCCCCAGACGCTACCATGCAACAAAGTCTCATGCATATATACCAATTCTGAGTCAAAATCACCACGACCCAGATGACCAAAACCCCAACTCTACCAAACCTCCATCGAACTCGTCCACAATAAGAGAGCAAAACCCATCTCAGAAATACCAAAAAACACAACGATAACCATTCGAACACACTCAAAATTATCACTCACTGAAACACCCATGTGCCACTTCCTCGAGAAAACACAACACAGAAGCACCACCACCATACAAAGCACGCAGATCCCAGATCAAACAACACCAACCTCTATAATTCACACACTCACACCAACAAAAAAAAAACCCAAGGACGAATAGCACGAAAAGAATAATAATAATAATAATAATAATAATAAAAGAAAACGTACTCGTCTTTGTTGTCTCCATTACTGGACGAATGGCTTCTATCAGATTCTGAGAAAACAAAGAACATGGTTAAGGAAATGAACAATCAAAAAAATTTCTCTGAATGTGCAACAAGTAAAATCTCGGTGGTTGCTTTGCTTGAGGTTTATGAATTTTTGGGGGAACAGCTAAAAAAGAAAGGCAAGCAAACCCACGTACGTAGTACACAAACTCTATACCTTGTGGTTCCTCTTGGTGTTGTTCATGGTTACTGTGGTCGTGTTCCACTGGATCATCCACCTCTACCAACTCCTCCTCCTCTTCCTCCTCCTCCTCCTCCTCCTCTTCCACACCTCGCTTCTGTGCCGGCATTGCTATTGTTCTTCCAAAGTCCAAACCCAACAATACAAACAAACAAACAAGAATTAACAACACCCAATAAACTGAACAAACAAAAAACAAAAAGGGTTTATACGGTTGTGGAATTTGGTGCTTGGTTGGATAGTGAAGGTGGTGTAGACAGTGTGGGTGTGCTTACCTTACCTTTTTAGAGGGTTGAGAGACTTTGAGAGAGGCTGCGAACCTCGTGGTCTTTGCCAAAGTTTTTATTTTCTTACTTTCTATTTTGTAATTGTAATATTATTAGTATTATTATTATTATCAGATTTTGCTAGTGTGGTGTGGTGTTATTATTTATTATGCCATGCCTTGCTGGTGTACGCAGGAGACCAACTCAGCCTACTTCGTTGACCGACACGTGTGTGTGTGTTTAAGTTTAGTTTAGTATTAGTAAAAAAACAAAGGGTAGTTTAGTAGTAGTTAATTCAATTGATTAGTGTGTTTGCATTTGTGAAATTTGTGTGGAATTAGAGGCGGTAATCCGACCAACCAAAATGATTAGTGTTTTTTGTGTTCACAAAACCCCAAACATAGAGGGGTGTTTTTTACTATTGTATAAACAATAGTTTCTAGTATTTAAATAGTATTACACGTATTTTTACACACTTTTTTATGCGCACGTATTTTCACAAAATAATAACAAAGTTACTAAAAATTTCTTACCAAATAAGCCATATGCACTTGATTTTGGTTTCCTAGCTCCTTTTATCTTATGGTGTATATTCTAGAAATCTGGTTATCAGGTGACATTTGTTAATGAACCATTTTAGGCCATAAATAAAATGATTCATTTTAGGAAAGTTTGATATCACTTTTATTTTATGAGAATAAAAAAACTGTCAAAATTTTTATTGCTTATTTTTCTTTTCTAGTATAAAATTTCCTTAAATAGTTCACTAATAAATACTCTTAAGGCATTTTTTTAACTTTTCTCATATAGTATATAAGGCACGTGTTTTGCTCTCTTCTCAATTTTAGCCTTTTTAGGTGAATACACAAGATATGATGTATTTCATGCATTTTCCCCATAACTTATTATTACGGTAAGTTAAATTGTGATTAATAGGAATATACGCCCATCGGCCATCGCTATTATCATTTTTCTTAGCTACCGTCTCAACATGTTATCAAAACAATTTACAAAATAAATATTGTACATAGATTTATTATAATAGCCACTTGCTCACTAGTCGACCAGATTTATTTTCTATTTTTTGTCATTTTTGGAGAGAAGGTGGAAGATTAGTCAAACTTGTGACATGGGGATAGAGAACGAATATAGGTGTCAATCGAGCTATAAATCAATTGACAAATGTTTTGGGCTGCATGGGGAGTATACCTTTTGCCGCGTTGGGTTCTAGTAGCTTCATTAGCTATTAATTGCACTTTGTGGGTGATTTTATTTACATTTTCTTACTCTCTTTTTCTTAAAAACAAGTCGATTATAGAGTTTAAAAGTTAATAGCATCTTTTCTAAAAAAATTTCATGAATTTTTTTATAACTTACTAAAATGGTAAATTGCGATTAAAAGAAATATAAGTCCATCACTATCATCATTTTTCTCATTTACAATTTCAATAAGTTGTGGAAAAAAAATGTAAAATAAGTAATGTATGTAGATTTATTATAATAGTGACTTGCTCCCTGCATTCTTGTCGTTTTTTAGAATATTAATAAATTGAACCATTTTTTTGGCCTTTGCTAAAGGGAAAGGGAAAGGGAAAGATTAGTCATAATTGTGACACAAGGCTAGAGAACGGAGATATATGTCAATCGGGTTATCAACCGATTGATAAATTGTGGTGCTTTGGGGTGCATGGGGGAGTACACAATTAGCTACATTGGGTTCTAGCAGCTTCTCTTTTGCCTTTTCTTAATTGTTTTCGGATCATCAACATTAATTCATTAGTTATTAATTGCCCTTTCTATGTTTCTCAACAAAAAAAAAATTGCACTTTCTATGTAATTTTATTTACATTTACTTACTATTTTTTTCTTATTAACAAGTGGATTATAGAGATTAAAGGTTAAAAGTGTCTTCAAATGTCGCTTAAAATAACAACACAAATTAGATAAAAGTATAATCTAAAGTACTTGGGAGTTAATTTTTTTTTTTGTGGACAAATTAACAACTACAAGACATTATAGATATATTTTATTTTTTATGTACATTATAGATATCTTCTTCTATTTTTGATAGGGCACATTATAGTTTATAGATATCAACACGGTATATTTAACAAGTTAATTTGTCATAAATGCTTAGGCCTAAAAATTAAGGTAGTTTTCCCACCCTACTTTGGATGGAATTATGTGTAGCTCATAATTGTATAATCTTGACTCCAAAAAGACCAAAAAAAAGAAGAAGAAGAAGAAGAAGAAGAGAGAAAAGAATTGTATAATCTTGTATTGGTATTCTTAGCTCAATGTAGGTTGGCCTCAACCTGTATTCAACTAATAGAGAAAAATAAACTATATGTGCATACTTAAATGTCACACATGAATTTTAGGACACAACTGACCAATCAAACAAGAAATTATATAATACTTATTGTCAGTTATTTTTGATAGGAAGATTGTAACTTTATTAAGATGAGATAAACACATTACATCTTGTGCCAAAGCCAACTCAATCATAATAGGATTATTCTCCATCCAAACTACCAAACTAACTAAATTTCTAGCATACTGAGTTAAGATATGTACAAGACGATTGCCTTGCCTTGAGTAAGTATAAAAAATAGAATTGTATTTGTTGAAATATTTTAAAATAAGGAGAGTAAAATTGATGTAAATGTAGAGAAGAATGGAAGTAATAGAGAAAGAGTTCAGCTTAATGAACTACATTCATAGAGAATGCCCTTAGCAACTATAATATGCTATGCCTCGCTAGTGTATGCAGGAGACGAACTCAGCCTACTTTGATGACCGACACATGTGTTTATGTTTTTATTTATAAATAAATATTTCAAAACTATGATATCTGTTTCATGGTGATTGTTTATTATCATTATATCATGACACTAATTTACGACTTGAGTTAACTAGAACCCATTTATTTGTTTGTATGTTTAAGGGGGTAGTTTAGTAGTTGGCACAATTGATGAGTGTGTTTGCAATTGTGAAATTGTGTGAGAATTAGAGGTGATAATCTGACTTATTAAAATTATTAGCATTTTTTGTGTTCACAAAACTGCAAACATATGAGCTTGATTTTGATTTCCTTGTTTTCTTTATGCAATGGTATAGACTATATAGGCATGTTTTATTCTCTTCTCAATTTTATGCCCTAAATTTTAGGTGAATAAACGAGAGGCAATGTACTTCATGCATTTTTCCCTAACATGTTAATAAGGTTAGATGTGGCTAATAGGAATATAGGTCCATCATTATTATCATTTTTCTTATTTACCATCTCAATAAGTTGTGGAGCAATTTGCAAAATAAATATTGTACACAAATTTATTATAATAGTGACTTGCTCACTAGTTGGCCACAATGGATGAGTGTGTTTGCAATTGTGAAATTGTGTGAGAATTAGAGATGATAATCTGACTTATTAAAATGATTAGCTTTTTTTGTGTTCACAAAACCACAAACGTATGAGCTTGATTTTGGTTTCCTTGTTTCTTTATGGTATGGTATAGACTATATAAGCATGTTTTGTTCTCTTCTCAATTTTATGCCCTAAATTTTAGGTGAATAAACGAGAGGCAATGTACTACATGCATTTTTCCCTAACATATTAACACGGTTAGTTGTGGTTAATAGGAATATAGGTCCATCATTATTATCATTTTTCTTATTTACCATCTCAATAAGTTGTGGAACAATTTACAAAATAAATATTGTGCACAGATTTATTATAATAGTGACTTGCTCACTAGTCGGCCACAATTGATGAGTGTGTTTGCAATTGTGAAATTGTGTGAGAATTAGAGGTGATTATCTAACTAACCAAAATGATTAGCTTTTTTTGTGTTCACAAAACCACAAACGTATGAGCTTGATTTTGGTTTCCTTGTTTCTTTATGGTATGGTATAGACTATATAAGCATGTTTTGTTCTCTTCTCAATTTTATGCCCTAAATTTTAGGTGAATAGACGAGAGAATATGTACTTCATGCATTTTTCCCTAACATATTAATATGGTTAGTTGTGGTTAATAGGAATATAGGTCCATCATTATTATCATTTTTCTTATTTACCATCTCAATAAGTTGTGGAACAATTTGCAAAATAAATATTGTACACAAATTTATTATATTAGTGACTTGCTCACTAGTCGGCCACAACTATTATGTAAAGGATATTTTTGTCATTTTATAGAAGATTAGTAAATCAACACTTTCATGTTTTATTTTTTGCTTTTTTTGGAAGGAAGGTGGAAGATTAGTCGAACTTGTGAAACGGGCCTAGAGAATGGAGATAGGTGTCAATTGGGCAATAAATCAATTGAAAAATTGAGGTGTTTTATGGTGCATGGGGAGTACACCTTTCACCGCATTGGGTTCCAGCAACTTCATTAGCTATGATGACACTTTATGGGTAATTTTATTTGCATATTCTTACTTTCTTTTTCTTAATAGCAATTGAATATAATGGTTAAAAGTTAAAAGAATCTTTTCTTAATTCATTTCATGCATTTTTCCATAACTTTTTAAAATGGTAAGTTGTGATTAATAAGAATATAGGTCCATCACTATCATTATTTTTCTCATCTACCATCTCAATAAGTTAAGAAAAAAAATATGAAATAAATTTTATATTGATTTATTATAATAATGATTGCTCACTGAATTTTATCTTTTTTAGAAGATTAGTAAATTTAGGATTTTTTTTGAACTGTCGATACCCTATTTTATCCGGCCCCGATTAATGCATCAAAATAATGCTTAAAGTTCAAAAAACAAGGTGAAATCATGATTTTTAAAGCCATAAAGGGGGAATGAATAAATGCAACATGATCGGACGGTGAAGCAAAAAGTTGTAATCAGTTCAGTCACTTTTTACAAGAATTAAGATAAAAAACCCTAACCAAGAACGGTCAAAAAATTGATTTTTTGATCCAGCCATCCGATCGAGATAAATTTTGGGTCATCTTGTAGGTCATATTTTTCCATTCGAAACACAATTTTCGGGCTAAAATCAGAGTTAAAATGGATGAGATATCAATAAAATACCGAAACCATAAGTAAATGTTTCACCATTTTCAAGTAAAAAATGGTTGTTTTAGGCCATTTTCGCATAAAAATTGCACCAACTAAGTAGAAATTGGGGCAATCCATTTAAACAAGATTGAAGTATGATGTCTCAACCTCTCATAAAAAGGTCTTGACGATATCTGCCACGGGTTGAGAAAAATGAATTTTTCAAAAAAAGTGTTGCAAAATTTCCTACGTTGCATCACCTCTCTTCCAAATGCGATATCTTGGGGACCATAACTCCAAATTGAGCAAGGTAAAGACCTATGGAAACTAGACATCCAAAGATTTTGAGGGATATCAGATTTGAAGGAATTGGAGCTCAGAAAAGGCTTTTAAACAGCAACATGAAAATTGGACAAAAAACGGAAAAATGAGGAAATAGGATAGCTTGAGGAGAAATCATGAGACAACATGTGGGGTGTTGTGCAATACACCCCACATAGACGTATGACACCATGTGGCTATGTGGGAGGTGCTCCATCAACACCCCGACATGGTCTCTCCACTACTATATATACCCCTCCTCCCTTTTTTTGTAAAACACACAAACACACCTATAAAATTTTCTCTAGGCTAGAATTCTCTCTCTTTCTCTCTCTCTCTCTCTCTCATTTTTCCTTAGGAAGCCTCTCTCAAAATGCCCATTTCCTTGTAACATCATAACATTCTATATATAAAAATGCCTCTTTCATTATTTGTCTCTTTACATTCTTGCACTTTAATTCCTTATTCTATCTTTATATTGCTTGACCCATTTATTTATTGCTCTTTAGATGTTGTCTTAGTTATATAATGCTTTATTATATTTGTTATTTTATTTACTTGTTGTATATCTATATGCTTGTGGGTTTTCCTAGATGATCTATTGTTTCATTTACTTGTTGAATATTTATATGCTAGCTTGTGAGTTTTTACTGGATGAGTTTTATACCATTTCCTGGACATTATGTGAGAAGTACCCCTTCGGGGAAGGACTCATCAAGTCTAGGCATTTAGGATAAACAATCTTGTTGCTCTTATTTATTTGTTCATATATCTATTTATCTTGTCGTTCCTTTATCTTGTTCATCTATTTAGTATTTACTTGCTCATCTATGTGTATATAGTTTATTCCTTATATTTATTTATTGTACTCTATATTGCTTCATTTCTCTCTCTCTCTCTCTCTCTCTCTCTCAAAATCTAAAAAACATTTTCTACCCCTTTTTCTTTTGGTTACCTTCTCACTTGAGAGAGTAACCACAACATCTATGACAAATCTATACATTTCCAACTAGATGGTATGCAATGGCTTAGGCCATGTGCGTGACTATTCTAGTTAGAAATTAAAGCATTATCATAGGTGGGTTTTTCTTAAATGGGTTCTAAACCTTATTTCTAAGCACAATATTCGTATGTTTCCTAGAAAATGGTGATGGCTTGCCTCCCATTTCTTCTATTGGTAAAGAATCCATAAGGCTTGATGTGGCAAGATTAGAACTTATTTAGGAAAAAATTTCTAAAAAATGATTTTCTGATAAACTTTACTTTATTGTCTTGTCTTTACGTTTCTTTAAATTCCAAACTCTTTATATTTGTTGTCTTGTCTTTACATTCCTTTAAATTCCTAGCTCTTATATTTATTATCTTGTCTTTCCATTTCTGTAGATTCCAAGCACTTTATTTTAATGTCATGTCTTTAAATTTCCTTTACATTCCAAGTTCTTTATTTTAATGTCTTGTCTTTAAATTCCTTTACTTTCAAAACACTTTTTTTTTTTGCCTTTTAATTTCTTGCACCTTTATTTATTCTTGTTTCTCTCTATTCTTTCTCATGTGTAATGTTGCCATAAATTAAAAAGCTTGGGTTAAAAATCTCTAAAAGTTCAGTCAAAAAAATCTCTAAAAGTGTTTTTTTTTTATTTTTAAAATTGGTTTCAACAATTACTCCTTTTCAAAAAAAAAAAAAAAAGTTTTCAAAAGTGTTGGGGACATATTTTTATGTAATTGGCATATCCTTTGACAAAACGCACTTTACTTGTATTTAGGTAAATCTAAGTAGGTTCAAGATGATCATTACAAGTGGTTAAATTGAAGACATGAAGATTACTCAAGAACTGCTCAAGAAAAATGCAAACTGCAAGTCTCGATACCTCCTCGACAGAAGCTCGATTTGTCGAGATTCATTAAAACTCGACAGATGTTCCGATCGATCGAGCTTACGGGATTCAAATTATAGCCAGCAACGTTTTTACTCTAAAAGGCTATTTGTTTATGGGTTTGTATAATTCTTATTGGACTAGGAAAACCCAAGGTTTGTGTAAACCTATTTGGAATAGGAGAGCCCATTAAGCTCCTATTAAAAGGAGGTGGAAAAAGAAAAACCTAACCCTAGAGAGCTTCATTGGGTTTTCTTTTTGAAACCTTAGCCTCCTCCTACAGAAGAAAGAGTTCTTGCTGCATTTCTTATACGCCTTTGGGTTTTGTAACCAAGCAAAGTCTCTTGTACCAACATTGAAGATCTTATTGGTGTTTCTATATGAAGCTGCTGCAAATCAACTACAACACTCAAAGGGTTGCTGTGGAGTTAGTCACGTATTGGGATTCGTGCAAAGGAGTAAGCCGCGTACTGAGATCCGCGTATCAAGTTGGTTAGTCACGTACTTGGGAGCCGTGCATTGAAAGGAGAAATTGTCACTACAGAACAAGTCCAATTGGGTATTAGGGAAATGGTTCAACTGTAGGTTGGTAAGGTACTTGAGATTCCTTTACTTGTAACTGCTTGTTGTGATAATAGTGGAATTTCGGGAGTGGTGACCTTAAATTCACCCGGTGGGGTTTTTGCCGTGTAGGTTTTTCCTATTTGTAAACAAATCACCGTGTCATTTAATTTTCGCTGCATACTTAGTTTAATTGGTGATTTGTTTGTGCTACCATGCGCTTTGCATGTTAATTTGATTAATTAATAACTTGGCTAATTAATCAACTTAATTCATCACAAGGGGTTAATACGTTTTTGACCTATCAAAAAGGTCTTCTTTTTCTTTAAAATCCTAAAAATCTTTCAAAGAATTTTCTAAAAAAAAGAATATTTTTCTTTCTCTCCAAAAATGATTTTCTTTTACTATGTAAAAAATCCTTTAAAAAAACCCCTTTTGAATAAACAAAGTTTTTGATAAAAAAAAAAAAGAAATAATTTGTCTATACCATGTTCTCTTCAAGAATAATAAAAATCATGGGATTTTTGGATCCAAACCTTTTTCTTTAAAAAATAAAATCCACGGAAAATTTTTCTTTAAATCAATTCTTTTTGTTCAAAATTGGTCTTTTCACAAAAGCATATTTAATACAAACTTTCGTTTATTATGAAAATTATGGGATTTTTAAATCCAAACCATTTTCCTTTAAAAGAAAAACTCATGAAACTATCAACCGTTTCCTCAAAGTTCTTTTTTCGATATTGTTGTTTTACAAAAAAATATTTTCAAAACAAACTCCTTTTGCTTAAAACTTTTATTATCAAAAGAAAAATCATGGAATTTCTAAATCCAAACTCTTTTATTTTAAAGGAAAACCTATGAAACCTTTTAAAATCAATCTTTCCCCAAAATTCTCTTTCAACCAATAAACACTGATCAAGCTAACATGATTCTCTCCCTTTTTTGGCACTAATGTTTCTTTCTATTGTGTTTTTTTGCATGATAAATGAGAAAAATGTGTTGGATAACAACAAAGCGCTATCTTTCTTATTCTCCTCTTTTCTTTTTACATTGTAGATATTCATGCTAAATATATAGTATGTAAATATGTTCATGCTAAATATTTAGTATATATATATTCACATGCTAAATATGTAGTATATAAATATTCACATGTTCTTATATATATTATTTCTTACAACGTGGTAAGATGATTCTCACATGCTTTATTTGTAAATAAATCCTTGAAATAAATATTCACGTGATATGTTTTAAATAAATAAATAGATACTTACATGAATATGTCGATACCGTATTTTGTTTGACCTCGATTTACGCATTAAAACAAATGCCAAAAAAAAAAAAACAATGTGCAAATATTCAAATTTCAAAGTCTAAAAGGATAAAAATAAGTACAATGTGATTGGATAGTGGATCAAAAGGTTTCAACATTTAAAAATCCGTTTTATAGCAATTGAGGCCAAAACCCTAACCGGGTATGGTCAAAAAGTTGACTTTTTGATCCAACCGTCAAATTGAGTTGAATTTTGAGCCGTCTCATAGGGGATATTTTTCCCTTTGAAACAATAGTTTATAGGCTAAAATCAGAGTTAAAATGGATGAGGTATTGCCAAAATACCATAAAAACCTAATAAAATCTTCACTTTTTTTCCAAGAAAAATAGGCAGTTTTTGGGCCAACTTCACACAATAAACTGTACCAATTGGGCAAGAACTGGAGCAATCCGGCTGAACCATCTTAAAGAAATAGGTCTTGGCTACTTTTCATAAAAAGGGCTCAATGATATCTACTCCAAATTGGAAGATAAATTTTTTTAATGAAAAACGTCACAGAATTTTTCAACACTGCGTCACATTCCTTCCGATAGTTCAATATCTCGACGACTGTAGCTCCAAATTCAACAAGGTCAGGACCATTAGAAACTAGACATCCAAAGCTTTCCAAGAATGTAAAATTTGAAGAAAACGAAGCTTGGAAAGGCCTCCAAAAAGCTACACAAAGATTGGACTAGAAAATAAGAAAAAGACAAAATAGCTGATGAGGTGGCAAAAATGGGAGGCTAGCTGAATTGTAACATGTTACACTTCAGCTAGCCTCCCATTTCCATCTCCCCTCCTATAAATACCCCCCTCGTTTTTTTTTTTTTTTTTTGGTAAAAAAGAGGAACCAAAAATAGGAACTTTTTATGGGAAAATAGAGAGAAAAATAGAGAAAAAAAAAAATAGAAAACTGGTGGAAATTTTCTGAGAAAACCTTTTAGAAATTCTGAAAAAAGTCTCTCTCTCTCTCTCTAGGAAACCCACCACAAAAAAAGCCTCTTTAATTTTAGCTTGTAATTTTGTGGGTAAGCTTGTATTAATGGAGTATTTTCTTAATAACTACACCCATCCCATCTTTTTATTCTCATGTGAACATCATCTATATATATATATATATATATATATGAAGTTCTCTTCTTTACATTGTTTCTTTATTTTACTTGCTATATTGTTGTGTAAATATCTATTTATCTTTATGTTTATATTGTTATTCTTGTTTGTGATATTGTGATTGTTTCCCTAGATGGGTATTGGACCATCTCCTAGACTCTATATGGGAAGTACTCTTAGGGGGAAGAAATCTCATTCCATCTAGTCATCTAGGGAGTTCTTTTGTTCTTGCTTTACATTTATGTTATCCATTTTATTTTCAAGTAATCCTTTCCCCTTTACATTTATGTCATCCATTTTATTTTCAAGAAATCATTTCCTCTTTATTTTTATGTCATCCCTTTAATTTCTTGCTCCATCCCCCTCCTCTTGATTTTATTTGCACACATGTGCGTGCACACACACATAGACACCTAAATATATAAAAAAAAAATTTCTATCTCCTCCCTCTTGAATGGTTTTAAACCTCAAATAAAACACAATATAGTTACAGCTGTTTACTATGTCATTTAACTTTCAGCTCATTACTTTTATGTCATTTAACTTTCAGCTCATTACTTTTATGTCATTTATTTTTCTGCTTCTACTTTGTTGTCATTTAAATTTCAGCGTGTTAGTTACTTTGCTATTTATTTTTCTGCACTTTACTTTTGCCCTTTACCTTTGTCATCAATAATGTTGCCATAAATTAAAATTGCTTGGGTAAAACAATTTCTTTAAACACTTTTCTAAGGAAATGCTCTTCAAAATAGAGTTTCTTTGTTCCTTCTTTTTTCTATGAAAAACATTCTTTTAAAATAAAAATCTTTTAAAAAAAAGGTCTTTCTTTTTAAAGTTTTCTTTCAAAAAAAAAAATCCTTTCATTTTTCAAAAAATGTCTTTTTCTAAAAATAAGCTTTCAAAACATAATGTTTTCTCATTTTCTTGCAAAATCCAAAAATAATGTGTCTTAAAAAATTCATTTTCAAAAAAAAAAAAAACTGTTTTACCACATTGGGTTTTTCTTCAAAAAATGTGTTCTCTTATTTTTCTTAAAAAAAAAAAATCTGAAAATCATGTTTTTTTAGGAAAATTTTTTACCACGTTGAAAAATGCTTTTAAAAAGAATTTTTTTATTTTCCAAACCAAATCCAAAAAATTGTGTTCAGAATATTAAAAAAAATGTTTTCAAAAATGTTTTTACCACATTGGAATTTCTAATGTGTTTTAAAAATTCATTTTCAAAAAAAGAAAAAAAAAACTTTTGTTTACCACATTGGGTTTTTCTTCAAAAAATGTGTTTCCTTCTTTTTCTTAAAAAAAAAAAAATTTCTGAAAATCATGTTTTTTTAGGAATTGTTTTTACCACATTAAAAAATGCTTTTAAAAGAATGTTCGATTTTCCAGACCAAATCCAAAAAAATTGTGTTGGGCAAAAAAAAAAAAAAAAAGATTTCAAAAATGTTTTACCATGTTGGAAAATATCCAATTCTACTTTAGCGTTCCACATGTGTGAAAAAGATAGAGAGAATCCCTAAAATGAATTAATCAAATAAAAAAACTCAACAAGAATCATCAAATATTACACAAAACAATCAACACTCCCAATATTAGCTAAAACCACCTTATTACTCCATGCAAGCCACCTGCTTGCCCCAATTTAACAACCCACCACAAAGAGAGAGAGAGAGAGAGTACCTTAAGTCTTTCACCAACTTCACTTACTTTGATCACATGAAATTAGATGTGAAAAAGTGGACCTGAGAATAAAATATTTAGGTTTAAAACATAGAAAGCAAGTGTAATAAAGTAGATATGAGAGTATCATACCTAATAAAAGTAGTGTTAATGAAAGATTGACGTGAAAGTAAACTTGCTCCAATCACAAGTTAATGAGTTACTACTTTAATAAATTATGAAAACTGTATATCTCTTGTAAGTTAATGAGTTACTACTTTAATAAATTATGAAAACTTTGTATCCCCAACCACAAGTTGGACTTGCCTCTAGCACATAGCTCACAAGTGCAATTTCCCTCTATTCTTACTTCATTTTACACTTCTTTATTTGTATTCTGTGTCTTTCTTCCCACTGTTCTTGGACATGGAAACATATTGCAAGTCCAACCCTTACTCCTTTCACTTGATCACTTTGAAAAACATCTACAAATAAAGGCTTTTACTCAAATTGCACTCTTCAAGATAGAAAGACCAACACCATATCCTACATACTTATCTAGTTCTAACCCAGAACTCTCCTAAACACAGGGCCAAAAGATAAATTGAGCTACTGAAGCTTGGCTTGAGATTGTGAAGCTAGTCATTTGACCTACTTCTCCGCTTGTAGACAAACAAGCCAATCTTTGAGAACAATTACTAAAAGGCCAAAAACGTATTAACCCTTTGTGATGGATTAAGTTGATTAATTAGGCAAGTTATTAATTAATCAAATTAACATGCAAATGCGTGGTAGTACAAACAAATCACCAATAAACTAAAGATGCAGCGGAAATTAAATGACACGGTGATTTGTTTACGAATGGGGAAAACCTATATGGCAAAAACCCCACCGGGTGAATTTAAGGTCACCACTCCCGAAATTCCACTATTATCACAACAAGTGGTTACAAGTAAAGGAATCCTAAGTACCTTACCAACCTATAGTTGAACTCTTACCCCAATACCTAATTGGACTTGTTTTGTAGTGACAATTTCTCCTTTCAATGCACGGCTCCCAAGTACGTGACTAACCAATTGCGCGGATCCCAGTACGCAACTTCAATCACCAACTAGAGAAGATTGTTGGCTGCAAATTTCTTCAATTCATCCACACGATGAAGATCAAGAAGATGCTTGGTTACAAAACCCTACGGTAAAAGACACATCAACTTCTTCACAAGAGATATGAACTAGGGCAAAAATTTTGTCTCAAGTCACAATTTGCATGAACAAGGATTTCTCAATACTTGTGCAACTTGCCACATTTTGACGGCCCTTAAAATAATCCTTTTATATGTTTAGGGTTAGGAGAAAAGAAGGTCCAAAGACACATCCACGGATTGGAATCAAAACAGAACTCAGAATCTGTTTTTCTTAATCCTCGACAGATAGAGGTATTGAGATGCTGTTGAGTAGCTGTCGAGCCACGGGGTTGGAACAGCTCTTTAAACCTCAACACATGCTAGCTGTTGAGCTTTAATGAACTTGCACTATTCAGCTTGATTCTTGGACAGACTTGATGACTTCAACACTTAATCTTGAAACTCAGTTTCTTGAAGTATTAAACACATCCTAATTCTACCCAATTAAAAGTAAAGTGCGTTTTGTCAAAGGATTAGCCAATTACATATAAGAATGACATATGTTCTAAACAGGTGAAACACATATGTCCTAACAATTACCAAGCACAACTTGAGATTGGTCATTAAAAAAAAAAAAAAAAACCCTAGCATCCTCATGCCGCTCTCTCTCTCTCTCTCTCTCTCTCTCACACACACACACACACACACACACACGCATTTTAGTATGCTAAGTACACACTAAGGATAAACAACAGTTTTTCAGCCAAGCCAAATAAGTTAGACCTAATGGCTTAACTAAATATCAGTTCAATGGAAAATAGGAAAGGAGAAAGAAAAAGGCTACACTATTTCTGCCTAAGTCAATTCATAAACCCAAATAAATACATTCAAGATATTCATGAAAAAATTCCTAAAATCACCATGACCCATAGAGAGACTGAGATTAAGGTTATCAATTTTCAGTTCAAGGTCCTAAATTTGATGTCACAAAAATGTTTAAAGGTACCATGAATTCAAGCAATATCAAAAAAAATAAAAATAAAGAAGATGCTTATCATAAATTACTAATTATCACATTCAGCATTATTGACCTTATTAAGCATCAACCACGACAATAGCAATGCATTCACATTTTGAGAAATATCATTAAGTTACTGCCATAGCATAAACAATCAAAACCACCATCTTTAACAAAAACAGGATAACCAAACTGCCAATAATAATTGCCAACAAGGAATATGAGAAAGAAATGAAAATTAAGATCCCATAAGTCTACAAGCTCCTTTTACAACCATTAGATAATTAAATGGTTTCTTATGCCTCCTTAGACCCAACTAAACAAATTGAACGAATGAAAAGCTTACTAATATTAAAAATTTTGCGCCAATCCAACGAGGAGCACCTTCATCAAAATCCTTAGACCCCATTTACCCTGAAAATCAAATTACATTGATATATCACAAAAATCCTTAGAAATCAAATTAACTCCAACTTGTTGTCAACCCCAATTCTCAAACCAATATGAATACTCTTATACCTCTACCATAACATCAATCTCAACGCTGGGAATCAAAACACAGCAAATACATTTAAATTATCACAAACAGAGGCAACCCTAATCAGCCAAAGCCCAACCTAAAAATCACAGAACTGGTGAATCCAACCACCAACTCAGCAATCAAAACCTTAAATCACCACGGTTTCCGAGCAACCAAACAAAGGGAGAGGGAGTAGTATCTGGAATGGAAATAAGTGGCTTTAGCTTTAGGAAGGTTCTACATGGAGCTCCAGAAGTACATTCCTTGCACAAAAATAAAAGAAGCAGATAGATAAAATAAAAACAATGGCACTCATTAATCAACAAAAAACAAAAAAACTTACAGATCGATCTAATGAAGAAGAATCACCGAGAAGGAAAGTTAAGAAAGATAAAATGCAAAGAAGGAAGGAATGAAACTTACCAAATATGAGTGGGTTAGTCTCCGACAAGCCAAATTTCAAAACCGTTTGCAGGAGAGAATGCGAGTGCGAAGCCTGGGCCGGGGCCGAAGCCGGACCTGAAGAGAGTGGCGATGGTGAGGACGCGAGGCAGAGGTGGCGGTGAAGATGGAGTTGATGGCGGAAGCTTGGCTGAAGTGAGAGAGATTTTGAGAGTGTAACGACACTAAGTGTGAAAAACTAAGTGGGAAGGAAAAAAAAACTGAGGGAAATTTTGGGGTTGTAAAGGGGAAATTTAAAGGTCTATTGCGGCGGTCCAACCCACCGCTATAACTAAGAAAAAGTGCCACAAAAATAGGTACCTATTGCGGCGGTCATCTCAACGCTGCTACAACTTACATATTGCGGCGGATTTTTATACCATTGCTATAGTATCTGCGCAAAATGATATATTTATTGCGGCAGGATTTCAGAGTGCCGCTATATCTAAGTTAATACCGCTAAAACATATATATTGCGGCGGTTCTATGTCCTACCGTTGTAGGACGCCGCAAAAGACTAGAGCTACTGTGGCAGTCCAATGAAACGCCACAATAGACCACATGTACAGTGGCAGTCTAAAAAAACGCCACAATATGCGACATATAGTGGCGGTTTTTGCACCCGCCGCAATAGTACAAATTGCTTGTAGTGGAAGAATGGAAGCAAGAGAGAAAGAGATGAGCACTGGGATTACGTAGTTCAACCAACGACCTACATTTACAAAGGAAGCCCTTAACGACTACATTTTTATCATGATGAATTGTTTTACAATGAATCATAAGAGGGATATATATATGACTATAGGAGATAGGATTAACCCTACATGGCATTTAGAATATATTGGTCCTATTAGATTGATAACACACATAAATAAACTAATATATTTAACATTCTCCCTTAAACTCAAGGTAGAGGCTTGATAGTGATCATGAATAACCGAATTGAATCAATGATGATCAGAGCATATTGTAGAATGAATATGAGTGAGTTGACGAATTGTGTATATTGAACCAAAATAATTGAAAGCTCGGATTTGTGTTAAAAACACAAGAGCTGTTTAGACTCCAAATTAACAAATTACGGCTCAGTTGATTTTACTCTAACTTAAATTAAGTTCAGAAAAGAGTAAATGTGAGCGAACAAGCAAAACAACTACTCTAAGCCATATTCATCACAACTGATGGAAATATGCATGTACGTAGTGGAAAAATAACGAATCTACTTCATTCATAAATGTTAACATGCACTATGTAAGTTTCAGAATTTGAGAACAAGAGAGTGTACCTTGGAGTGGTGAATTTCAAAACCAAAGATCAGAAGTACTTGGGAACACTTTCAATCTTCACTCCAATTCCACTAACGCCCAAGATGTGTGGTGTCTCAATCAGTTCCAAAGGAAGAATGTCAAAGTGTCTAACACTTCTTACACTACTTCGTAATAGTGTTCTTGCAATCCTCTACAGAAAATTCTGTATGTTTCTCCCTTTGTATCTAACTGATTATCTAATTGGGCTGGCCTTTTGGGCCTTTCCAATTGGGCTTAAGTGTGTGGCTTGGAGTGGGACTAAAAGGGACCAATAAGACACTAGCTCCAATGGACCTTGGGCTTTTCTGTCAACTCTTGACAAGTCCAGAGTTACCATTAACTATATTTAATACCACTATATAAATATAGTTGCACTCTATGCTTTATTTATAAATTAAGACTTTATTATACACGCAACCCCTTTATAAAATATTCATAGTAACACAAAGTCGTGAATGTAGACTGTCACTTTGTAAATTACTACATCTTATCCTTGAGTACCCGGTTTAATCCTTTAAGTTATTCATCATATATTTATGAAATTCAATTCCATAAATATATACTTTAATAACTCCTTACTAAAGTGGTTATGCCTAACTCTCTGAATAACTGAACCCATTAAACTTATCTCAAGGGAATATTTTATATCTCCGTTAAGAGACTATGAATTCCATCTTGAGAATATGTTCCATCAACATTAAATGTGATTGCCCAACATACTGAGGTTTTGATCGTAACAATAGATCTCACTCCTGATATCTCAAAGCAACCTACACTTCATGATCAGGTCCATTATCCTCTCAGGATTAAGAGTTCATGTAAATATAAGTCATGAGTTTATTATTCAATTGACAGTCGTTGGGAGAATAATAAATCTCACAGTGGTCCAGTTCAATATGTTTTAACTCTTAAAACATATCAACATATCAACTAGAAATCTCCATTTTCATGATCAAGACAAATCATCTTAGTTGATATGTTATAATCTTCACAAATGAAATGTCCAATTTCATCACCGACTACGAACTATAATTCTGAATTACAAATAACTGTGATTTATATCTTCTGTGACTAAATCACATAAATCACATATAATGCATCTCATGGACTATATGATAATGTCCCAATATTCATGTTACCATTATTTTTAGATAATAACAAAACAACTTTATTAAACACAACATTAAGTAATACATAATGTCATAAGTAATAACATACATAGCATCATACAATAGGATTTAAGGGCACTAATTCGATTTAAGGGCACTAATCCTAACAATAACACAATAGTAAAATGAAAGTTAAAAGAGTAGGGAAGAGAAATGCAAACACAAGATAACATGTCAATGTGTTATCGAAGAGGAAACAGAAGAACTCGACGAAAAATCTCTCCGTCGCCCTCCAAGCGGTAAATCGATCCACTAGACAATAAGTTGGAATACACGAATAGCAAGAGACTCTCCAAGCCTAATCTACCCAGTGCACCTAAGCCCTTTAAGCTCCTACTCCAACAAGGCTTCTCAGAATTGTGTCTTGTTTAGCTTTCCGGATCCCGCAATGCGCCCAATTGCATCCGCCAAAGCTTGGCTTCTTCCAATACTTCCTAACAGCACCAAAATCTCACTTGACACTCTAAATAGGTATGGTAAGTGTTTGAGCTATCAACCTCTCAAGGATTTGGATATGGAGAGGTAGGAGTTGAGGAAAACCACAATGGATGGTGTAGAGGATTATGCGTATGACAATTTCTAACTCTCAAGGGTTTGTGGCTAGGGTTTTTTCTCTGAAAAACACTCCTCTCAATATGTGGGTAACGATGGTATATATAGTGTATATGAGAATGTAGTGGAGCAGATATGACAAAATAGCAAAACAGACTATTTCGCGGGTATATCGCGGGAAGGTCTTACTCGTGAGACACTTGCAAAAACTAGCTGTCACTATCTATCTTGACTCTTCGCATTCCAGTCATGTGCTGAGCACATGCTTCACTTCGCGGGAAGGCTACTCGTGAGCTACCCGCGAAAACTTCTTTTGTCTTCATTAGTTGCATTGAGTCTTCACACACAGCCCTTACAAATAAATTCCACATAAAATACAGGGTACAAAAGATTGAACAAAATTACAATCAAATTTGGCACGGAATTTAAGCCAACACAAAATAGTTGTAAATTACAACTTTACAATCTCCCCCTTTGGCTATTCCGTGACAAAACACCCTATAACAGACTCTAGATTTAAACGTAAGTTTGGGAATAATGGCAAAACTCACTCACACCTAATCTAGAAGCTGTGAAGCACTTGCACGAATACACCTGTATCCTGAAACACTCGCACACAAACAAAACTTTCATTAAGCTCATGACAAGTTGAATTCAAGGTACGTGTAGGAGCAAGTATAATGCAATCAAGGTAAACAACAAGATAAAACTATGAAGCATAACTTGATCATACAAGAACAATCATTAAAGAATGACTACAATGATCATCTAACTAGTAAACGATCATCCAAACACGCAGTGCAAATAAGTGCAAGAATCAATTGCATGTCCAAACACACAATTAATGCAAAAAACCTTAAGGACACAAGATCCAACAAGGGCACAAGTGTGTAGTACTTAAGATAAACTGAAAGTACAAAAAAATGCTACAAAGCAATGAGATAAACACAAAGTACTGAATATTAAACTAGAATTAAACCAAAGTACTTGAAGCTTTAAAAGAAAGCAATGTAAATAAAGTGTTCTAGAAACTATTGTAAAAGAAAGTAAACAACTAAACCACCCAAAATTAACCAATATATCTATGAAGTGCATGTGCTACGTTATGCTCCTCCTCAAAATGTGCAACTCACCCTTAAAACTTTCTCCCCCTTTTTGACCGGAATGGCCAAAAGAGCTAGAATTGCTCAGATTCTGAATCAGATCCTTGCACCATCTCCATATCCTCAATCTGAATCGGATCCTTGCACCATTTCCATATCCTTATTGTCCTTGAGTTCCTTTTGGTGATGCTTTTTGTCAGGAGGTGATAGATGTGACCACATATGTCAATCTCCTTATGTGTGAAGAAATCATGCAGGAAGATAGTTCTTGGTGCGGACAATGTTGTCAAGTTCGTCACCAGGTAAAGATTGTGGATCATTACATAAGCCAATGTCCTTATTTTCGCATTGAAGGGAATGGTATTCATTGACCTCTTTGTGAGAGAACCATCGAGGAGCTCTGCCATTGGCTCAAGAGAGTCCAATATATCATCATATTGTATGGAGATTGGTTGAGATGGTGGACAAACTTCTAGGAACTCTTGATTTGAATCCCTTGTGATAATGAACTCTTTCTGACGCACCCAACAATTGATGGGATCTCCTTCCACTATGGCATTAGCAAAGAATTCCTTGATAAGTTCAGCATATACATTTCCACTTGGATTCAGCAGCTTTGTCCAAGTTCTCTCCTTGAATATCTCAGGAATGACAGTGTTTTCAAGGGTCTCCATTCTTACAATCTTTTCCATAATGATTGTTGCCTTTTTGTAAAAGTCATTGTAGGCCGTGTCTGCCTCAATGGAGTGGAAATTTGCTAAGTCCGTGTAAGCACACTTTGAGGATTTCTTGATGGTAGAGTGCTTTGTAGGAGACATCTGTACAAACAGACACAAGGCACAAACAACAAGTGCAAAAACACAGAGACAAGAACACAAACTTGATTAGTGTCAAGTTAGTTCATAAAAATAAGCACAAAGTCCTAAAAAGAACAAACAATGTAATACAGTCATGTTGAAAAGTGCTAAACATGTAACAACAAATATCTAGCAAGCATGATATGCAAAACATGACAAGTGAACAAGTGTATGCCTCAAGTGTGCATGTGGTGTGCATATGTGATGCATGTGTAAGGCATGACTAATCACATTTGGGTCAAAGTGTACAAAACACATTCCCAATGATCAAAACATGATAAACAAGTCCAATCATGGTAATCCCCAAAATTTGGTACTCAATGGAGTCTGAAACAACACCAAAAAGTTATTTGGGTATTTTAACAAACACTTGATATGCACTTATAAAACTAACATGTAGGCAATGCATGAACATGAGTGAATCTTGCCTAAATACATGTTAAAATTGCTAGAAGGGGACAACACAAACACCAATAAATCAAGTGGGACAAAGCCCAATCAAGAAATTGAAAGAATTTTTACAAAAATTAAAGTTCCCAACCCTTTTCCAAAAAGAACCAAACTAAGGAAAACCTAGAATTTTCTGCATAATCTAAGTAAATAGAGAGAGAGGATTGTATAGACATACCTTAGATGTGATTTGAAAAAGTTTTCTCTTGAGTTTTGGTTGGACTTTAGAGTGAAAAACTGTTTGGGTTGAGAGAGGCACGAGGGAGGCAAAAGGGGTGAAATAGGGTATGTTTGAAAGACTATCTACATTAGCCCTTTAAAACTGAAAACACACGTTTTTCGCGAGTTAGCATCTTGCGAAGTACTCTCGAAAAATTCATCTGAAGCGTAAAGATTTTCGCGGGTAAGCATTACTCGCGAAATAGTTGCGAGACAGTAGCGAAAGTCTCTATTTGAATTTTGTGTTTCTATGTTTTTTGCCTTAACTCATATTCACGAGAAGAGCTTAGTTGCGAGCTTCTTGCAAAAATGCCTCTAAACAAGTTTTTGTTGAAAACAAGAAAAATGCACTTTGAACAAAAACTCAAAACACGAAAGTATAAAAACACTTTCAAAAATAAATAAAATACTTAAAAATCTTTTTGGGTTTGATCAACAAGCGATTGAGTATACACATCACATTTGAACACATACAATCACACAAATGAAATAAGCATTCATTGAACAAAGTCTTATGTGTTGTGTGTGAGTATCAAATGTGGAATAATCCTTAGACTAGATTGAAGCTTCAATGATCAATTCAATCAAATCATACGCAACTCGTACTAAGTCAAGTTGATTATCTCAATTATAGAAATGAACATATATGATCTTCCACAAGAAAATGATTACATCTCTTTAAAGCTTTTCATTTGGCTTCTTTACAAAACATGACATCTGATCATTTTTGAAAAATACATCTCATTTTGAGATCGATGGCTGAAATTTTGGATATTTCAATTTTGTGAGTGAGCTTGGCTTTTTGAGGCACCATACATTTCAATTCAAGTCACTTTCCCTTTTTCCTAGTCAAATACTAGTATGTGCGATGGCTTTTGCAACTTAATTTCTCTTTTCGAGATTAGACATTTGATGAGCTATAAACAAAAACATAAAAATGTGGGAAAAGATATATGCACAAGTCTATGCATGTGTCAAGACCAACAAGACTATTGACTAATTATTCATGACAAGCTTGAAGATAGATTTACAACAATCACACAGAGATTTCAAGATTTTTTCACAAAGATAGATGTGCACACAAAACAAGCTAAGCTCGTAAATACACTATGTCATTAGTACGAAGATACTAGGCCAAACTCACATGTGATATACATAACACAAACGATCAAACATTTTGGAGATTTTTCAATTTTTTATGGGTTTTTGAATTTTTCAACACACTAAAAAATATAACAACAAAAGTAAGATCAACAAAAACAAGTACAAAATGCAACTTGCAAAAGAAACATGCTATGAATAGGAAGCAATGACACATGAAGATTTTGCATGACATGATGCATGAACCTATGACCCTAAACATTGGAAGTATTAATGTATGGGCATAGAGAGTAATCATGATTGAGTACCCTTCTTCACCCTCACTTTGAGTGTTTTGGGTGAGAACCTTGGATGGAGGGGTACGACCAACATAGCTTTCCAACCTCGGAATGAAGCTAGCAAGGCATAGGGAGATGTTCTTCAACATTTCCATGACATTTCCAATGAGATGTCCTTCATTTTTCTCCTTTAGGTTGTGCTCCCTTTGGCCGTTTCTTTGAACTTTCTTGGCCACGCATGGAGTCAGCCTTCTTGAGTGCATGACGCTTGAAACAGTTAGGTCTTGTGTGCCCTTGAACGCCATAATGATGACACACATGCTTCACTTGAGGCCCTCTTTGGTTTTTGGGTAATGACTTCCCTCTATCTTTTGGTTTTGCACCAGTGGTTCTTTTCTCAGCAGCAGGGGTCTCAGTCTCAGGCTTCTTCTTTAAGGCTTCGTTTGGGAGGAGGGAATATAATGGAATGGAAATGAATGAAAAGAATAATTTTAGAATATTCTTCCCTTCCCTTGTTTGGGAGTTTTAATGGAGGGAATGGAAAGTCCATTCCCTTATTTGGGAGTTTAAGTGGGAGGGAATGGAATGGGTAGGAGGGAACACTCATGCCTCTCTATTCCCTTAAAACCTCAAATTTTCATTCCCCCCGAAATTGGGAGGAATGAGAGGGAATGGAATTAGATTTACTGATTTTTTTACTAAAACTCCCAAAATACCCCTATATATTCAACCTTTTATTTTAAAATAGGAATCTAATAGTAATATTGTCATAAAATGATTCCATTCCATTCCTTCCATGTTGCTCCCAAACAAGATTACTTATATTCCATTTATTTTCATTCCTTTCCATTCCTTTGTTCTAAAACATCCAATCAAGGTTACTTAATTCCATTCCATTCCATTCTTTTCCATTCCTTTTCCTTACTTAAATACATTCCATTCCTTTCCATTCCCTTATGATCATTCTATTCTATTCCATTCCATTCCATTCCCTTCCCTTATGAACTCCCAAATGGAGCCTAAGTTTCTCAACACTCTTGGCTGATATGAACCTCACTTCCTTCTTGGGTTCGCTGCTGGAGCTTTTTTCTCCGGTATAACCCAAACCGGTCTTGTCATGTGAAGATTTTTGTGAGGACAATACACTATCAAGTTTCTTGGTGGAGATACGCTCAACCTTGACATTAGCTTGGATTATTTCAAGTTCAAGAAACTTGATCTTAGAGTAAGCTTCAACCAGCTCTCCCCTGAGTTCTTCTACTTTACATTTTGCCTCTTTAAGTTGCACAAGAGTACACTTATGCTCTTCTTCAATCTTCTTCATCTTTCTCACAGCATAGTTAGCAACCTTGGCATATTTTCCACAATCTTCTAAAAAAGAGTCATATGCTTCTTGAAGGTTGTTCTCACCTTCATTTTGGCATACATCTTCATCTTTCGATTCTTCAACTTCCTCACCCTCAGAATGCTCACCAAGTTCATTTACCAAATTGCTTAAATCATCCCTAAAATCAACAGAGGTAATTGCCATGAAAGCCCTATGATTCCTGTCACTGTCACACTTTTCTTCCGTGTCTGAATTTAAGCTTTCGAAGTCGCTAAGTGTAGTGGCAAACACCGTACCCTCCCCTCTCAAGTAATTGGGACATTCTTTCTTGATGTGTCCATGACCGTTGCATTCGTAGCACACAACTCCTTTGGGGGGGGGGGGTTGAGAGTCATTCCCATCTTTCTTCTTGAACTCCTTCCTACCACCTTTGGATGATGAAAACTTTCCTTTGCTGAAAGACTTCCCACTATTCTTCATCTTTAGAAATTTCCGTAAGTTCTTTGCAAGGAATGCTACTTCCTTCTCCATATTGTCTTCTTCGGAGGAATCAACCATTCTCTCATTGATGGTTTTGAGAGCAAGTGATTTTCTTGGCTTGTGAGAAGGCAGTCAAAGCTCATATGTTTGGAGAGATCCAATAAGCTCTTGAATCTTGATCTTATCCAAATCTTTGCTTTCTTCTATAGAAGTGACCTTTGCATGGTAGCTCTCCGGTAAGGACCTCAAAATCTTTCTCACCACCTTAGCATCCTCAATCTTTTCACCAAGATTGAGCATGACAATCACAATTTCATTGAGCTTCCCATAGAATGAGTCAAATGACTCATCGCCACTCATCTTGAGCTTTTCAAATCGGGTAGTAAGCATTTGGAGTTTTGTGTCCTTGACTTTCTTGGTACGTTCATAGGTAGTCTCAAGAATCATCCAAGCTTCCTTGGCGGTCTTCACATGTGATATCCTGTGAAATTCATCAGTAGACATACCACAAAAGATAGCATTAATTGTTTTGCTATTGGCATTTGCCAAAGTAAGGGCTGCCTTGTCCTATTTGGACTTGGATGTCATGGGTCTAACATACCCATTCTCAACGGAGTCCCATACGGGCTCATCTATAGCACAAAGAAATGCCCTTATACGAACTTTCCAAAAAGCATAGTTGCTCCCATCAAAGTATGGTGGAGCATTGAGAGATTGTGATCGATTCATCATAAAAGGGGTATTGGACCGCACTTAGGTAATGAAACCACAGCAAGTGCACCCACTCTGATACCAATTGAAAGCTCGAATTTGTATTAAAAATACAAGAACTGTTTAGACCCCAAATTAACAAATTACGACTTGGTTGATTTTACTTTAACTTAAACTAAGTGTTGAAAAGAGTAAATGCGAGCGAACAAGCAAAACAACTACTCTAAGCCATATTCATCACAACACAACAGTAAAATGAAAGCTAAAAGAGTAGGGAAGAGAAATGCAAACACAAGATAACACGCCGATGTGTTGTCAAAGAGGAAATCGAAGAACTCGGCGAAAAATCTCTTCGCTGCCCTCCTAGCAGTAAATCGATCCACTAAATAATAAGTTGGGATACACGAATAGCAAGAGACCCTCCAAGCCTAATCTACCCAGTGCACCTCAGCCCTCCAAGCTCCTACTCCAACAAGGCTTCTCGGAACCGTGTCTTGTCTAGCTTTCCGGATCCTACAATGCGCCCGATTGCATCCGCCAAAGCTTAGCCTTTTCCAATACTTCCCAATAGCACCAAAACCTCACTTGACACTCAGTATGGGTGTGTTAAGTGTTTGGGCTATCAACCTCTCAAGGATTTGGATATGGAGAGGTAGGACTTGAGGAAAACTACAATGGATGGTATAGAGGATTGTGGGTATGACAATCTCTAACTCTCATGGGTTTGTGGCTAGGGTTTTCTCTCTGAAAAACACTCCTCTCAATATGTGGGTAAGTATGGTATATATAGTGTGTATAAGGATATAGTAGAGCAGATAAGACAAAATAGGAAAACAGACTGTTTCACTGGTATCTCACGGGAAGGTCTTACCCGCGAGACACTTGCGAAAACCAGTTGTTACCATCTTTCTTGACTTTTCGCATTCTAGTCATATGCTGAGCACATGTTTCACTTCACGGGAAGGCTACTCGCGAGCTACTCGCGAAAACTTCTTTTGTCTTCAATAGTTGCCTTGAGTCTTCACACTCTTTCTCTCATACACAACCCTTACAAATAAATCCCACATAAAATACAGGATACAAAAGATTGAACAAAATTACAATCAAATTTGGCACGGAATTAAAGTCAACACAAAATAGTTGTAAATTACAACTTTACAATAATAATGAGAAATGGGCTGATACGAGTGACTTGGGCCTCATGTGGGAAAAACGGACCCCAAAATCTAAATCTATATGAAAAACGAATCAAGGTAGAGCCAATTAGAAAAGGCTAACTTTGATAAACTGGTCAAATTTAACTCGATCAAAGTTTAGTCTATGGCATGGTCGATCTAGTTTAAATGTTTGGTCTGGTTATGTTAAGTGGTTCAGCAAGTGACCCAATTTAAGGTTTTGATTAGGTCAGGTCAGTTCGAGAGCAAGTATTGCTATTGTAGTAGAGGCTGCTGATGAGGCACTAACGGGGCCAAAGGATGCTAATATATGGTGCTTATGATAGAGGTGACGAGGCGCGGATGTGGCAAAATCTTCTAACATGGCACAAATGCGTTTGACTCGTGGCTAGGGTTGATGTAGATGAAGATGTGTGTGACTCATGGCAAGATGACATCATTGTTCTAACTTGGCACATGAAGTGGACATTTTATATGGCGCATGTGGAGCATGGAACATATAGTGGTGCATGAAACATGTTGTGCGTAGAACATGTGGTGTGCATGATGAAGATATGTGTGACTCATGACGAGATAACATCGTTGTTCTAACTTTGCAAGTGAAGTGGAGATTTGATATGGTGCATGTGATGCATAGAACATGTAGCGGTGCATGAATCATGGGGTGCACAAAATATTGAGCGGCTCATGTAGTCATGTGATGCAGGGGAATAAGCATGAAGCGCATGGGTTGGAATTTGAAGATTGGGAAAGATAGTTTGGAGTCGCCGGAGGTAGTCGATTTGTTCTATGTGATGGTTTGTGAGAGATAACGGGTGGGAAATGGTAGATCTATTTAGGCCGAACAAGTATTTGGTCTATGTGTTTGCGACGTTCACAGATATAAGCTCGTTGGGTGGTTCACAACTGAAGCAATTTGGGTCACCCTAGATCTGGACAATTTGCCAACTTTGAAGATATTGAGTTGAACATCCAGTGACGGCTCTAGGAATTTTTCTCAGGGTGTTCCTTGAAACATAATTTTTCTCAGCGGCGGCTCCTAGAATTTTTGCAAAATGTATTGTTGTTTAGTTGTTTCATTAATTTGTTTGTCTTTTATAAACTATAATTTGTTATATTGTTGTTTCATTAATTATAAAATTATTAATTGTTGTTTAGCCTAATATAATTTAATTTGTTTGTCTTTTATAATGTATTGGTTAATTAAATTATTAATTATTATTTATTAGTTGCTTTCTCGAATTAATTATTGGTAAATTAATATCCCAAACAAACAAAATTAATTAGTTCAACAAATCACTATGGTTGTTTGATACTTGGAATATCAAACTATTACTTAACAAAAAAAAAAAAAAAAGTCAATAAATTGTTCAGCACAAAAATATATAGACAGTATAGCTTAAGTCCAAGTCTAAAAAAGAGTGATTTATTACATATTTTATGACATTAGTTGAACTAATCAACTACACACAACACACTCCATTAAAAAAAAAAAAAAAAAAAAACTACACACAGCACACAACCATATTTATTAATTATTAGTTGCACACTTGCACTAGCACTAGCACGCAGTGAATCAAATAAAGCCAATTTATTGTGTCTCACCAAAAAACACAAACGCAAGTTTCAAAAAAAAAGAAAAAAAGACAACAACACCAACGCTAAAAGACAATTAATAATCTCACCAACACCTACACCAACTCCTTACACCAACACCAACACCAACACCAACACCGGATAAAGCCAAAAAAAAAATAGGGTAAATATTAATAAAGAGTAAAAGAGAGACTGAGATGAAGAGAGAGAGACTGAGAGATTGAGATGAAGAGAGAGAGAGACAGAGACAGAGGGAGAGACTGAGATGAAGAGAGACAGAGACTAAGACAGAGAGAGACTGAGACAGAGATGAAATACCTTGAGGGGCGGCACCGTTAGGACTTGGGCAGCATGTCGAGGCAAGGAAGACCGATCTAGTGTGTTCTGCCGTTCTGGAGCTCGAGTTTGAGGCCTGATCTGGTGATCTCCGGCGATCCGTTGGTTCTGGCGTTTTGGAGCTCAATATATTGGGTTTATGATTATGTTTTTTTCTTTAGACTTTAGGTTAGGTTTCTTTCTTTCTTTCAAGCGTCGTCCGTTGGTTTATGATTTCAGTATATTGGGTTTTGGTTTGTTTGGGTTTTTTTTTTTTTTTTGAATCCATGGGTTTGCTACTGTAATTTGTTGGGTTTGCTTTACCTTGTTTTTTTTTCTTTAGATTGGGTTTGTTTTGCCAATTGATGTTGGGCTTTTTTTCCTAGTAGGCTTGCTTTGTTACAATTTTTTTCTTTCATCTTTTGGTTCAAATTTTTTTTTGGGCTTTTTTTTTTTTTTTTTTTTTTTTTTTGCTTAAAAGTAGAACAAATAAATTTATTTTATTTTATTTGAGGGTGTTCCTAATTTTTTAAGGGTAAACAAATAAAAAAAAATTAATTATTATATATAAAATAATTATTTTTTCAGTTCAGGGTGTTCCTTGGAACACCCTGGGCTCAACGTGGCGCCGCCACTGTGAACATCATGATATTGTACATCATGTAAATGAGTAGAGTTATAAACGAACCCAATTATATATGAATAGATGGAGCTAGAATTGAGAAAAATATTTTTTCTGTTTGTTTCGTTTATTTAACAAACTAGTCGCCAACACGTGCGATACACAACTTAATGATTTATTTGAGTAGTTTTTGCTATGAACCATGTGAGTTCAAGCTTATAGAATATGTTTTAGTGTCCATTAAGGGCTCTTTTTTTTTTTTTTTTGTACAATAGCATCCATAAAGTTGCTAGTTGAAACGCTTAGACATGTTATGTGGTTCAAGCTAATATAAAGTTAGAACATTTGTGTTTGTAGCTTACTCATGAACAAATAATTAGAAAGCTAGTATTACATTTTGAACATAAGCTGATAATACATGTTCACCTTGTAAAATAACACAAAACAAATAATTAGAAAACAAACAATCCTTTCTGCATGGGCGGCGCCATGTATAGGGTTCAAATGAACCCCCTAAGCTGGCAATTATATATATATATATATATATATATATATATATATATGTATATATTTTACCCTCATAAAATAAAAATTTGAACACTCTGATCCTAATTTTTTTTAAACCCATTTGAAATAAGTTTGATTATGATCCTCTTAACAATATTTTGATTTTTTTAAACACAAAAAAGTTCCTAACAACAAATCAATTTGATCTAAAATATGGGAAAAATAGTAAGCCCAACAACAAAAGTAAATCATCTATAACGTAAATCTTACATTGATTTTAAACAAACGTGTACAGTATAATTGTCTACAATGTAAATCTTGCACTGATAGTACAATGTGAACATATAGTCATCTTAAACTAATAAATAAAAGTATTTTAAGTAGTAATAATTAAAATTCACTTAACATAATTAACATGTTCATTATATTAAGAAAAAATATGTCAAATGAACCTATAATTTATTTTTATTCTATTACTAATACATACAATAGACAAATTTGGAAAACATGTAAACCATAAGATTCCTATTTTACCCAAGCTGTATCTTCTTATTGACCCCCTAGAAAAAAATCTTGCAGCTGCCACTGCTTTGCTGAGTAGATAACTTAAAACTTTCTCACACCTTAACCCTCGCATGTAGTATATTGCAACTTGCTGAGGTAATTTCCCTTTGGATTCTCCCTTGGGGTTTTGCTGCTTCTATTTGAACCATTCACTTTCCTCTTTGATTGCTCATCATCCAAATCAAAAACTTCAATTGTTCCTCCACCCAAGATGGAAATTCCGACATACACTTTCTTTGGGTCTAGCACTAAGACTCACACAAACATATACATAAATACGTAAATAAATATTCATACTAAATGATATACTTTTAAGATCTTAGAAATATCAAGTTAGGATCTAAGACACAGACATCCATCTCCAAAATATGCATGCAAATTTGGATCCAAGACACACACACATGCACCCATACATGTATATATATTCAAACTATAGAATATGATTCTATGATTTTACCGATATCAAATTTGGATCTAAGACTTAGAAATCCATCTGCAAAATATGCATGCAAATGCTACAAGCATGTTACGAAGCCTCAATATTTACTTTTCCTTTATTACCTATGTGATGTTCAAAACAACAAATTATATGTCATTCAACCCAAGTACTAAAAATCATAAAGTAAAACTAATCATGCCCAAAATTTTGGAATTGAATTAAATATAGAACTTTCACCACCAAATACAAACTATATAACCATCAACAGTATAAATAAAAATATCATTACATCTCCAAAGAAGAACCTGGCTTTTGGGGCCAATCGTGCCATAAGAACAGCTACTACATTGGCAGCATTGTTCTCATTATTAAAAAGATCAAGATGACAAAAAAGTAATAATAATCTAAACTTTTATTGAAGAATTGAATTTGACTAATTAGGAAATTTCAAAATGTCATTTCAACTTCATCTACGTAATGACTAATGCAAAAACAAATTTTGCACAACAAGATTCACCATTAGTTACACTTAAAAAAAAAAAACTGAAAATCTTCAAGAAAATGTAAGCCTAGAGTCATATTTATTTCATTGTTTTAGGTCACTTGGTTTGATGGTCATATTGCTAACCTTACTATAAAAGATAGATAAAAAAGGAAAAAAAAAAAAAAAAACTGAAGTCATATGGACTTACCCCTCCATGTGCAAGAGCAATGGCCATGATAGTTGCAGCTTCCATGACCCATGATAAAGGAATCCACATAAAACCCAAAATTTTTAGTATTTTGTTTTCTGAAGTAAGATAGAAGAGTGGAGGAACCAATCAATGAGGGAGACTGAGCAAGCAATAATGAAAAAATAAAAAAGAAGGGATGAATATGAAAATTTAACGTTGTTTTTCTAACCTTTTCCTCCTCAAGTTTGTTGTATCCAAACAAATCCAATCTTTCTGGATCAGATCAAAGGTCAAATCCTTTCTTATACAATTAAGATGCTCGGAGGGTAAAATTTCCAACATTAAGAAACTTATAATTTAGCACCAAACAAATAAGATAAAGTAATGGAAATTCTTTTGTATTTCCATCTTTTTTATTCTTCCTAATTCTAGGCAAATCAGAGTATTAACATGACGCTGCTTGAATTAAACATGAAAGATCTAATTTCTTCCAATTGAATATACTTCCACAAAGATAAAATGAAAAAAAAAACTGGTAGTTTGTGGCATAACAAAATATATTCTACTAAAGTATCAATTTGAGCCACTATACTTCTTCATCTAACTACGAAGCTAATAACATTTGGCTTTATCATTCTTATATTTGTAGCTATGAATTTTCACAAAAAAAAATAGAGAATAGTGAATGGCTTTCATAACTGGGACATTCATTAAGGTAAAGTTGGCATGTCATAAGATGATAAAAGAGTATAGTGATTTAAAGAACATCAGGGGGAAGAGCCTATTCAGCCATCTTGGATTTCCTTTAGATTCAACCCTACACCAAGTTTTTAGATGAGAATTTGCATTGTCAAATAGTTTTTTTTTTAATAAAAAAAAATAAACATTGTCAAATAGTTCATTACATCTCACTCACTGTTTTCTCTTAAGTTTACTAATCCACAAACATATTAAACAGTGCTACTTATCTCATGGGCAAATAGTTAAGTCATTCCCATTGTATTTAAGTGTTCCTATCACTAATCCTTTTCTATTGGTGTCTATTCCTACTGTAGACACTCGATTTTGTACCCATGATTTAATCAAGATGACTCGAATGACCATTCATGTACCCCAAAATTAATGATTGCCTTACATGCATTGATTCATTCATTGCATATCATAAACATGATCTTGATTCTGACATTCGCAATAGTAAGCCCGATTTCCAAATCAGACCGTCGGATCGAAAGATATTGCATGATCAAGTTTGCACGGTCAGCATGCATTGTGTCTAGGTGGAATCAACCACGCATGATTAATTTAAATTAATTCTGATTGGTTAAACAATTAAAATTAATTAAATAATCTTGTGATTAGTTGTTAGTTAGTGTCAAAAATAGGCTTGCTTGCATGAGAGTAAAAGGGGATAATTGGATAACCATAAAATTGTAGATAATCTAGATTTTATCAAAATTTTAGAGTATTTATCTACAAGATAATTTTTGCTGAAAAGACTTGAATTATCTAAAAAAGAGTTTAATTTTTAGAATATGGATTAAAAACGCTTTCAAGTGCAAGTCCCGGCTCAAAAAATCTCAAAAAAGGAGTCTGAAACGGACTCAAACTCAAAAACAAGCCTGGCACCCAAAAGCGCCATTCAGCACTTTTGGAGTGCCGAACGGCACAAACTTGGGCCCTGGCCCGAGGGCATTTAAATTGAGTTAAAACACATCTATTTCTATTTTTCAGAGATAAGAAGGCATCCCAACTCGTGTTCTGATCATGTAGCTAATTTTTCGAGTCTCCTAGCCTCTATAAATAGAGGATGGATTTCAAAATTCAGCACACAGATTTTATGAGGGAGAGACACTTTTTCACGCTCTCAGATTTCTCACCTCTTTGACTCTTATTTCTGGTATTTTCTCTCTTACGTTAAAGAGCATCTGGAGACTTCAGTCTTAAGAATTTCTTTTTTGTAAGCAAGGATTTTTAGGTTTCAAAGATAATTGCATAAATTTCTTTAAACCTAAAAATATTCTCTCAAGAGAAAAGAACGTCCATGCAAGAGATAGCTTTTCTTTACTTCTTCTTCTTCTTCTATCTCCTTTAATTTTGTGATGCATGAATAAATATTTGTTTAGTTTTTGATGAAGCAGAAATTTGCCTCGTCAGTATACCCCTCATCAATATGATGGACGACTTGTAAAACCTTTGTCACATAAAGCACTTAATAGATAAGGGCATCGGTTTAGGGCCTGCCAAGGACCTTCCACTGCTTAAGCTAGCTTATTCTCTCTAGAAAAATTGTATTTTGTATAACAGTTGTGTGTTCATGTCCTTTTACCTGTTTTTCTTGGCTTTATATAACTTTAGGCTGAGTTAATACTCACAATACCATTATGTTGCAACTAGGTAATCAATGCTTAATGATTGCAAATTAACTCCAACATTTTTTGTTCGTAACCAGTCCTTAATTCTACATTACTGGGCAATGGTAACGATTTTGTGCTATTCATTGCCCAGTCATTGATTGCTGCCTGGAGTTAATGCACATACGCTCACCCATACCCTTACTCGTCACTGTCATGGACGGTTTGCAAGTAATGGACGACCATTTATATGCTACTTGTCAGTTGCCCCCTTTATTCCTTTGTTGTCTATCATCTAGACGAGCTAAGGAATATGGAAAGTCCATTTTGGGCGGATCACTTTGAACGTGCCCCGAGATTCTTGTCCCATCATATTTACTGTAGGGCGACATTTTTGTCAGCTAATCGCCATGTTTAATGTTTGTGTTGGCCGCACGTGTGTGTCTTCCTTGAGATTCCCACGCATTGAATTCATTTCCTTTTTTTTTATTTATCAAAAAGCCTTCTCATATTTTTCTTCTTCTTCTTCGTTATACATTGAGCTTGGAGTTTGAAACCAGGATAGAGTTCCTGCACCTTCTATACAATAAGACTCCTTTTCCTCCCTTAATGGTTGATTTTGATTTCATTAAGAAGGAAACTCCCTTTGTTTCGTTCTTCTTCACTAGGCTAGGAGTGTTTCTTGATTCTTCTAGTGGTCGTCGTCCCCACGTTGGTTTATTTGTGCCTCAAGATTGTGGGGCTCTTAGGCCTGTTTTGATTAGCCTTTACCTTCTACTCTGTCGATCTTTAATTGCCCATCATCTAGAGATAACTGCCATAGAGTATCAAGACAACGATGTTAGGTCCAACGAGTTAGAAACTAGTTTGTCTTCAAGTGGTGAGTCTACAGATAAAGATTTTGAAATCGTAGTGTCAAAACCCCCCATCATCTTCACCCTCCTCTTCTTCAAAAATTCCTTCGTCTTCAATCCCCTGTCATGCTCTCTCTGAGTCTTGTCTTTACGAGTTGAGACATTTGAAATCTATTTGCAAGAGGTTTCAATTTCCAGAAGGGGTAGCTATAAGATTACCTCGTCCAAACGAAAAAGCGTGCACCTTTGCTCCTGGCGAGGTGAGTTTTTACAAAGCTGCCTTTTCCTATGGCCTCTGTTTTCCTGTTCATCCGTTTATCATGCAACTCCTTTCTACTCTCAATGTTGCATCCAGTCAGCTCGTCCCTAATGATAAGAGGACGATTATTGGTTGTATGTCAATTTGGGTATCTGTCCATGATGGGGACATGATTACCTTAAACGAATTTCTTTATCTGTACCGTTTGAAACCTTCCACCCACTATGGGTATTTTGAACTTCTACCTTCAAATAGGAAGTCTAGAATCGTTCGTAGCTTCCCTACTTCCTTTCATGACTGGAAATCATGATATTTTTTCATTTTTGGATCTGGATGGGAAACCATGTCTGACGACCTATGGGGTGAAGTCTTGTGGTTGCTATAGAAATGGGAAATCCCTTCTTTTGGTGTGTCTCTCTTTTTTCTTCATTAGACTGGTTGTTTCAAGTTTTCTATTCTTTTAATCTCCTTTTTTATTTTATTTTTTTGTTTTATTTTGTTTTTTTGTTTTTGTTTTTGTTTTTTTGTTTTGTTTTGTTTTGTTTGTTTGATTGTTTGTTTGTTTTTTTTGTTTTTTTTTTTGCAGTTGCTGATCGTCCTTTGTTGGAGGAATGCTACCAAGGACGAATTAAGGCTGCCCTTGAGTTTGCCCTTATAGTTGACGGTTTTGACAATTTGGTTGATCCTCGTCATTTGTACGAGTGTTTCCTTGGACCTGAGCCTTCTGTGCACGTTTTAAACAAAATAGCCTAGGAAGAGAAGAGTAGGTTTTTAATTCTTCATCCTTTCTTGTCTTACCCTATAGATTTTTTCCCTACTAACCTTCTTCTTGCAGAAATGGCCACTAGGTATAGCAAAGACAAATATGCCTGTGTTAAGAGCTTGAAGAATGAAACCCTATCTCACATTACCCTTGGATCAAAGAAACGCAAGCTAGATGAAGGGAAGGACAAGACTCTTGTCCTCCTGTCACTCTTTGGTACTCCGTCTTCTCCCACACCTTCTCTCGAGATGATGACCTTCAGTCCTCCAACCATACGCTCTAAAAGGAAGGCCAAGGTTGGCAAGAGTGTTTGGGATGACCCTGCTACCGCCCTTGGACGAGCTCATAATGTCATTACTGACAACGAGCTTAAGGGTCTCTCATCCATCCCTTCTCACAAATTGGTTAGTCGCCATATTCACAAACTAGTGCAAGTATTTTACTCAACGTTTCTTCATTATGTCATTAAGTGTTTACACCTATTAAACATTACAAACCTTTCTTTCTCTTTTTAGGTTCTTGGCCTTTTTCTGACGGCAAACTACTTGAATAGCGAGGAGAAGGTAGTAGTGGCTAACTCCAAGGTTGATTCTATTGAGGCTGAGAGCTCAAAGTTGAGGAAGGATCTGGTTAAAGCTATGGACCAATCGACCAAGGCCAAGGAGAAGATGAAAGAACCGAAGGAAGCACTGAAGGTTGAGAAAAAGCTTGTCATTCAGAAAGACGAGGAAGTCCAAGCTACCCTCTAAGAGCGGACAAGGAATGTGAGAAGGTGATTGCCAGGTTCCTGGAGTCTGATCGCTTCACCAACATGTAGTTTGAGCAATACTTCAAGGGCTTTGAGCTTCTTCGTCGATGGATGATGAAGCACCATAGTCATGTAGTGGATTTTGCAAATCTAGACTTTAAAGCTATTAATACTGAGATCCTTACTAACAAGGTTAATAAGAAGGAAGGCGAGACCATTGTTGAAGCTACCGATGTTGTTGAAGGTAAAGGTGCTGCTACAGGAAGAGCTACTAACGAGGCTCAGATAGAGGCGGGCCGTGTTGAGAAGATTGTCGGTGCTTCTTGAAGTAAAAATCTAAGTAACCTTTTTTTGTTCCATTTTAAAGACAATGGATGCCTCCTACTTTGAGGCTTTTAATTTAGAAACAACGGGTGCCTCCTATTTTGAGGCTTTTGTTTGAGAAACAATGGGTGCCTCTTGTTTAGAAATAATGCATTTGTTTCGAACTTTGATGTTCTTCTGCTTATGATTCATGCTTGCTCTTTTATTACCCTGCTTAAGAATTTTAACTTGTCATTTGAGTTTCCACCATGTTTTGTGATTTCAACTCATCGCTAGAGTCATCACCACGTTTATGATTTTTACTCTATTTTGTGATTTTAACTCATCTTGTAAGTTTTTACCACGTTTATGATTTTCATCTCGTCATTTTGAGTTTTTATAGTATTTCATGATTTAACTCATCTTGTGAGTTTTTACAACATTTATGATTTTAACTCATCATTTTGAGTTTTTACCATATTTTGTGATTTTGACTCTTCTTTTGAGTTTTTATCACACTTATGATTTTCACTTGTCATTTGCGCTTTTACCATTCGTGTTCTTATCACGTTTATGGTTTGAACTTGTTGCTAGATTTCAGATACTTCCTTTTCTTCATTGAACTTAGGTTTGACACTTTCTCAAACTTTATTGAAAAAAGGAATGGTTGAACAAGCCTTATTATTTCATGTATTCCTCATATATGAGAGAATTACAAGGAAACAGCAAACTGAAAATAGCTTTATCAAAATACTTGAAGGAAAAGAAATACTTAGAAAAAACAATTAAATTTTGCTTATCTGATGTGTTATCAGGCGAGGTGCTCTTACAAACAGAGCTTATTAGACTAGGCAATAGCTTTTACTGATAGTACTTCTTGAGATGTTCCATGTTCCAAGGACGAGGAAGTGGATTGCCTTCTAAATCCTTCGAATAATAGCTTCCTCATTTGGAGTAACGGACGACATTGTATGGGCCTTCCCAAGTAGGCTCTAACTTCCCTTGCGCTAGATCCCTTGTAGCTTGTGAGACTTTTCGTAGAACCATGTCGTCGGGGTTGAACCTTCTGAGTTTTACCCTCTGATTATAGTACTTCTGCATTTTTTGTTGGTACCGAGCCGTTCTCAAGGCTGCCTCATCTCTAATTTCAACCAAACAATCCAAGCTAAACCTTAGTTCGTCATTGTTTGAACCTTTACCTTAATGAGCTTGCTTAAGATTGGAGACTCCTATCTCGGCTAGGATAACTGGTTCAGTGTCGAAGGCCAACTTGAATGGAGTCTCTCTTGTTGGTGTTCTCGCTGTCGTCTTGTAAGCCCATAATACCTCAGGCAACTCTTCAAGCCATGCACCCTTTGCCCCCTCAAGTTGTGCTTTGATGAGTTTAAGCAAAGTACGATTTGTTACTTCTGTTTGTCCATTAGCTTGTGGATGCCCAAGTTACAAATAGTGATTTTGTATCCCTATCTCTACGCAAAACTCTTGGAATTTTTGACAATCAAACTGACGACCATTATCAGATATGATCGTCCTAGGGATCTAGAACCTACAGACAATGTTCTTCCAAACAAAGGTCTGTATCTTGTCTTCAATGATTACTGCTAGTGGTTCTACTTCGACCCATTTGGTGAAGTAATCAATGGCTATGAGCAGAAACTTTACTTGCCTTTTTCGCAAAGGGAGTGGGCTGACGATGTCTATTCCCCATGTAGAAAATGGCTAGGGTGAAGAGATGCTTGTCAATAATTCCCCAAGTATATGCTGCACGTTGCCGAACCGCTAACATTTATTACATTTCTTCACAAGTTCAGCTGCATCCTTTTGCATAGTTGGCCAAAAGTAGCTTGCCCTGTTAGGACATTTGTGATTTGATGTTAGGAACATATGTCAACATTTTATGTATTGGCTAATCCTTTGACAAAATGCACTTTACTTGTAATTGGGTAGATCTAGGATGTGTTTAATACTTCAAGTAACAAGGTTTCAAGTTCAAGTGTTAAAGCCATGCAAGTCTGTCCAAGAATCAAGTAAGGAAATTCTGTTCATTAAAGCTCGACAACTAGTATTCATTGAGGCTTACAAGCTACTGAAGCCCGTGGCTCGACAGCTATCTCGATAGATGTCTATCTCTCAAGGTTTATGAAACTCAGTTTTTTCAGAGTTGTTTTTCATCCAATCCATAAGTATGTGTTTAGGCTTTCTTTTCTCACAAGCCCAAACATATATAAGGATTATTTTAAGAGCCGTCATAGGTTGCACAGCTGCACAAGAGTACAATTCCACAAGTGTGAAGAGAAGTGTGACCGAAAACCTAGTTGCCCTAGTTCATCTTGAAGAAGCTGCTGCGTTTGTACACCATAGGGTTTTATGACCAAGTAACTTCATGATCTTCATTGTGTGATGAACTGAAGAACTTTGCAGCCAACATCCTTCTTAAGTTCATGATCAAGTCGCATACTGAGATCCTTACATCTATTGGTTAGTCACGTATTGGGAACCGTGCAATACAAGGAGAGATTGTCACTACAGAACAAGTCCAATTATGTATTGGGGTAAGGGTTCAACTATAGGTTGGTATAAGGTACTAGGATTCCTTTACTTGTAACCACTTGTTTTGATAATAATGGATTCTCGAGAGTGGTGACCTTAAAATCACCCGGTGGGGTTTTTGCCGTGTAGATTTTCCTCATTCGTAAACAAATCACCATGTCATTTAATTTTCACTGCATATTTAGTTATTTGGTGATTTGTTTGTGCTGCCACGTACATTGCCTGTTAATTTGATTAATTAATAAACTCGGGTAATTAATCAATTAATTCACCAGGGGTCAATACATTTTTGGCCTATCATGCCCTAATCATCTTTCCCACCAAGGATCAAGGCTCGGAATGGTTACCACAGACACCTTTGTGTATTTCTCGTAGCACATACATTGCTTCGTCAGGGGCCAAGCACTTTAGGTATGGCATCAAGAATCCTTTTTTGTAAAGTTCTCCGATCAAAATAGTGAACCTTACTGCTCGGACTCTGACCTTCTTTACCTCTGATGAGTCAGATGGAAGTTGGTTGTCTCTGATGTAGGATATGATTGGTTCCATCTAGTTACTTTGTTGTTGGATTGAAAGGGCCAACAGTCCGTCAATACAAGGGATTGTCTAAACCTCCATGAGTAAGCTTTTCGTTGTTGAAGCATCTTCGGCTGAGGCAAGTCTAGCAATCTCGTTAACAGCAGAGTTTTCTTCCTTTAGGATTAGCTTGAGTTTGACGCTATCAAACTCGTCCATGAGCTGGCTCATTAGCTGTAGGTATTTCTTCATTCTTTCCTCCTTTGCTTGATATTCATTGGTTATTTGTCCAACAATCAGCTTGGAATTAGACCTCAATCTCAAATTCTTGACTCCCAAAGCTTTTGCAACCCTCAAGCTGGCAAAGACTGCTTCATACTCTGCCTCATTGTTTGTTGCTGGAAAATGGAGTTGAACCCCATATTTAAGGACGTCATTCTCTAGCGATATCATTATGACACCGACGTCTCTGAGTCCTGTTACAGACGAGGCATTTGAGCAAACTGTCCAATACTCTGCTTCCTGATCAAGGTCTAGAAGAGTAATTTTCGCAATGAAATCTACTAACGCTTGTGCCTTGATTGCTGTTCTTGGCTTGTACTCAATGGCAAACTAGCTTAGCTCAACTGCCCACTAGACCATACGACCTACAACATCTGGTTTGCCCATTACTTTTCTGATTGGTTGGTTTGTCATGACTACAATGGTATGAGCCTAGAAGTATGGACGAAGCTTTCTTGAAGCCACGATTAATGAGAACGCCATCTTCTCCATGCGTAGATACTTTGCTTCAGCACCTTAAAAAGCCTGACTAGTGTAATACACTGGCTTTTGTATCTTGGATTCCTCATGGATCAAAGCGAAACTGACGGCTGTTGGTGATACAGCCAAGTATAAAAATAGATCTTCTCTTTCTACTGACGGGCTTAGTAATGGAGGCTTGGCCAGATATGCCTTAAGGATCTGAAAGGTTGCCTCACACTTGTCCGTCCATTGAAAAGCATATTTAAGAACTTTAAAGAAGGGGAGATGCTTGTTAGTGGCCTTTGAGACAAACCTGTTTAGTGCTGCTACTCGCCTCGTCAGTCTTTGCACCTCTTTGACTGTCTTGGGAGAAACCATGTCAAGTATGGATTTGACCTTCTCCTGGTTTACCTCAATTCCTCGCTTAGATACCATGAAGCCTAGGAATTTTCCTGATGAGACTCCAAAAAGGCACTTCGCAGGGTTAAGGTTCATCCTATACACTCTTAAGGTATTAAGCAGCTCTTGATGGTCTGCAAGATGGGTTCCCTGATTTTTACAAGCATATCGTCTACATAGACTTCCATATTCCTCCCTATTTTCTTGCTAAACATCTGATTCACCAATCTTTGATAGGTGGCACCTACGTTCTTTAGTCCGAACAGCAAGTGACGAATACAGTTTTCTCCTAATCTTCTTCCTTCATTAGAATTTAGTTATAACGTGAAAAAGCATCCATGAAGGTTAGTAGTTCATGGCTAGCCTTTGAGTCAACAAGCTGGTCAATTCTGGGAAAGGGAAAACTGTCTTTAGGACATGCATTGTTCAAATCAATGAAGTCCACGCACATTTTCCATTTTCCATTGGACTTCTTTACCATAACAATGTTTGCAAGCCATTTTGGATAGTAGACTTCCCTAATGAGTCCAGCAGTTAAAAGCTTTCCCACCTCTTTCATGATTGCTTTATTCCTCTTTGGAATGAATACTCGTCTCTTTTGTTGAACGAGCTTCTTTGTTGGGGCAACGTTAAGATTGTGCTCTATCACTTACCTGTCGATCCCTAGCATGTCCTCATGGCTCCATGCAAAGACATCAAAGTTCTTTTTTAAGAACTTCACCAATTCGTCCTTCAAAGTTTGTTGAAGCTCTTTTCCTACCGTGGTGGTTTGGATGGATCTCCTTCTACTAGCACTACATTTTCCGCCTCCTCTATGGGTTTGGGTGGTTCTTCTTTTACCATCCAAGTGTAATTTTCCCTAGATGCTAAGACCGCCTGGTAACATCCTTGAGCCAAAAGTTGGTCCCCTATGATTTCTCCAATTCCGTGGGGGGTCGAGAATTTCACTTTCAAGCAATATGTGGAAGAAACTGCCTTAAGGCGATTAAGGGTTGGTCGCCCAAGAATCACATTGTAAGGCGAAAGGTAGTCGACGATCAAGAAATCTACCATCCTCGTCACTTGAGCGAGGTAAGTCCTTATTGTAATCTGTAATGAAATGATGCCCTTTGGATAAACACGGTCTTCGCTGAAGCTAACTAATGGAGATCTAAAAGGCTTGAGGTGTTTTGGATCCAACTTCATCTACTAGAAAGTCGTCATATACATCACATCTGCCAAGCTCCCATTGTTCACCAGCACTCTTCGGGTGTTGAACCCCCTCAATGGCCAGTATAATGACTAGGGGGTCATCATAGGGCTGATTGATCCCCTTCACATCTTGCTCGGAGAAGAAAATGTCATCATTCCCAGTGCGTCAATGTTTTGCCATTGGGTGCTTGACATGGACGCTGTTCACCTAGAAGGTCATCATTATCACCTACTCATCAGCCTCATCAATTTCTAGGACTTCTGTTTCATAGTTAGCAGATAGGAAGTGGGCTTCTTATGGCATTTGCCTCCAATGAAGTGACAGATAAAGGAGTCACTTAGTTGGTCAAAGTTTGCAATAGATGCTACGGGTAGCTTACTAAACCATACTCGTGATGCTCCCCTAAGGGTTGCTGGGAATGTCTTGAAAATAACTTCATCTAGGGTCTGCTGGAGACTCAGAATTGTTTTGAATGCTCTTATGTGGTCCAGAGGGTCCTTAGTGCCATCATAGACCTCCAGCTGAGGGAGACAAAATTTGGGAGGCAAGAGGCATTCTAGAACACTAGCTATGAAGGGTGAGTCGGTCCTCTTGATCATGCCATCTAGGTTTATTGCTGTCTATCCCTTCATGGCATTCTTGACCTCGTCCAACTCCTTTCTCATGTTTTTCATCATTTAGTCACTACCATAAGTTGACTGCACAGGTATGCTTTGAAGTATCCCTTCTGCTATTCTTTAGACTATGGCCTCGTCATTGTTAGTAGTGAGTGCATGAATTTGTTGGGCCATTACGGTTAGGTCCGTAGAAGGTGATGAAGTGGAAGTGTTCATGTGTCTCAAGGAACTTTGTTGGTAGAGATACAATGACTTACTTGAGAGAATTGCAACTCAATTGTTTCCCATAGATGGCGAATTGATGAAGCAAGAATTTGCCTCGTCAGTATGATGGACGACCTGTAAAACCTGTGTCACAGAAAGCACTCAATAGATAAGGGCGTCGGTTTGGGGCCTGCCAAGGACCCTCCGATACTTAAGTTAGCTTATTCTTTCTGGAAAAACTGTAATTTGTATAGCAGTTGTGTGTTCATCTCCTTTTACCTATTTTTCTTGGATTTATATAACCTTAGGTTGAGTTTATACTCATAATGCCATTATGTTGCAACTAGGTAATCAATGCTTAATGATTGCAAATTAACTCCAACATTTTCCGTTCGTAACCGGTCCTTTATTCTACATTATTGGACGATGGTAACGGTTTTGTGCTATTCTTTGCCCAGTCATTGATTGCTGCCTGGAGTTAACGCACAAACGCTCATCCATACCTTTACTCGTAATTGTCATGGACGGTTTGCAAGTAATGGACGACCATTTATATGCTACTCGTCAGTTTTGATTTTTCATTATTCATATAATGTGTTGTCAATATTTTCCTTATTGGAATATGTTTTTGACTTTTTATTGTCAAGATCTATATTTTGTTTCAAAGATCTGCTTGTTACCATATTGTTCTCAATCAAAAAACTGATTTGCATCTTCGTTAGATGCAGATTTGAATTTTTCTAAATTGAAAAACAGATTTACATCTTCATTAGATGTAGATATGAATTTTTCTAAATCAAAAACTAATTTGCATCTTCATTAGATGTAGATTTGATTTAAAAACAAAAAAAACAAAAACTGAATTAAATCTTCATTAGATGTAGATTTTTTTTTTTTTTTTAACATAGCAGATTTTGAAATAAAAAGTAAGTCATGAGTAGTGTTTTGTTTGATGTAAATAGCATAGGTTCATTTCATGAATGCAATTCTCTTCTAAAAATTCTTTTCTGTTAATACATATAAAAAAAAAAATTGATTTTTTTAGTTCTCTACAAAAACCAATTTTTTTTAGTTCCTAAAAACCAGATCTGATCTTTTTACATACAGACTCAAAAACCAATTTTTCTCGTTCCCAAAAACAGATCTGATATTTTTTACAAATCAAACTAAATTTTTCACAACAACAGATCTGATTTTTTTAACAAAGAAAATGACACATTCATTAATAAATTTATGTTGCTTAGTTTAGTTAAATGTTTTGTGTGTACAACATATCATTCATGTTATGTATAAAATGGGTACATTGGTCATGAAAGTCTAGAAGACCTGACTCTGTCTGGGCAAAATGGATGTCTAACACCTTCCCATTACGTAACCTAGCCTCCGAATTTATTGTCTTTGGATAGGTATACCTAGGCTTTATTTTTATTTTATCTTGGGTAGATTGTAACTAGGATAAAAAACCGTGTATTTTTGGTAGATTGTAACTAGGACCCAAAGTTATGTAATCTTCAATTTATCAACCTTGCATCAATTTTTATCCAATCAATAACAATGAGGCATTTCAATCATGTAAATTTGTATTTTCTTTTTTCTTTTTCTTTTTTGTATAAAAAATAAGTGGCAACTCTACACCACTTACCCAAAAAAAGAGGTGTCCTTAAAAAGCACCAAAAAATCTCTTTTTTGATAGCAAACCCCAATTTAGAGCGGTCTCTCACAGTGGCGACTCCACTGGGGATGTCGAGGGTTAAGCTTCATATTAGGCTTAAGTGACCAAATATGTACCCTTGTTTTTGTATGGTCTTGCACAATATTGTTTTTTGTTTGTTTGTTTATTTATGTTTGTTAAGATATTGTATGATATTTTGTTGTTTGTATTATTTGTTAAGAGCTTTCCCTAACTTTCATAGTGTGTGTCATCAAAACAAACATGTATGCACCCCTTTCAACAACTTGTGGTGGTAGTAACCATGGATCACTGGTCTTCCTTAGATTCGGGTACCTAGAGGCGAACTCACCAACTTATAGCCTAAAGTCACTGGATCATTTCTTGTTGTCTATAAAGGATAGACCATGCCGTTTGGACCAACGCAATGTTCATTACATTACAAGTTGGGAGGTGTAACGTCCTAGCTATGGGAAACAATGAAACAACAAACTCACCCTACAACATAATGGCTTAGAACCTACCCTTAGGCCAGTCCATGTTAAATTTGCATTGCATGTTGTGTGTGATTGCTTGATTAATTGGTATTAGATGGGGACTTAGCTTTGATTAACTCGACCAAGCCTGCCATTAAGGGTGAATTTGGTCAAGGTCTAAAGGAAGGCTACAAAGAGAACCTAAGGTCGACATTCAAGCCAGTAGCTCCAGTTCCAAGCCCATCACTCCCATCACATCACTGAAGCCCGTGAGCATAGAGGACACTCCGCTGCTGCAATATCACAATCCCATATTCGACCTATAAGACAGTTTAAGCCATAAGAAGCCTGAAGCTCCTAACACCATGGCACAAGAAGGAGAACATCAGAATACTGAAGAGCCTACGAACACTTATGAGCTACTCAACACCATGGTAGCTACTCAAATCCAGTTGAGGGAGGACATGAACCTTATGGTGCAACAGTTTCAAAGTCTAAAGAGTAACCAAGAGGAGAATAAGGTTGACCATAATCCACCAACCACGGAGAGTGAGAAGCAGATTAACGACAAGTTTAAGATGCCAACCTTAGACAAGTTTGACGGGACTGGCTGCCTAAAGTCCCATTTAAAGATGTACATAAGGGCTATGCAACCCCTAGGAGCGACGAAGGAAATTCTTGCTCAATGTTCCAAAACACTCTGACTGGAGTCACTCTTAGGTGGTTCCTCAACCTGGAAAACGCTAGAGCAAGGAGTTGGGAGGACATCTGCCGTAAGTTTCATAAACAATGCAAGTACAACATAGAAGTGGACATAACAAAGAGAGATCTTGAGACTACGACAAGAGCCAAAAGAATTCTTCTCTATTTTCATCACCAAGTGGAGGTCCAAAGCTGCACAGATAATAAATAGGCCAAGTGAAGAAGAACAATTAGCTATGGTTGTAAAGAGTTTACTACCTGTATACCATAAGTATTGTTTGCTTAGTATTTCCCTAATTTTAAAGCTTTGATTGCTGTTGGAACCCAAATTGAGGATTTAATAAATAATGGCACTATAAAGACTGATGACCCACCAAGATTTAAAAAGAATTTCAGATCTAGTTCTAAGGATGCAGAAGTTTCTAATATTCATAAAAATGATCATTATCAATTGATTGCACCCATTGCACCTATGCAAATGTCACAAGGTCAACCTTTAAGGCCTAGGAGGGAATTTCATGAGTTATACATGCCTATGAACCAAGTATTTGAGAAGTTGAAAGCAAAAGGGTTATTGAAGCCTTTAAACCCAAGACCGATTCCAAACCCATTACCTTCCAAGTTTGATGTAAGTAGGAGATGTGCCTACCACCAAGGCCTTGGCCATGATATTGACAAGTGTTTTGACCTTCGCCATGCAATTCAAGACCTAATAGACAACAAGGTGATTACACTGCCTACAAGGCCTAGCATCACTAATAACCCCTTACCCAACCATAGCTTTAGGAGAGGACTAAGGATTAATTGCTTGATTCATGAAGAGGAGAGTAAAGAAGACCCATCTGACCTGATCTATGACCTACTCAAGTGCTTTATGATGACATGGAAGGAATTGATGGATAGAACATCCACTACAGAATATGATATATGGAGTGAAGATGAATCAGAAACCAAAAATTACCCAACACCTACCAATGGGGGGAGACATTTCAAACCCTAAACAAATTACCCAACATCCACAAATGGGGGGAGACACTTCAAACCCCAATTAAGCAACTCAATACCTACAAATGGGGGAGGCACTTCAAACCCCAATCAAATGGCCCAACACCTACAAATGGGGGGAGACACTTCAAACCCCCACATTTAAAGACTAACAACTCGGTAGAAGCCTTGAACAAAGCCACCTAATAAATGCCCGCTGAAGAAGATGAGGTCCTCAAGCAACTATAGAAGACACAAGCCAACATGTCCTTATGGGGTTTAATCATGGCCTCATACAAGCATCGCCAAAATCTGGTTGAACTTTATAATCAAATCCAAGTCTCTACAACCACTACTTCTCAAGATCTAAATGCTATGATTAGGTTTATAAGTAGGGAACTCACTATTTCCTACTCTGACAAGGATCTGACAAAGAAGGGGAAGCACTATAATGACCCATTGCATATTACTGTAGATGCTAAAGGCAAGAGGATCCCGATGGTTCTCATTGATGAAGGAAGTGTTTTAAACGTGTGTCTCTTAAAGACTGCGAGTTGCTTGGGTCTAAGCATTGAAGATTTTGTGCCAACTGACCAACATGTGAGATAATAGTAGAAGAGAGGTCTTGGGAATCGTAACATTAGAGCTCACTATAGGGCTGATGATTAAAAAGGTGGAGTTTTAAGTACTGAACATAGCATCATGCTTCAATATGCTCTTTGGGCGACCATGGATCCATGACACAGAGGCCGTACCTTCATCTCTATACCAAAAGGTTCAGTTTCCACATGAAGGAGCTATTGCAACCATATATAGTGATACTTTGACTGCACCCAAGCCCGTCTTTGGTATCGACTCTGAGAAAGAGCCATTGACCTTGGATGGCTTTAAGATTCAGAAGTCTGGTTTTGAAAGAAAAGAAAAAGAAGTGGAGAAGATCCTGATGGACTTTGCTCCCTACAGCAACAATAATGTGGTAGCAATCATGAGGAGAATGAATTACCTTCCGAGAATGAACTTGGGCAAAACTGTGAAAAAGCCTACTATTCAATTCCCTATGATTCCCACTGCCACACCACCTTTTGGGCTAGACTATAGGCCCATTGATGATGACTTGTTAGAGGTGGAATTGAGAAGAATGGCCCATGCCAAAGCCAAAGCAAAAGGACTTCCTTGTCCTCTGGAACCCTTAAGGCCCTATACTCCTACATTGAATGGGAAGTTTGTCAAAGCTAGAGATAGTCAATGCTATTAGGGATTTCCTGAACCAAGATTTGATCCTTAGACTAGAACTATGATGCCTGGATTTGAGCTACTACTTGATTGCAACAACAAGCTTCCAAAACCAAAGAAGGAAAGGACAACTTGGGTTCCTACTGATTGGACTAATTATATGGACCCTGATGCCATGACTACACTCCTTGGAGATGCCATTTGCAATATCAAAGAAGAAGAATACTAGGAGGGTTGCCAACATGCCTTGAAAAGCCTGTATGAAGCAAGAAGAGCCAATGATGAAGATGAAGAAGGGAAGACAACCCCTAGTGATGATGATGAAGTGATGTCAAGAGTGATAGTAGTAGTAACAGCAGCAGTAGTGATAGTGGACATGGTGATGATGACAGCAACAATGATAGTGAGAGCAACAATAGTGAAAAGTATGATAGTCCATAGTGACAATAATTAGGATGAACCCCCTAGTGATGAAGAACATGAAGATGATATGCTTTATTATGAAGAGTATGATGATGATGTAGACTACTATGATAAAGATATTGAGGATGATGCCAAAGCTAACGGTGGAGCGACACGGATAGTGACCAATACAGGCGGTAAATGTATTAGAAGATGCAAGGGAGGAGATTGGAGAAGCCAATGATGTAAATTATGATGATTACCCCTGTGGGCGTCCCTTAGATTGGAGCTGTATTACTGATATTAGTTCAAGATCTAGTCCTTGATATGACAAGAATGGTAGAGAGATTCCGGAGTTGGGATCATATTATGATTCAAAACCTAGCTCACTGACCCCACACACCGAAGAAGAAGATGACATAAATGCCAGATTGGCCGCTCTAGATTAAAAACCAATGGCCCACAGTCTTAGAATCTTGACACTTGAGAATGATGGAGGTGATAATGAGAAGATTGAAGGGAGCGAGTCAAAACATCTCCCTCAACACACCCATATGAACAACAAAGGGAAGTAAGATCTGTTTGATGAGTGGATGGATAGCATAGAGCGCTTGGATGTTTTTGTGACAAGCTCATAGATATAGAGATTGATGATGAAGCCCTAGATTATATGGATGAAGATCCCGCAATACTGATCCTGAGGGAAGAAGGAACTTACTGGGAGTCACATGCCATTATTGAAGCCACGACCAAGTTGAAGAATTGGCATGGTAGGGAGTCACCCACCCCATGGACGACTCCGTGAAGAAGATCAAGACTGTTAAGTCAGTCACTCTTGCGAAGAAGATCAAGATCATCGAGCTAGTCAATCTTGCCAAGAAAATTGTTTCTATCCCCATTGAGTCTATTTCTACTAGTATTCCTATTCTTGTTAAGTCTGTTTGTGATAGTTTTCCTGTTAAGTCTGATTTAGTTAAGTCTATTGAGTATGTTGAGAACTCTTTTCCTTATAATATGATTTCTAATTCTGCTTATTTATTTTCTTTGAATGTTTTTATTTCTGAAATTGGTAAAGAAACTCTTAATAATAAGGAATTAAAACAAGGACACCTAGAACCCATAAAAGAAGAAACCCAACCCATTAACCTGGGAATTAATGATGAACCTAGATTGATACAAGTAGGCAACACGTTAACCACTTTAGAGTGAGATACATTACTAGCACTGCTGACGAGATTCAAAGAGGTCTTTGCATGGTCATACAAAGACATGCCTGGGATTGATACAAATATAGTACAACATTGCATTCCAACAGATCCTACCATGAAGCTGGTCAAGCAGAAGTTGAGAAGAATGAAGCTAGAGTGGACCCTCAAGATCAAGGAAGAAGTTGAGAAACAGTACAACGTAGGATTCTTGAGGGCGGTCAACTATCTAGAGTGGTTAGCTAATGTGGTTCCGGTACTAAAGAAGGATGGGAAGGTTAGAATATGTGAAGACTTCCAAGATCTGAATAAGGCCAGCCTAAAAGATGATTTTCCTTTGCCTCACATTGACATCCTGGTTGATAATACAATAGGGCTTGCCTTGCTATCATTTATGGATGGATTTTCAGGGTATAATCAGATTAAGATGGCTCCAGAAGATATGGAGAAAACCTCCTTTATTACTCCATAGGGGACATATTGCTACAAGGTCATGCTATTTGGCCTTAAAAATGCTAGTGCTACCTACCAACGTACAGCCACTACTTTGCTACATAACTTGATCCATAAAGAAGTAGAGGTTTATGTTGATGATATGATAGTGAAATCCAAGGACTGTGAAGACATATGCTAGCTTTACGGAAGTTCTTTGAAAGAATCCTGTTCTACAAGTTATGATTGAATCCAAAGAAATGTGCTTTCAAAGCCACATCCAGAAAGCTATTGGGGTTTATGGTAAGCCAGAGGGGAATTGAAGTCGACCCTGACAAAATCAAGGCCATTGTAGAAATGAAGCCTCTAAGAACTGAAAAGGAGATCCGAGGGTTTCTAGGGAGGATACAGTACATTAGCAGGTTCATAGCCCAGCTCACTATGACATGTGACCAATTTTTAGATTGCTCAAGAAGGAAGTTCCTATAGAGTGGAATGAACAATGCCAAGAAGACTTTGAAAAGATCAAGAATTATCTGAAGAAGCCACCAATACTCATCCCACTGGTACCTGAAAAGCCATTATTGTTGTATCTCACAACTACAAATACAACAATGGGGGCTTTGCTTGCTTAATACCTAGAAGAGTCTAGGAAGGAGAATGTAATCTACTACATTAGCAAGAAGATGTTGCCTTATGAAGAAAAGTATTCACCACTTGAGACGACATGTGTAGCACTTGAATGGGCAACCCACAAACTCAGACATTATATGCTTGCTTACAAGGTCTTGTTGATTGCAAGAATGGATCCTTTGAAGTACTTAATGGAAAAGCCTGTGCTAGATGGAAAGATAGCTATATAAGTTTTACTTTTGTTAGAATTTGATATTAAATATATGACTCATAAATCTGTGAAAGGGAAAGTGATTGTTGATCACTTAGCCTACTGTTCACCAGAAGAAGCTAAAGAGATCCAAGGAGACTTCTGGATGAAGATATCATGGGGATTGAGGTAGAATCATGGAAGATGTACTTTGATGGAGCGATAAATCAAAATGGAAGTGGCATTGGAGTTCTTTTAATTTCTCCAAAAGAAACACACGTCCCATATTTTGGTAGACAACTTTCCTACCACCAACAATGCCACTAAATATGAAACCTGTATCATGGGGTTACGAGCAGCCCTAACCCTCAGAGTGAAAGAGTTAGAAGTATATGGTGACTTAGCCTTGATAATCTCCTAGATTCAAAATAAATGGAAAATCAAAGAATAAAGGTTGATGCCTTATCACAAATGTCTTCAAAAGTGGGCCTCGAAATTCAACAAGGTCCAATACCAACATGTGCCAAGGATGCAAAATCAAATTGCAGATGCTTTAGCAATGTTGGCATCCATGATGGATGGACCTAAAGAAGATGAAACAAGACCGATAGTGGTGAAACAAAAAGTGAAACCAGCTTATTGCATGACAAGAAGAAGATGAGGGAAAGAATGGGAAAGGTGAATGGTATTTAGACATCTTACAATACCTCAAGGATGGGACATACCCATTGTCTGCAGACAAGAATGACCAATTGACCATCCGGAGGTTGTCTACTAATTACATTATTTGCGGTGAAAGGCTTTACAGAAGATCATATGATGGAATTCATCTCCTCTGCGTAATTGCTAAGGACGCACAACAAATAATTGAAAAGGTTCATGAATCAAGCTATGGGCTGCATATGAATGCATACATGCTAATAAGGAAGATAATGAGACAAGGTTATTACTAGACCACTATGGAAGCCGATTGTGTGGCTCATGTTCGAAAATGCCATCAATGCCAAGTCCATGGAGATACGAAGCATATGCCGCCCATGCCATTACATACCATGACATCACCCTGGACGTTTTCTCCCTGCGGGATAGACATTATTGGGAAGATTCACCTAATTGCATCCAATGGCCATGAATTTATACTTGTTGCTATAGAAGCTACCTCATACAAGGTTTTGAACTCAAAGAAAGTTGCTCAATTCATCCAGACCAATATCATCTGCAAATATGGGATACCACATGAAATTATCGTTGGCAATGGGTTGCATTTCAAGGGAGAAACATAAAAGCTGCTACGACAATTCAACATTCAACATCATAAACCTTCACCCTACCGTCCTCAAACTAATGGAGCAATTGAGGCTGCTAACAAAAATATAGGGCGAATTTTGAAGAAAAGCACTAAAAATTACAAGGACTAGCATCTGCAATTACCCTATGCACTTTGGGGGTATAGAACATCAAATCAATCTTCCATAGGAGCCATTCCTTATTCATTGATGTATGGGATGGAAGCAGTCTTTCCCATTGAAATGGGTGTCTATCCACTAAGGACAATATTGGAAAGTGAAATCCCTAAAGCAGATTGGTTGCAAAGCAGATATGACCAATTATGAACGCTGGATAAGAGAAGACTCAAGGCCCTGTATCATATTTAGCGATATCAAAGGAGGCACAGGAAAGCTTTAGACAAAAAAGTAAGAACTAGAGATTTGAAGTTGGGGGATCTAGTGTTGAAAGAGATCTAGGCCCCAGTTCAAGATGCAAATGGGAAATTCAAGCAAAATTGGTTAGGCCCATACATTATCAAGCAGATATACTCTGGCAGAGCAATAAAGTTGATGGATTTAGATGCAAACCCTTTTACTGAACCGACCAACATGGATCAATTGACGAAGTACCACGTTTGAGGTGGTAGTCTGAAAACACCACGTCTGAAGTGGTTGTAAATTATGTTATTTCCCTTCCTAGGCTTGACCTATAAAAAATGGGTAGGTTGAAAACCTGAAAAGACAATCTACGTAAAAAGAGAGTGAGAAAGCCTGTTAGGTTGAAAACCCGAAAGGGCAGCCTAAGCAAAAGTTAAGGCGAATAAAAAAATGAATTACGTGATCACCAAATCCTTCTACCAAGAAGGTATGTAGGCAACCATGCATTGGTCCGGTCACAATTTCCCCAAACCCACCATTGGTCCATTAAGCAAATAAAAATTTCCAAAACTTAACCATTCCATTAAACCATGCCATGACACATAAATCCAAAAAACCAAACCCTAAACCAAGTCATAAAAACCCCAAACCCTAAATCAAACCATAAAAAAAAAAAAAAAAAACCCCAAAAACCTAAACCCTGAACAGAACCCTTAACTTGCAAGCCCTAAATAATTCCTAAACATAAGAGTTTCACATCACTTTTAAATAAACATGTTCAAAGCCAAAAATAAGAAGGTAATTTTTTCTTCAATCTTTTCTCTTTTGGTTGATCATTGATTTCTTTTGTAATAGGTACCTTGTCATCTTTGTCTCTCCTTTTAAATTTGTAGTTGTCATCATCCTATCTTTCTCGATTGCCTCTACGAAATTGTTTTCTCATAGCAACCATCTTAGCTTCCTTGTCAGCAATCTTGTCCACCAACCAGTTAGAGTATTTATGTAGCCATCCTGTGAAAATGAACCTTGACAAAAGACTGGTCCATTCGGCTAGCCATCTCCAAGCCCAATAGCATATTCCTTATAGAAGTAGGATTCGTGTCCACGGAGTGAAAGGTTTTCTTCTTTTTCCACCAGGAATTCCTTGCTCATGTTGGAATTGCCTCAAGAGTCTGTCAACCTTGTAGAAAGTCACTTTCCTTAACCCAACTATGAAGATGTGATCTGATCCTGGAGACTGCAATAAAGGGGATGGGCACTTCCACCAATAACAATTCCATCAAATTGAGGCACTTGACTTCTTGTTCAAGAATTTCACCTAGTAGCTCTCAGTTTGGCACTCAATTTTGATGATAGTCCTACTAAGAAAACTACTAAGACCATAATTACCCACGGTAGGCTTGGCAATCATATCTAGTCGTTCCATCAGCATATTTGCAAAGTCAAAGGACTCCCAAGAAAGTTTTGAGATTCTCCACCATGAAACACAAAGTCCAATCCCAGAAGAGTTTCTGCCAAGATCAAAGGAACATGATTATCACCATCTTTAATCTAATTTACAACACTTATGACCCGAGTATCCGCAAAGCTAGGCCTTCCAGAGCAAAGCAAGAATTTTTCCACAAAGCAAAGAGCTAAGCCAAAATTCTTCTGCATGTTGTCAACCTCTCTGTGAGTACGTTTATTGATCAATCTAGAAATAACCATACAAAGATTCACCATGTACCATTCAATCATGTTGTTGGTAATTGAAGAAGGAAGTCTAAGAGCCTTAAACAAATTTTCCCTATGTCTTGGATCACAAGAAATGGCTACTAACTTCTTGGTAGGATCATAACCCAAGATAGTGGAAAATTCTTCAATTGTGGGGGCAAAGTTCAACAGTTCTAAACCGGAACACTTGATCTTCAAGATCCTAGAATTTTATAGCAACATGAAGAAAGTCCCACTTGATCTTAACGTTCCTCAAAGCCTTGATTCCCTTTAATTTATAGGCTGTAAAATTGGTCTTAGTGCTAAAATCAAAGCTACGAACCCATCTGTTGATACCATGAATAGTTGAATGAGAAAAATTTCGATTACTAGCCATGGATGACTTTTGCTTATGATTATTGTGTTTTGCTAACCTTTATGCAGAGAGTTTTTGCAAAGGAGATGTTAAAATAAGCTACCTCAGTTGTTAATAAGGTTTAAATAAGTTTCAAAGAGTTTGTAGCTGAGTAGGAAAGTGTTTCATGGTCACAAACAAAGAATAATTTTTTTTCAAAAGACTTGAAAACGCAAAAAACGCGTCAAAAAAGCATGAGGAGTTGACCCACCATGGCCTAAGTCCGATGGCATGTCAAAGTGCCATTCAGCACTCTAAAAGTGCCGAACGGCACCCAGCTCCACTGATTCCCATTTGCACTGTTTTGTGTTTTCAAGCACTGTTTAGTTCCATTTTTGACCCTGTTAAACACTCAAAAAGATTTTTTTTTACTAAACTGGGGCATTCAGGCGTGCCTAACTCATTTGTTTTCAAAAATCATCACCTACATCATTGTTTTCAAAATTTGATCAAATCAAGATTTTTCAAGACCATGGATTTGTGTCCCAAACTAGGGGCATTTGACCATGCCTCATTCATTTTCAAAAAGAAAAAAAAAACCATCATCATCATCTTTGCATAAAAAATCAAGATTTCCAAAAATCATGCATTCATTTATTTGAACTAGGGGCATTCGGCTCTGCCTCATTCAAGTAAGTACAAATTCCATCAGAATTAATCAAGATAAGTCTAGATTGATACTACAAGACCTCATCAGGTGAATTCTAAACTTGTCTCATCTAAAGTTTCTACATAACCAATGGTAATTCCAAGGACAAAGGGCTAAAAATAAAAATTAATACAAGGCTATGTAAAGGACACTTCTTTTTGTTTTGCAGGAAAAATTAAAAGTAAAAGTCTAACATCATTAGGACTTCAAGTCCGCCTACGTGAAGACCTCCTCGACCCACCTCTAGAGGAGTCGCCTTCAGTGTTTCTTTCTTGACTTGCATAGAATCGAGGATCATGTTGCCGGTTCTCAAGCTCAAGATTCTTGATCCTTTCCTCTAGAAATCTTCTGGTGGAATTAGCCATTTCCATTCGACTTGCCTAAAAAGTCAATAAAGTCAAGAGCCAGATTGACTCTCGGAAAGGTCAAAGCAAGGACACTCAGAAAGTATCATCTTATACCCAGCTCGCTTCATTGAGTACATATTGAGAAGACTAAGTACAAGCCAACAGTTGCAAGCCTCCAATCATCTGCATGCTCTCTTCCACAAGATCAACATTGATCTGAAACACACATCTACCAGATCATGAAAAATTCGATGAGCCAAGAAGAAATGAAGACAAAAAGCTAAAAATTCAAGAACACACCGGATCGGGGCAAGGAAAATTCGGAGTGTGCTCAGGCCTATCTAAAGGCCTGGAACTGTATGACCCATCAGGATTCATCACCTCATATTGTCATGCAGGAAATTGGGGATAGGTCTCCATGAAAGAACTAGAAGAGCCGCTAGCATGGTGAGAAAAAGGAATCTCATCTTCCTCGTCCTCTTCTTCAAAAGAAGAACCCTAAAAAGCCAAGATGCCAATTCAACATTCATTCGGGTTTTTTTTTTTTTTTTTTTCCAAATTTAATTTGTTGAGTTCAAAATTAGGGTTTTTGAAATGTCAATTTTTGTTATTCAATTATTGGAGACTATTGCCTGTGAAGTGTTTGATGCTGGGTCTCAGTGAGGATTCTACATATGATTGTTTGGTTAATAATTGTGATTTCCCTCAAAGCATTTTTATAATCACTCTTTAAATGCCCTTACGGATTTTCACAAGTATTGTTAAAAGATCAATGCTATGCTTAAATACCTTTTAGTTTTGAACCTATATGGAACCCAAGGAACTAGGTGGAACACTGTGGTACTCTGATCAACATGCTAAGGCTGGATCAATTAAACTAAATGTAGATGTAGCTCCGTTACAACAATATGCTTTCACATTGTTTTGCGGATAGCAATCAACTGTTAGATTTTTCGCTCTCTTTCCCCTTGATGTTCTTTATTTGATTTTTTTTTTCCAATGCATATGTGATTATTTGTGGCTAATTTGAAGTCTGATGAGAAGCTCCGTAAGCTTAGAGTGCTCTTCTTGAAGCACACAAGCATGTTCTTACATAGAGTCCCAGGTAAAGTAGTGATACACTTATGAACTCGAATCAGTCCACTGAGTATGGTCAAAAATTAGCAGAACAGTGCAACAAAGGTCAAGATTGTGTAATTCTCTGACTTTCCTACTTCTTTCCTCACTTATTTCCTTCCCAACTTCATTCATCATTAGCTTATTCTTTTTCATATTGCAGCTCATTCTTCAAATATGTGCATAGATGCAATGACTACTTTGTCAAAATTTGGAATAATTTAATGCACAGGGGGAGCTTGCATGAAAAGGTACTGCATAAATAATAGTTGTCAGTCTCTTTTGAAAACAAACCAATGTTTTAAATATATTTCAAATTTAGAGAGTGTACCTCAAATGATTTTTCTGATCTTTCAAACTCAAGCTTGCTTAGAGCAACTTCATAACTTTGTGAGACAATAGTCTCAGGGTGATGGAAAAAATTCTGGTTTTGCATGAAGCGGAAGCGACGAACTAGGATCTATTTCATTCATGATTGATAACGTGCACTACATAAATTCAGAATTTAAGAACAAGATAGCGTACCTTGGTGTGGAGAAATTCAAAATAAAGATTAGAAGCACTTGGGAACACTTTTAATCTTCACTCCAATTCCACTTTACGCCCAAGATGTGTGGTCTCTCAATCAGTTTTTCAAAGGGAGAATGAAAATGTGTCTCACACTCTCTCACACACCGTTTCTTTTTCTTTTCTAGTCTCATCTAATAAAAATTCTGTGTGTTTCTCCCTTTATAACTAACTGATTATCTAATTGAGCTGGCCTATTGGGCCTTTCCAATTGGGCTTTAGTGTGTGGCTTGGAGTGGGACCAAAAGGGACCAATAAAACACTAGCTCCAATGGGCTTTGGGCTTTTCCGTCAACTCTTGACAAGTCCAAAGTTACCATTAATTATATTTAATACCACTATATAAATATAATTGCACTCTAGGCCTTATTAATAAATTATATCCCAAAACTTTATTAAACACGTAACCCCTTCATAAAATATTCGTAGTAACACAAAGTCATAAATGTAGACTGCCACTTTGTAAATTACTACATCTTATCCTTGAGTACCCGGTTTAATTCTTTAAAGTTATTCATTATATATTTATGAAATCCAATTTCATAAATATATACTTTAGTAATTTCTTACTAAAGTGGTTAGGCCTAACTCTCTGAATAACTGAAACCATTAAACTTATCTCAAGGGAATATTTTATATCTCTATCAAGAGACTATGAATTCCATCTTGAGAATATATGTTCCATCAACACTAAATGTGGCTGCCTAACATACTGAGGTTTTGACCGTCACTTCATATCTCACTCCTGATATATCAAATCAACCTACACTTCATGATCAGGTCCATTATTCTCTCAGGATTAAGAGTTCATACAAATAGAAGTCGTGAGATTTATTATTCATTTGACAGTCATTAGAAGAATAATAAATCTCACAGCGGTCCTGTTCAATATGTTTTAACTCTTAAAACATATCAGCATATCAACTAGAAGTTTCAACTTCCATGATCAAGACAAATCATCATAGTTGACACGTTATAGTCTTCGCAGATGAAATGCCCAATTTCATCACCGACTACGAACTATAAATTCTGAGTTTACAAAGAACTTGTGATTTACATCTTCTGTGACTTTTCACATAAATCACATACAATGCATCTCATGGACTAAATGATAATGTCCCATATTCATGTTACCATTATTTTAGATAATAATAAAATGACTTTATTAATCACAATATTAAGTCATACATCATGTCTTACATAATGTCATACATAATATCATACATAGCATCATACAATAGGATTTAAGGGCACTAATCCTAACACAGGGTCCTTTGCAAATTCCTCAAAAAAGTGTTATACTTTGGTCATCTACAAATGTGTAAAACACAAGAACTTAATCAAATGACCCAAAAGTAACACTAATACTATATTACACTCACAAAGTATATTATCAAAATAATTGGTCCGACAGTGGGCCACTAAACGTTTCCTGGCCTAGCTATACCTGCTGCCTCACTAATAACAATCTATAGATTGAATCTAGAGTCCCACTAGGAACTGTGTAAAATGGATGAGGTGGGAAGGTTAGCATATTGGCAAAGTGCAGGTGTGAGAGAACGCCCTAAATTGGGGTTTGCTCTTAAAAAAAAAGTGATTTTTAGGTGCTTTTAAGGACACCTCTCTTTTTGGATAAGTGGTGTGGAGTCACCACTTATTTTTTATACCAAAAAATAAGAAAAAAATAAAATTCAAATTTACATGATTGAAATGCCTCATTGTTATTGATTGGATAAAAATTGATACAAGCTTGATAAATTGAAGATTACATAGTTTAGGGTCCTAGTTACAATCTACCAAAAATACATGGCTTTTTATCCTAGTTACAATCTACCCAAAACAAAATAAAGATAAAGCCTAGGTCTATCTATTCAAAGACACTAAATTCGAAGACTAGGTTACGGAATGGGAATGTATTAGGCACCCATTCCGCCCAGACAAAGTCTGGTCTTCTAGACTTTTGTGACCAATGTACCCATTTTATTCATGACATGAATGATATGTTGCACACACAAAATACTTAACTAAACTAAGAAACATAAATTTATTTATGAATGTGTCCTCTTCTTCGTTAAAAAAAAAAAAATCAGATCTGTTGTTGTGAAAAAAACAGATCTGTTTTTAAGAACGAGAAAAATTGGTTTTTGAGTTTGTATGTAAAAAGATCAGATCTATTTTTTGGGAACTAAAAAAAATTGGTTTTTATAGAGAACTAAGAAAAATTAGATCTGTTTTTTTATATGTATTAACAAAAAATAATTTTTAGAAGAGAACTACATCCATGAAATAAACCTATGCTATTTACATCAAACAAAACACAAACAAAACACTACTCATGACTTACTTTTTATTTCAAAATCTGCTATGTTAAAAAAATCATATCTACATCTAATGAAGATGTAAATCAGTTTTTGTTTTGAAAGAAAATCAGATTTACATCTAATGAAGATGCCAGTTTTTGTTGTTTAAAAAAAAATTAGATTTACATCAAATAAAGATGCAAATCAGTTTTTAATTTAGAAAAATTCAGATCTACATCTAATGAAGATGTAAATCTGTTTTTCAATTTAGAAAAATTCAAATCTGCATCTAATGAAGATGCAAATCAGTTTTTAATTTAGAAAAATTAAAAACTACATCTAATGAAGATGTAAATCTGTTTTTCAATCTAGAAAAATTCAGATCTGCATCTAAGGAAGATGCAAATCAGTTTTTTGATTGAGAACAATATGGTAACAAGCAGATCTTTGAAACAAAAAATTGATTTTGACAATAAAAAGTGAAAAACATATTCCAACAAAGAAAATATTGACTACACATTATATGAATAATGCAAAATCAAAACTAAACAAATATTTATTCATGCATCACAAAATTAAAGGAGATAGAAGAAAAAGAAGAAGTAAAGAAAAGCTACCTCTTGCATGGACGTTCTTTTGTCTTGAGATAATATTTTAGGGTTCAAAGAAATTTATGCAATTATCTTTGAAACCTAAAAATCCTTGCTTAGAAAAAATCTTACGACTGAAGTCTCTAGAACCTCTTTAACGTAAGAGAGAAAATATTAGAAAAAAGAGTCAAAGAGATGAGAAATCTGAGAGCGTGAAAAAGTGTCTCCCCCTCAAAAAATTTGTGTGCAGAATTCTGAAATCCATCCTTTATTTATAGAGGCTAGGATACTTGAAAAATTAGCTAGATGATCAGAACACGAGTTGGGACGCGTTCTTATCTCTAAAAAATCGAAATGGAAATGTTTTAACTCAATCCAAATGCCCTCGAGCCGGGGCCCAAGATTGTGCCATTTGGCACTCCAAAAGTGCCGAATGGCACTTTTGGGTGAGAGGCTTGTTTTTAAGTTTGAGTCCATTTTGGACTCCTTTTTTGAGACAAGACTTGCACTTGGACGCGTTTTTAATCCATATTCTAAAAATTTTAGTTTGAATTGCCACAACCACCATACAATTGAAATTTGTAGTTTGAATTGCCACAACCACCATACAATTTCAATAGTAAAATGGATCTTTTGATTCAAAACCCAATAGTTTTAATATGAAGAAATCAAAAGGCTATTAGAGTAGCTATGGCAATGGTGGAGCCGCTGATAGTGTAGCTCGGTATCAGAACCATATAGTAACTACAAAAATAAAAAAGCTTCAATATGATTAAAGCACCTCACTTGTGTGAACTGGGGCTAGAGCTCAATGCTTCGGTGACTTGGGCTAAGGTCTTGTCATGGCTATGATGGGTTATGGTAGCTATGGCAGTGGCGGAGCTGTTGATGGTGTGGCATGAGTGGGACGTGGGAGAGAGAAAGAAATTGGGTTTTGGGAGGTTTAACATATGGTAGGTAATTGGGTTTTTAGAGACGTCAAGATGTAGTTGTAGAAATTAAATGATAACTGATTGTTGTTTTTATAAAAGAAAAACGTTTATAATATTTATTTAAGTAATACTGATGTGAAAAATTGTGGAGAGGTCAAAGGCGAGACGTTGAGATGTAGTTGTAGAAATTAAATGATCATTGATTGTTGTTTTTATAAAAGAAAAAAGCTTATAATATTTATTTAAGTAATGCTGATGTGGAAAATTGTTGAGAGGTCAGAGGCTTCGCTTATATATATATATATATATATATATATATATTGATGAGCAAAGTTTAAACCTAAGCTTATACCCACATATTAAATAGGGGTGTCAAATGGGTGGGCTTGGGGTGAGCATAATTGGATTGGGTATATAAAACTCATTTTCTTATTAAAACCCATTTAATTAATTACTTCTAACCTAAACCAAACTCAACCCAATTATTATGGGTAAATCCCAACCCACCCAATTACCCAATTATCAAAATTACCAAAATGCCCCTAAGTGAAAATGACCAAAGTACTCTAAAATCTTCAAAAATGACCAAAATACCCCAAAACCTAAAAATTACCAAATAACCCTAAAACCTATAAAATGACCAAAATACCCCCGAAACCTAAAAATTACCAAAATACCTCCAAAACCTAAAAATTACCAAAATACCCCCAAAACCCAAAAAATTACCAAAATACCTTTGACACCCCAAAAAATGAACAAAATACCCCCCCCCCCTCCCAAAATCTAGACAATGACCAAAAGACCTCCAAAACCTAAAAATTACCAAAATACCCCCGAAACCCAAAAAATGACCAAAATGCCCTCAAAACGCTAAAAATGACCAAAATACCCCTCGAAACCCAAAAGATGACCAAAATACCCCCAAAACGCTAAAAATGACCAAAATACCCCTAAAACCTAAAAATGACCAAAATACCCTAAAACCTAAAAAGTGACCAAAACACCTTCTAAACCCAAAAATTTACCAAAATACCCCCAAAACCCAAAAAAATTACCAAAATACCTCCTAAACCCATAAATTTACCAAAATACCCCGGAAACCTAAAAAAAATGACCAAAATACCCTCAAAACCTATAAAATGACCGAAATACCCCCTAAACCTAAAAATGAAAAAAGAAAAACATGTACTATATGCAAATGTTCTTCAATGGCCCCAAAACACTACAACAATCCCCCAACCAAGAAGTAACACAGAAATCGCTGGGGTACAAACTAAAATATTGGTAGGTTCTGCCAATTAGGTACAAAATTCCTAATGCATAAAAATACCTATCAAGATAACTAGACACTCACCTGGATCAAAATTTGTGAAGTATAGTCAAGGCACTTGCATTGAGGGATTAGAATCACATACAACATTTAATTTTAAATTCAGTGATCGATAATTTGACATTGATAAATAAGCTTTTATGCCATGTGAATCATAGGCATAGAAATGTGCTTTGGTGTTCAACATGAATGCAAGTTACTAGATACACAAAACCAGAAACTAAATTGCACTGAACCATAGATAGCAGATTGAAGACAACAAGGTTTATGAATCATACAGTAATATCTATATCAAAACTGGTCAGTTTAAAAAAAAAAAAATAAATAACATGTGACCCTTTGTTAGCCTATGTTGTTCCATTTCATGAAATACAATGAAGTACAAAACTTGTCGCAACAAGATTTCTGACGTCATATTATCCTCCAAAACCCACAAGCTAAAATCCAAACATGAACAGACCCAGAAGTTGTATACTCAATAAAGAAAGCTCCCACTATAACTTAAACATCACCTCAACTCTAGATCAAAATTTAACACCACCAACAACCAAAAGTAAAATCTTAAACCCAATACAATACAAAAGAAGATGAAAAATAACCTATCCAATGATGTAGCACTTAATAAGCAACAAAAACCTAAGTGATAAAAAAATATGATATATCTGGTACTCCATATAGCCAATCACAAGCACATAACAAAGCTTCTACAATTTGTGGCAAAAGAGAACTGCGAAATTTATCAAGAATGTGGCCACCAATACTGAATGTAGACTCCGAGGCAATAGTAGTAATTGGAATGCTCAAAATATCACGTGCCATCAAGGAAAGTTCTAGTAAACAATTACTGTGAGACTTCCAATACCCCATAACATCCAAATCCTCGTGAAACCTATGGTCAAGTCGAATTTCTTCCAAGTATAAATCCAATTGTGACTTGCTTGAATCTGAACCAATAAGTGGACTCGTATATGTCTCAAAACTAGAGATATCATCATGCCTATCAAAATGACCACACACTCCACTACTACTGGATGCTACTTCAACCATATTGCAAAATATCACTTGTAGAATTCATATATTCCTCAAGGATGCCATATAATTTATCATGAAGATTCTCTGCCATAAATATTGCTTCCTGCTTATACAACTTGCCATAACAAAATTCTACACATTGCATCATGTATCTAGGATTCAAAATGACAGCAAATGATAACATAGGACTGTAATACTCCTAGTATTTATCAAACTTTTCGTTCATTGCTTTTGCCATTGCTCTAATTATTTCATCATCATCTTCCGACTGTTCTGTAATACGCAATTTTCCAAACACAATGGAAATACAAGTTGGCTGTGGGGTAGTTTGTCCCAGAGAAGAGCTTGGTGATATCATAAAATGGTCCCAAAACCCTTGCTATCTTCTCCACCCTTTCCCATTCCTCCTCTAAAGGGAAATTGAGAAAGTATTTATCAATCCTACTCAAATGAGAAAAAGCATCTCGATACTTAACACAAGTCTTAATCATCAAGTATGTTAAGTTCCATCTTATTGGAACATCTTGGTGTACTTTCTTACTTCTCAAAATAGGAAGCTGTAAAAGACATTGAGCAAACCTCAACTTCCTATGATCCAAACCTCTCACATATTTAACACTTTCACATAAATTATACACAGCCTCATCCATGACTTTTAATCCAAATTGTACGATAAGGTTTAATATGTGTGCACCACAACGCATGTGAAATAACTCACCACCATAAGAAGGGTGTCTCTTTAAATGACTCACCAAAGTATCATTATACAAAACATTATCTAAAGTAATGGCGAACACCCTCTTCTAAATGCCCCACTTTTTTAGCAAACCTAACAACCTCTCTGCCAATATAACATCACCACATGGAGGTGGCACATGAGAAAAACTAAAAACTTTCTTCTGCAACACCCAGTATTCATCAACATAATGTACTGTAAGAACCATGTACTCATCAATGTTGGGTGAAGACCATAAATCTGATGGTAAGCAAAATCTACCAGTAATTGACTTTAAATCATGTTTTAGATTTTCCTTTTCTCTCCTATATATTTTTATAACATCCTATTTTGCATTGTTCCTAGATATAGTCTTAACATCAGGATTCAGATAACAATGAAGCAACCTATTGTTCTAATATTCTGCAAATGAGAATGGATGGTTGTGCTTAATGATTTTCAATGCAACCATTTCCCTATACGTAGCTTGATCTAAAGGCTGATGAGACACAATTTAATTGTCAACCTCATAGCATTTCGCTCTGTGACGCAACAAAGTAGTGCCATAGCACCGGTAGCAAAGAATTTTGACATTTTTTACACTTTGCTCTCTCTTTCCCATCAAGACCTTTAGGTAATATTTCAAATTCCGACCATACAGAAGAAGTCCTAGATCTCATTCTTTTTAGAGCACTTGAAATAGTATCACCATACTCATCATTTTCTTCATTCATTGAATCCATATCTAAAATGTAAAGGAAAACAAACCAACAACAATTAGAAAAAAATTCAGCATTTTGAACCATTCAAATTATTGACTTAAGCTAAGGTTAAATCCAGCATATCAAAGATCATACACAAACATGCATAGATAGGGTCATTATCATAGTCTCACAAATTATTTTCAAAAATATCATAGCATATCATTGCACTCTAAAAAACATCATCAACATGTTTTAAGACTTGGAAAGTTTAAAATGAAAGCTGCCAACTTTAGTCATGATTCAATATACCTTTCTCACAACAAAGAGACTCCATATGATCATTTTGTAGCAAAAGAAACCCTGTTTTTTCAACTCTTAGCTTTTTGTTTTATTGGGAGGAGCTGACTGGTGGAAATTGAGTTTGTTTAAATAGGCCAAATCTATGGTCAAACACTTTATACATCAAACATGATTATTATGTATAACCTAGCTCGATTAATATATATATATATATATATATATATATATTATTTCAGGAGGTGCATACTTCCTACAAATTTTTGTTATTATAAACGTTGCAAATCCTAAAAATATAAGATTAATATTGAACCATTAAACAAGTATTTTCACAAAAGTGAAAATGTGCATAAAATTTCAATTGCAAGTAGAATCGACCACCTATGCATAAAACATTAAAAAAAATTCTTAAAAAGCAAACATTGTTTGCCTAGTCTAAAGGGGCAACAAATCCTATTAAGGACAATATTGTAAACCATGTTTCCATGTGTAACAATATCCAATGTTCATCAAAGTGGGAATTACAAAAAGTCACAAAACACAGTACATTTAACTTTCTTTCCATGTGTTACCTGGTATTGACATTATTTGGTTAATTTGTTCGTGTACAAATGCAAAAATGGTCCTAATTTGCAATAGTGAAGTGTACAAGAAAAAATAAACTATCTATTAATTTGTTCATAACACCAATGCATGAACATTTTTAATGCATGACTTACCCTTTACTTACCTTGCAGCAACACAGCACCTATGGCATTGATGCATGGACATGTGAATGAATGGCATGACATCAAAGCAAGAAAATAAAAGAATCCCTAATCTAAGCATGTCGAACATATAAGAGGCACAGGCACTTATAAACATGTGAAAAAGACTTTAAAAGAAAAGGGACAAAACATGTGGAACAAACAAAACAAACAAACAAAGAATTTGGATTAGGGTTTGGTTGCGTACGCAGGATTTAACCTACGTACGCATGCTTATGACATGCGTGCGTGGGACTTACTCAATTTCCTAACCCAGAAACACAAAATGGAAAACAGAGCACAAACAATGAAACCCTTATTCTAACAACCTAGCATGCTCAGAACACAAACAGAACTATATACTAACTTAGGCAAAACAAAAAAAAAAAAAAAAAAAACAAAAAAGGTAGAAAGAATACCTTAAAGCAAAAAGATCTTAGGCTTGATTTTTGACCGTTCCCCTTAGTCAAAACTATCACAATTCAATAAAATAGTGATTAGCAATGTTAAACTAAAAGGATTGGAGCCAGAAAAGGTCCCAATCAAATAAAAATGATTTGAGGGTGCTTTGTGAAAACTCCCTTTCGATTCACTATTTTCTAGTAAATCTTAGGTTTTTCCCGTGGAAGTTCTGTGTGTTTTGAAAATGTACCATGTAAGGCTTTATATAATGGAAAAAATGGGGTTTAGAGTGGCACCCAAACGATGTGGGATTCATTCTAAACCTCAGTCATTATTACAAAAAACTTATTTTTCTTATGCTTTTGAAACCCTAGCTGCGTACGTAAAAATGTGTCTGCGTACGAATGCTTTGCCCTTCATACGCTTTGGCCTACATACACAAGCCACGGCCCACGTATGCAAGCCAAGGGCCACTTTGGTCATTTTATTTTCAAAAATAAATTTTTGCTCATTTAAAAAGGTTATAATTTCCATTTTAACACTCCTCGAGTCAATTTAATATCTGATTGGGCTCTAAATTAGCCTTGGGCCTTAGAGTTTGAATATCATTGGAGAACAGGAGCCCGAGTCGTAAGGGATACAAAATGCAGTTTCTACCCCCCCCCCCAAAACCTGAAAAATGGCCAAAATACCCTCGAAACCTAAAAATGACCAAAATACCCCCAAAACTTAAAAAATGACCAAAATATGTCCTAAACCTAAAAGATGACTAGAATACCTCCGAAATCTATAAAATAACCAAAATACCCTTGAAACTTGAAAATTATCAAAATATTCCCAAAACCTACAAAATTACCAAAATAACCCCTAAACCTAGAAGATGACCAAAATACCTTCGGAACCTATAAAATGACCAAAATACCCCCAAAACCTAAAAATTACCAAAATACCTTTAAAACCTACAAAATGACCAAAATACCCCCAAAACCCAAAAATGAGCAAAATAACCCCAAAATATTCCCAAAACCTAAAAATTTTAAAAATACCCCCTAAACCTATAAAATGACCGAAATACCTCTGAAACCTATAAAATAACCAATATACCCTCGAAACCTTAAAATTACCAAAAGACCCCCCATAAACCTAAAAAATGACCGAAATACCCCCGAAACCTTAAAAACAACCAAAATAATCCCGAAACCTAAAAAATAAACAAAATGCCTTTGCAACCAAAAAATTACCAAATGCCCCTGAAACCTAAAAAATGTCTAAAATACCCCTAAAACCTAAAAAATGACCAAAATACCCTCTAAACCTAAAAATTACCGAAATACTCCCAAAACTTAACCAAAATACCATTGAAACCTAGAAATTTACATAAATAGCCCAAAAATATAAAATTACCAAAATACCTCTGAAACCTAAAAATATACTAAAATAGCCCAAAATTTTAAAAAAGACCGAAATACCCTTAGAATCTAAAAAATGACCAAAAAATATTTTTTAGGTTTCAAGGGTATCTATTGGTCATTTTTTAGGTTACGGAGGTATTTTGGTCATTTTTAGGTTTCGGGGGTATTTCGATCTTCTTGTAGGTTTTGGAGGTTTTTTTTTTTTTTTTTTTTTTTTTTTTTTTTTTTCAGTTTTGGAGGTATTTAGGTCATTTTTTTTAGCTTTAGGGGGTATTTTGGTAATTTTTTGGTTTTGGGGGTATTTTAGTCATTTTTTAGGTTTAGGGGATATTTGGGTAATTTTTAGGTTTCAGGGGTATTTTAGTCATTTTTTTCGATTTTGGGGGTATTTTGGTCATTTTGGTCATTTTAAAGATTTTGACGGTATTCTAGTCATTTTGTAATTTTCGGGAGTATTTCAGACTTTTAGTCATTTTTTAGGTTTAGGGTGTATTTTGGTAATTTCACAAGTTTTGAGGGTATATCTGTCATTTTTTAGGTTATGGGATAATTTGGTAATTTTTTAGGTTTTGAGGGTAATTTGGTAATCTTTTAGATTTCGGGGGTATTTAGGTAATTTTTAGGTTTCGGGGGTATTTTAATCATTTGTTAGGTTTAGGGTGTATTTTGGTCATTTTTTAGGTTTATGAGGTATTTTGGTAATTTTTTGGTTTTAGGGGTGTAGGTTATTTTTCTTTGACAGTACCCAAGCCCAAGTAGAAACAAGGATCCTGGGCCTTATGCTTGTGGTTTGGTGGACTGAGCTTGGTTCACCGCAGCTATGTTGAGCTGATTACGAACCAAGTTGTGCACAAAACATGATTCCTATAACACATACACATTTATACATATAAAATATATAGGTATTGTACAGTAAGGAACATCAAAAGAGTAATAAAAAGGTATATAAGTCGTTAGGGATCCTCAGAATGATAAGTAATATTTCATTATTTTTTTGAGTTTTAGTACATTGGGTCCTTTCTCCACTAGGATATGTCACAAGGTCCAAATAAGTTCAAAAGTCTCAGACTTAGATAGCTCTTTGTAGGCTTCTAAGACTTGTGCGATTTAAATCCAAGTGTATCCTCTAGTGCCTATCCTAGGATCCCTCACAGTGTTTTTCCTTTTTCCTCCTTTTTTCAATTCTAAAGAAGTTTTTCAAATGAACTTTTTGCTCTGATTCTCTATTGTTGAATGGTTTTTGTTGTTGGCTTCATCCCCTTTTATAGTACCTTCCTAGGGTTTTTGGTGTACCACTGATACCCTCCATTTGCTGCCTTATGTACTAGAATCAATGTTGTGTTAGCAACATTGATGGCTGGTTCCTTCCTTATTTTCTCATTATTTTTCCCTTTTGAGGTTTCCCCCCCAAAAATCCTCAGCTAACCTTCCCATTTTAGGAGATCCTAAGAGCTGACTTTCAATCTTTTTTTCCCAAAGCTTCTAGATGCTCCTTTTTCAGACCCACCTTTTTGGTTGCTTCACCTTTTTTTCATTCTCTAAATGGGTAGATTCCTCTCTGTCAGGTTGAAAGATCCCAAGCCACCTTCCTTCGTGGTCCACCCTCCTGCGTTCCTCGAAGCACCAAGCTTCTTTTCATAAAGTGCTAATTCCTAAGTCATCAGCCTTTTTTCTGAACCATGGACAACTGATGGGACATACCCATCTTTGTTCTTTGTGTCTATGAGTATGCTCCCTTGAGCTGTCCCAATCTCAGCTGATATCTTTCTGCATATCTCAAGGATCTCAGGTTTCTGGAAGTCCTAAGGTATCATGGTCCAATCCCTTTCTAGGCTCCCCAGGAAATTTCCCACATAAAGGTTGGGCTGAGCTTCCTTTTTTCCTTTTCCTTTGTTTTGTAAGGCCTAAAGTTTGCCCATTCATGGGTTTGGACCTCCTCTTACTTATTTTAAGTGGGGCCTTGGTTGATGGATTGGGCCTTGTCCTTTCTTTTAGGAATCAAATGAATTTTAAATTTCAATGTTTGTGATGTTTTGGGCCTTGACACAATGCTTGTAATATTATGACCTCAACCTTTAGCCCCCCGAGCTTATGGGTTGCTTGCAGCCTACGAGTGAGCAAACAAGATTTTGGCCTTCCAAGGCTCTATGAGTGGTACTTTTATTACCTTCAGGGCCCCTTCCCTTCTTATTCTAGGATCCTACTCCTTCACGTTGTCCTCTGGTGTTCTGATTCCACATATCCACTTCTTTTGTAACTTCCCCTCTTTTCAAGGAATGTGGCAATTGAAGATTAAGTGTCTAGGTAAACCTTTTCCTCCATTTTTTACGTTTTCCATAACTCCCATTAATAAATGACAAATAAACTTCCTATAAAATTGAATTTTGGTAACTGGCGCATTTTTCTATGCTTCGTCTTCTTCAACTTTTTCTTCATGCCATTATTGCCATCACCTTAACTCTTTCCTCCAAGCATCTTTTCAAAAAAAAAAAAAAACTTTCCGGTACACTCTCTCTCTTTTGCTTCCTTCTTCCGTCGTCTTCTTCTGCTTCCAACTCCTTTTGACTTCTGTTACATTGTTCTTTCATGGCTTCCTCTTCTTCTTCACGAAAAAGGAAAGAGCATTCACCTACTCCCTCTGAAGGTGAGGGCTCCACAGCATGGTCAATGTAAGGTGAGGTGCAGGAAGGTTTAGATTGCCTAGTCTTTCGCCTACGACACCCCTAGTACACTTCTAGTTTATTCTTCCCTTAGGTGATGCTCTTCCTTCCCTACACGCTTGGGTGTTTTCTAGTCTGCCCAGGTTTGCTAGTTCTGCCCAAGTTCCAAACCCAAGGGAAATCGTAGACCTTCAAATCAAGCAAGGATCCCGAGAGGCAGTTCCCATCTTTTTTTATTTCACTCCAGGGAGGATCACTGGTTGGTCCAGTTGGGTGGATAAGGAGCTATCTGATGGGGGGTTTGCCAATTCTTTGAAGCTTGCTGGGATCCTTAAGTCAGTGGCCATTTGTAGGAATCTGGATGGCTTTAGGGTCGCCAAAGGCCCGAGACATCTGGTGCGCCATTGGTCTCCTTCTCTTTATACATTTTTCTTTTCCATTAGTGAACTCACCATTACTCTAAAAGACGTGGTCAATAATTTCCTCCTCCTTGTGTTTGGTGATGAGAATCCCTTTGACATCTAGCTCTCTGTTGGGGATTTCAAGGTTGAGGAGCGAATCTTCAAGCATTTTGGTGGGCGTACCACTTCTTCTAGAGGTAAACCAGCCAGGATGGGTAAATAGGTAGCGACCATTTCTCAAGAAAAGGATAAAAATGTTAAGCAAGCTGGTTTCCTAGCACTGAGGCTGAGTAAGTTTCTCTTCAGTGAGTTTTCTGGCTATGGAATTAAGTCTACATTCTTCCCTTTAGCAATCAAGTTGGCCAGGGGTACTAGGTATCCTCTACCTCCCATGTTCTTAGGTCATGTTTATTTTGCACTACGCCGTTCTCCAAGTGTTTGTGTGGGATATTTCTTCTATCACTTTGGCGAAGTGTAGGAATCTAAAGTATGTGAAGGATAAGTTCCAGGGATCCCCAAATGTCATCAAAGGCCTATGTGGTAGTTCTACTAATGGCCACCCTATCATTTTCCGTTGGTCTAACCTGAAGGGTGGTAATGTCAATCTCATGAAGTTGTTTAACCAGAAGGGGCATTTGAGTTGGCGTTCCCCCTAAGAGTTTAGTCTTAGATTTGCTTGTGATTCTGTCTTGTCCTCCTTCTAAAACTCTCCAAGTCATACTTTCGATTTGCACCGAGGAGATAAGAGCAGCTTGGTGTACCTTGCCTGCACTAGCCCCTCATGGCTTCTAGTTCCTTTGACGAGTGGTCCCAAGTACATTCATTATTTTGCACACTGGGTGCTTAGGAAGTTCAACTTTGACCAGGATATCTCGCTGGTGTTTAAAGAGGTGGTACCTTCTCTTCCATCTTTGGATCCATTCCTAAAGCTTCAAGATTTTTCTTACTAGTCATAGAGGAACTTCCAGTTTGTGTTGCCAAATTTTCAACAGGCAGTCTTCGCTTCTAGTTGCTTCACTAGTTATTAGAGGAGGGTTCAGAAGTCTTTCTTAGACTTTGTTGGTTCAGGTAAAATTGGAAGGGTCTCTAACCCTGATCTCTTTTCTGCTCCCTCTTACAACAAGCGTTTAGCTCTTCCTATTGCTTGAGTTGTGTCTACTGCAATAAGCAGCAAAACAGGTTTTGTGGAATGGCACGCTGGGTGTCCTATGCCAATGATTTTCCTGCCTCCTGGCCAGGATGTGACCTCATTGTGGGCTCTTCCTCTGGTGTGCCCATTAAAAAAGGGGTAGTCAAGGAAATTGGTACTGCAACTCTTATGTGTAAGGGTAAGGAGAAAAAGATCAAAAAGGAGGTTGTTAAGAAATCTGAAGTTAAGGACAGTGCCGAGGGTACTGAGGCTGGCCATGGTACCAAAAAGAGAAAGACTGCTTCAACTTGCAAGCAACTCACTATTTCTGAGGACCTTAGGGAAGCAGACCCCTCTGCTATTGGAAAGGAAGTCAGCCATCCTCCCATTCCAAATATCAGTGTGAAGACTAAGGTAGAGTCTTCTATCCTTCATATCCTTGTGGGTTCCCTTAAAGGAACTTCTTTTGTAGCTGTTAGCATATAAACATATAGTATGGAACTTTAATAAAACCATAATATAATATATGCAACGACTACCCAATCCCATATTCAATATCCCTCAGCATAAAGTGAACATTAAATGCTATGATTAATTGAGAACTATTCTTATTATTAGTACCATCATGATAACTCTTATCAAACACTAATAATATGTCGTTTTACATTTGGCCTCTAAATAATAATAGTAAAAACTCAGCATAGAGGATACGATAATATTTAGTCTAGTGTATACCATTGTCTAGAATCATGTGTAGCCACATTTCATCCCCTTAATAGGCTTATTTGTAGTGCCATGATACAAAACACCCTCCGCATGGAATGCAAAGCTTGAGGTTAAGACAAGGTGTTTGATCAAACCACTATAAACCAGGAAATTCAATCTTGTAAGACCATGAAATAAATACTCTCCGCATGGAATGCTAAACTCGAAGCAAAGACAAAGTATATATTTCACACTACTATGAACCGACAATAGAGGCCATGAGATCCAACCCTTGTATCTCTCTCCCACTAGATATTTTAAAAGAAAGGTTTTTAATTAGTAAACATGTGTAATCTAATCACACACAGCCTTGCACTTTATACATTTGAAAACACTTAGAAAAAATTCAAAAATTCCCTTTCAAAGGCATTTTCGTGAGAATCTCGTGACTAAGCTCTTCCTGCAAAAATGAGTTAAGGGAAAATAGTGAAAACAAAAAATTCAAACAGAAACTTTCGCGACTGTCTCGCCACTGTTTCGCAAGTAAAGCTTACCTGCGAAAAGTTTTGTGCTTTAGAGGCATTTTTCGCGAGTAACTTCGCGAGAAGGTAACCCGCGAAAAACACGTGTTTTTAGTTTTTAAAGGGCAGATGTGGACAATTTTCAACGGTTTTTCATGAACAAACAACCACCATATGAACATAATAGATAGAATTTGATATCAAAACTGAATTCCATTGATACTATAGCCTTAACGATCAATTTAACATACTTAAATTCAAATTTAAACAACATCATAACAGCAATATCAGTTTTCATCAAATCATAGTTTCAACTACCATGCAGAAAATTAAATGCATAATCTTCTAACAACATGAAACTATTATCTCTAATTCCAAAACTCACAAAACATGTTATTTAGATTAGAAATTAAAGACCGCTCTGATACCATTTGATAGTTAAATACATGTTTATATCACATACAAAACATACGCAACGGAAAATTAACTCGTAATTGTTAATATGTACTTTGCAAATTTTAGAATTCAAGAATAAGAAAGCGTACCTTGGTATGGTGATATGCAAAACAAAGGATCAAAAGTACTCAGGAACACTTTTAATCTTCACTCCAATTCCACTTTACGCCCAAGAAGTGTGGTCTCTCAATCAGTTTTTAAAAGGGAGAATAAGAGAGTGTCTCACACTCACATACACACCATTTCATGTTTTTTTAAAAAAAATTATGTATGTTTCTCTCCTTATAACTGATTATCTAATTGGTCTAGTTTTTTGGGCCTTTCCAATTGGGCTTTAGTATGTGGCTTGGAGTGGGATTAAGAGTTCATGTAAATAAAAGTTGTGAAATTTATTATTTATTTGACAGTCGTTAGGAGAATAATAAATCTCACAGCAGTCCAGTTCAATATATCTTAATTTTTAAAACATATCAACATACCAACTAAAAGTCTCCACTTCCATGATCAAGACAAATCATCTTAGTTGATATGTTATAGTCTTCGCAGATAAAATGCCCAATTTCATCGCTGACTATGAATTATAATTCTGAGTTTACAAAAAACTTGTGATTTATATCTTCTGTGATTTTTCACATAAATTAGATACTATGCATCTCATGGACTATATGATAATGTCCAATATTCATATTACCATTATTTTAGATTATAATAAAACAACTTTATTAATACAACATTAAGTCATACGAATGTCATACATAGTATCATACAATAGGATTTAAGGGCACACATCCTAACACTAACTCTCTAGCCGCATTAATGTAGAGGTGATACCTAACAGTAACATCCAGCCTTACAGCTACTCACAAAGACTTTAGGAAAGTGTTGATAGAACAAGTATCAAAGCCATCAATCTGATCTACATGTGGAGGGCTGAGATGAAGTAAAGAAGGAGAATATAGAGAAGGAAAATCCCATTACAGAGGGGGAAGAGAATCTGAAGATATATCACTGTACACTCAAAAATTGGAATTGTTGTTAAGTTTAAGAGAAATATGTATAAGAACCCCCTTCCTCGGACTTTGCCAGGGAGGATTTTCCTTGTCCAAAACTGTTTGTTTCATGCTTTCCAATAGCTACTAACCCATTGTGATCATCATACACTTAACTAAGTGAAAATTTAGTTTCATATCCACTCTCTAAAAATTCATTAATTTGGGCCCTTTGGGCCATTGACCTTTCCTTTAGGGCTTTGGGAGCAAAACGTGCACTTACAATAATTTGCAAATCATTTTTTTTCTTTTCTAATATGATTTTTGCAAATTTTAAAATAAATAATTTATGTTGAACCACTAAACTAGTAATTTCAAGATAGGTTGATATTAATGAAAATATGCATAAATCCTTATAAAAAAAATTATGTTGAACCATTGAATTAGTAATTTCAAGATAGGTTCACAATAGTGAAAATGTGCATAAATTTTCAAGAACGAGTAGCATCAACCACCCATGCATATAAGATTTTTTTAACTTTAATGAAGGCAAACACTGTTATGCATAGTCTAGAAAGATCTAATATTTTTTTAAGGATAATAATGCGATTATTGTTTCAATGTGTAGTGATATGCAATGGTCATCAAAGTAGGAATTAAAAATATTCATAAATGTATATAATTATGCAGTACTTTAGAAGTACTGTGATGTGGTACTAATCCCTACTCATACATAACTGTTGGTTTTACTAATTAATTCATAGTATGATTAACTATTGATGTAAGAAGAAGGAATACCACGTAAAAGATTTCAGAGCACCTAATATTTTGTCCATGTACACACAACACAATCATCTTTGCTTACATGTGTTACCTAGTATCGATATTACTTAGTATCTTTTTTATGTAATTTAATTTTTTTTATGTACAAAGGCAACACTGTAATAAAATAATATAGCCTATTTAGATAAAACAAACATATTTTTGGTAAAGGCACTTTGGACCACAAAGTATTAAGATAAAACTGTTATTCGATGTGGCAAGAATTTGAATCTTGTAAGTTGGTTATAGCCTTGACATGGTTTGAGCTGGAATAGAAATTCAACATAATCAAATTTTGATCTCTTATTAATTAAATTAGTATTGCAATTCAACATTAAATAAATAAATAAATACTTCTAGCTGACCTTAGCCAACTTACTCCTCTAAATATTATGGGATTCGGATATATGGCAAAGGGATTTGTAGCCACTCATATATGTTGTGGATTGATTAATTGTTTTGTGTGCTGAAACTATAGAGACTTATGTGTTACAATAAACTAAAGAGAAAACTGTGTGCCGCAACTTTTGGTTTTGTTTGTGCTCTCTCATGTGTGTACCGTAAATTTGTTTGGTAGCTCTCTATTTAGTTTGTACTCCCCTGCAGTTTGTTTTGGCTAGATTTGTTGGTTTGACTTAAAGAGTAATCCTTTGAGGGTTCAATGCAAAATTTTGAGGTAGATAAAAATTCTCTTTGTTTTAGCTGCATCCTTTTTTTCTTTTTTCTTTTTTGCACTTTTGAGAGAAAGCTATTTGTAATTGGGTTCTAGCTATGAGAGTGTCTCTGCATCATCTTTATATTCATCAAATTTGTTAGCAAAACTTTCTCTTCGTTGTCACCCATGGATGTAAGCCGAAGGCCAGAACAAATAAATCCTTGGTGTTCTCTTTGTGTGTTTGTGTCTTTTTTTTTTTTTCTTTTGTTTTGATTTTATTTATTATATTGGACATCTTTCTCAAGCTTATAAATAATTTTGACAATCTATCTTGGTATTTGAGCTTCCACTTTTGTAACTAACTGGAATCGAAGATAATGTTCACCACCTAGACATTTGGATTTGTTCTTTAGAGCCAAGGTTCATTTCCTAAATGTTTGGATTTAGTTTAAGATCCAAGTTTCACTAGGCATTTGGATTTATTCTTTAAAGCCAACATTCACCACCTAGGCATTTGGATTGGTATCACAGTCAAGACTCACTACCTAGGCATTTGAATTTGTTCTTTTAAGCCAAAGTTCACTACATAGGCATTTGTTCTCTTTTGAGATTTTGTTGACTTGTTCTTGGATTTTAGTATTGGGGAGAAAGATTTCTGAGAAAAATTAGGAGAAGATCAATATAGAGACTTGTGGCACCATCTTCTAGTGGATTTGGACGTAGCTTAATATGATATGCACTCCATTCTTTTGGTTGAGCTCTAATTTGGATTTGGCACAATCTTTTGGTGCATTTGACATCTATTAGCGCATTTAGAAGTAGTTTTAGGTAATTGGCACTTTTTTCTTTGGTTAAGCTCTAATTTGGTTTCGGTGTGTTTGTTTGGAGGTGAGATAGGGTGGATGGAAAACTCTGAAGAGAAAATAGGAAGGAAAACTTTTTTGGAGTGTGTTTAATTGAGTGAGGAGGAAGAAAAATAAATGATAAGACTTGGGTGTTTTCTCTCTGGACCCACCAAAAAGTTTTCTCTCCAAAATGGAGAGAAAACAATAGAGAAAATTTTTGGACAAAAAACTCCCCTCTACTAACATGCTAGGTACTGTTCACAGTCTTTTTTTTTTTTTTTTTCTTCTTTTTCCTTTCTTGCTTTCTTTTCAGTTTTGTCATATATTTTTTTTACAGGTTTTGTCTTCTTCTTTTTTTAACGTGTCAGCTGTTTCTTCTTCTTCTTTTTTTTATTTAACCCCCATCTTCGGTCTTCAAATTAAATTTTGATGCAGCTGTATTTGTGGAAAATCAAAGGACTAGATTCGGTGCTATTATACGAAATGACTTATGGCAGCGATGACGGCAGTAGGACCACCTGTGAGCAATAGTGAAGAGGTGGAGTTGTTGTCTTGTAGAAAGGTTGTGGAATTTGCCACTAATGCTGGATTTTCAGAGCTTGTAATTGAAAGGGACAACAGTAATGTAATGCGAGCAATATCCTCTTCAATGGCTGACCTGTCTTTGTTGGGCAATATAGTGGATGATGTTCGCTATTTGATTCTTGGGTTGCATTGGGTTAATTTCAGCTGTATAAGAAGAGGGGGGAACAAGGTAGCTCATGCTCTTGCGCAACATGCTAGAAATATTTATGAGGATGTGTTTTGGATGGAGGATTCACCTCCACTAGCTATGAATGCCTTGTTTCAAGATTCTCTTATTATATAAATACATGAATGCTTCGGTTTCCACAAAAAAAAAAAAAAATCTCCTTTAGTGTTTTTTTTTTTTTTTTGTAGTTTTCCTTCTTTTTTTTATAAATTTCATTCTTTAGCTTTTTTTTTTTTTTTTGTCCTTCGTACACTTTTGGTGCTTTTATTTTATTTTTTTTGTTCATTTGTATTTTTTTTTTCTTATTTGTTATTTTTTATCTATTAGGGATATGAATGTAAATTTATATAAACTATATTTTCTATTCCTCCACTTTTCTACTCTCAAACCAAACACCATGAGAGAAAACTAAAAACCTTTTCTATCTTCTCACTTTTCTATTCTCTTCCCATTTTCTATCCTCCCATTTTTCTACCTCTCCAACCAAACGGACCCTTAAGGCATTTGTGAATTGATAGAAGTCTTGCTAAGATGGAGAAGAATTTGACTAAATTTGGTGGTCCACAAATTTTGTTTATGATGCTTGATCAAATTCAAACTAAGGTGGAGATCTGTTATTTGACATAGCTATAATCTTGTTTAGCTATGACAAAATTTGAGTTTTTTTTTTTTTTTTTACAAAGTTTGAGTTGAAGGGTTTATTTGAGATCTGTTTATTTTGCTGAAAAACCTTTTTGCTGAAAATGCTGTAGATAAAAATAAAAGTTGGCTAAAATAGCATAGTAGGACTTATGAATAATACCAAAAAGTGCAGTGGGGCCATGAATAGTAGTAAAAATAAGTTGAATAGTAAAATAAACTGACTTTTTTAATTTTGCCAAACATACATGAAATAGGAATTCAACATATCTGACCTTTGCTCTATTATTTAATGGGTCATGCTAACGAATGCCCTTAAGGCATTGATTAACAATCCAATTTAGGAAAATTTTGACATCATTTTTATGGAAAATGAAAAAAACTGTCAAAACATTAATTGTTTTATTTTCTTTTCCTATAAAAACTTTCTTTAAATGGATTATTAACCAATACTCTAAGGGCATTCATTAGCATTTCCCTTATTTAATTGGCACCGGAATTCAACATTTAATAATTAAAAAGAAAAAGTCTTCTAGTTGACCTTAGCCAACTAACCTGCTCCTCTCCTGATATTATGGGATATGGACTTCTATGTGGCAAAGTAATTTGTATCCGACTTGACCGCTTATATACATGTTTTGGCTTGGATAATTGTTTTGTGCGTGTTGAATTTAAAAAGACTTATATTGTGCGATGAATTGAAGAGTAAGTCGTGTGCTGCAACTTTGGGTTTTGTTTGTGGCTCTGTAGTGTGTGCCGTAATTTTGTTTGGTGGCTCTCTTATTGGTTTGTGCTCTATAACCATTTGTATTTGACTTGGTTTGTTGGTTTAAGTTAGAGATAAATCTCTTTAAGTATGTTGTGTAGAAATTTGAGGAAGAGAAAATTTTCTCTTTATTTTGAGTGTAGATCCTATTCTTTGTATTTGGGATTTGGGCTTGTGAAAGTGCTTTTAGAGCCTTATAGCTCAACTAGTTAACACCTTCTAATATTTCTACGGCATTTAGGGTTCAAATTTCCCTCCTCCCCATTTATGACTCTTGAATTATCAATAAATAATTAAATAAATAAAGTGAACTTTTTATTCACTGTCATCAATAAATAAAGTGAACTTTTTATTCACTGTCATCAGATCAATACCAAATTAGTGACATGGATTTGAATGTGCACTTGACATTGAGATTGATTGATTAGGATAGAATAGATAAGTACCATCTTTAAAAGGAGCAGTGAAATGGGAAAAATCTATTTTTGAAGGAGATACAAAATCTATTTTTGAGAATATTAATATTGAAAATAGGTAAGTTAAGTGGTAAAACATGGATTTGAATGTGCACTTGACATTCAGATTGATTAATTAGGATAAATAAGTACTATCTTTAAAGGGAGCATTGAAATGGACAAAATCTATTTTTGAAGGAGATACAAAATCTATTTTTGAGAATATTAATCTAAAAAATAGGCAAGTTAAGTGGGAAATTATGCTACTTTTAGAAATTGTCAAAGCTCTAATGAGCATAAACTAAATGGAAAGTAATTTTATATGGGACAGACTTAAGTACAGTACCTTACGTACAGTAACTTAGGTTCCCCATTTAAAATTTTGACATCTGTCCAATTTAACAATTCAAACAAACGGCGTTAAAACTTTTTTTTTTCCCCTTTTCCTTCTTTTTCCTGTATTGCAATTGCAAGAACCCACACCTTCAGATCTTTCAAATGGTAGGATTTGTGCGGAACCAAAAGCAAACAAAAAAAAAATCGTACAAATCGGTAAGGAAGAAAGGGGGAAAAAGCAAAAAGCTTCCTTCTCGCCTCTTCTCAAAATCATCACCTTCTCCATCGCCGGACCGGTCCTCGCCACTCTCAAATCGTCTGCAGAGCTCAACGTCAAGATCGACGGCTACACCGTGGTGACAAACCTCTTCTTCTCCACCGTGCTTTCTCCTTTCTTCTTTATTTTTCTGCTGGGGCTTTTTTGTTTGCTTTTGATGAGCACCATGGGAAAGCAGAAAGCATAGCTTTTGATGGGCTGAGATGAGAACAGGTTTACAGCTAATGGGCTAATGGACTTCTTTGTTTTCCTTTTGAGAGCCAGTGACTATTGGATTTCCCACAGTGATTTTTGCTTTTTACTTTATTTGGATTTATTTGGAACAGAAAGCATAGGTCATCTATTTATTTTTCAGCAAAAGGCACAAATCTTGCAATTCAAAAGATCTGAAATCTGAAACTGTGGGTTTGGAAAAAGAAGGAAGAAGGGGAAAAAATTTAGTTTAACGCTGTTTGTTTGGATTCTCAAATTGGACAGATGTTAAAATTTTAAATAGGAAACCTAAGGCACTGTACCTAAGGCAATTTTGCCAATTTAATTTTTAAAAGATCATATCAAAAGCAAGTGATTTAATATCATGAACTCTAGGTGCAAATTTGAAATTACTAGGTTTGTTACACTTGGAGTGATTAGTACAAATTTTTATAATTTGGAATGCAAAATAAAATACCTTAAGTGGATTTTTACAATTAACACTATAAACCCAATCTCGTTTTGAAAAATTGCTTGGCATTTTATAAGCCCAATCTTATGTGAAATTATTTAATCTACTTAGTGTAGTACGCATTCCTCTCATAAAAATAGATATAAAGTGAGTCTTGTGCATAAGATCAACATTTTTTAATCGGTGATCGAACTAGTTGGGTTTTTTTTTTTAGAAAGAGGCAAGCTAAATATATCGATAATAATAAAAATTACAAAATAATACACATACACACATGATTTTCTCCTCATGTAAAAGAAAATATTATCAATTTAGTTTATATAATTCAAGCCAAATATTTTCTTTTATTAAATCATGTGGAGTTATCCTTCAAATTGTATCAATCACAATTAATATTATTTTTAGAGTAAACTACGTATTTGGTTCTTATTATTTACACTATTGTAAGTGCACAATTGCACCTGGACCCAAAAGACAATTACGGGCTCAGGCCCAATGAGCCTTAAACAATCAAATTTGTAAGATGTGGGTTTGAAATCTAGGTTAGAGGTACTGAGAACTTGCTAACAAGCTAAGAGTTACAAACACTTGTAAATAACAAATGATAATTGCAAATAAGCCTCCTCGGACATAAGCCGAGGACTACTTCTGTATTATTCCTCTTTCTTTCTTAAAAGTTACAACTCTTAATTTCTTTCTTAGTTACAGAACCCCCCCTTTTTCTTTGGCGTTCATCCCCCTTAAATACTTCTTTTCATGATACTTTATCCACGTGTTGCTCCAACCCCCTCCCTCCTAGATATTTCTTTTCTTAGTGCCTTTGAATAGTGACCAAAAGTTTCAGTTCTACTGTTCAGGGGTCACTTCCCCATTAATGCAGCCAGGGAGGTAGGTGTAGAGTCTTTAATGTGGAGGTGGCAACCTTTGCTTTTGGTATTTTTCTAACACCGGTGCACCTCAAAGGTTCAGGGTTTCCCCCTTTTAACCAACAGTCTTTCCGGAATATTGCCTTGACCTTCATAGTGAAGCTCCGAGTTCTCCCGGGTCTATCCGAGGAGAAACGTACCCTCGGATGTGTCCTCGGATCCTCGGCGTATGGGCCGATTCGCAGTACTAACAAATTCTTAGCTCAAGAGCAGGTCGACCCTCCTTGCTACAGCCCAAAGGCCCATATGCCCACTTGGGTCCTTTTACTCCCCACAACCATATTTCAATTTGGTCCCAAATTTTTGAATTATGTCAATTTGACCTTTCATTGTCGTATCAATTTAATCACTTCCATTATCTCTTAGATAGAAATTGCTAACATGGCTAATGGCCAAAATAAAAAATTAGTTTCCGTTAATGTGGCAATAAACTAATATTTTATTTTGGCCTTTAGCCATATCAGCAATTTATATCTAAGAGATAATGTCAATGACTAAATTGATACGACACTAAAAAGTAAGGGGATTAAATTGAAATATGGTGTAAAAGATAGGAATCAAATATGTAGCTTACCCAACATTTTAAATCTAATTTTTTGTTAAATAAAGTAAATATTACACATTAAAGTATAATAATAATTTTAGAAAACATAAAATGTATACAAATAAATTAATTTTAGAAAAATTAAATAATAAATACTCTTTTTATATACCTGGCTTAACATATACAATATAATATAATAAAATAATAATAATAATAATAATAATAATAATAATACTATGTTAAAAAAAAATTATTTATGGATGATAAAATAGAATATGCCCTAAAATTTTAACCATCATAGCATCTTTTCTTATGGATAATAAAATAGAATATGCCCCAAAAATGTATTTGTATCCCTAACTCTCTAGATCTAATGAAAAAAAAATATTTTGATTTTGGAAAAAAAAAAAAATATTTTACTAAAGAGATTTTATATATATTTTTCCTTCTGAAAATGATGCTTTAAATGTTCATAAAGTCATTGTGTTATTTATGGAAACAATCTAATATTAAAATAAGTAAAATGAGATATTAATATTTTGAAAGAGAGTTTGTACAATTTTTATTTTTTAAAAACATGTAGGATTTACATATTAAATCCATCTTAACCCTATGTATACCACTGCACACCCTTGGTACGATAGTCACTCCACAAGTATAAGTGCTTGTGGGGTGTAGGTGGCAAGGGTCGGGTTCAAGTCTCCAGGAGAGAGCTTAACACACATATACACTTAGATTTGGCTAGAGTAGAATTTCTATCTTGTATTAAAAATAATAATAAAAAAACCCTAAATATATTATTTCTTTTTATTTTTTTTCTTTTTTTAGAAACTAGACCTCAAGCCTGGGAATTTATTGAATAAGAAAACACCACTTAGTGGACATCAAAGTCAATCAAAGCCATAGTGTCAAAAGGCATGGCATCCCCCTAAACTTGACAACCAACATTGGTCGATGCCTTTTTAGCAAAAGCATCCGCTACTAAATTACCAGAGCGGTGAACATGAATGAACTTAACTGATGAGAAACTAGGAAGTAAACACCGTACATTGTCTATAATATTTCCAAAGGAAGATAGTGATGAACTCCCTTGAGAAATAGCAGAAATGATTGTGGCTGAGTCACCTTCGAAGATCACACTGTGAAGATCAAATTCGGCAACAAATTGGACCGCTCTAAGGCACATGAGAGCTTCCATATCAGCAACTGATGAGAATCGCAGAGTAGGCGTTGATAGAGCACAGAGAGCAGTGCCATGCCAGTCACGCACTATGACACCAATTCCAATTGAATTAGTGTGTTTGAAGAGGGCAACGTCAAAGTTTACTTTAAGAGTGACTGGTTCTGGGGGGGCACCATTGATGCAGAGCTGTAGGTCGAGGGAGAGGAGGTTCTACATTCTGACTAGCGATGAACTCTTGGAGCAACGAACCTACTACGGAGCTAATGCTTGAGATGGAATGTGCTAATCGACCAAAATGGAGGGCATTTCGTCTGTTCCATAAACACCATGTTGTCATTGCAAACATCTCTGTTCTGAACTCGTCCTGGACCTACATAAATTTGTTAAGTAAATCACAAAAATTCAGAGAGGGGGAGATATCATGGTCTGAAACCATTAGAGTGAGCGCCACACAGGTTCTACTTGGCTGCAGAAACACGGCGCATGAAGGGAATCTTCTGGAGCTTCCTTGCATAACTCACATAAATTAGACTCAGTAATATAACGTTGCACCAGGTTACATTTGGTTGGCAAAGCATTACTACACATTCTCCATATAAAATGCTTTTATCTTATTGGGCACCCGCATCCTCCAAATGTTAGGATGTGTGCCCTTAAATCTTATTGTATGATACTATGTATGATATTATGTATGACATTGTGCATGACTTAATATTGTGATTAATAAAGTTGTTTTATTATTATCTAAAATAATGGTAACATGAATAGTAGGACATTATCATATAGTCCATCAGATGCATAGTATGTGATTTATGTGATTTATGTGATTTAGTCACAAAAGATGTAAGTCACAACTTCTTTGTAAACCCAGAATTTATAGTTCGTAATTGGTGATGAAATTGGGCATTTCATCTGTGAAGACTATAACGTATCAACTAAGATGATTTGTCTTGATCATGGAAGTTGAGACTTCTAGTTGATATGTTAATATGTTTTAAGAGTTAAAACATATTGAACTGGACTGCTGTGAGATTTATTATTCTCCTAACGATTGTCAAATGAATAATAAATCTCACGACTTCTATTTGCATAAACTCTTAATCCTAAGAGAATAATGGACTTGATCATAAGGTGTAAGTTGCTTTGATATATTAGGAGTGAGATCTAAAATAACGGTCAAACCTCAGTATGTTGGACAGGCACATTTAGTGTTGATGGAACATATATTCTCAAGATGGAATTCATAATCTCTTAACCAAGATATAAAATATTCCCTTGAGATAAGTTTAATGGGTTTGGTTATTCAGAGTGTTAGGCCTAACCACTTTAATAAGAAATTACTAAAGTATATATTTATGAAATTAGATTTCATAAATATATAATGAATAATATTAAAGGATTAAACCGGGTACTCAAGGATAAGATGTAGTAATTTACAAAGTGGTAGTCAACATTCATGACTTTGTATTACTACGAATATATTTATGAAGGGGTTGCATGTATAATAAAGTCTTGAGATATAATTTATTAATAAGGCCTAGAGTGTAATTTTATTTATATAGTGGTATTAAATATAATTAATGGTAACTTTGGACTTGTCAAGAGTTGACGGAAAAACTCAAGGCCCATTGGAGCTAGTGTCTTATTGGTCCCCTTTGGTCTTACTCCAAGCCACACACTAAAGCCCAATTGGAAAGGTCCAATAGGCTAGTCCAATTAGATAATTAGTTAGTTATAAAAGGAGAAACATACAGAATTTTTATTAGTGATATAAGAAATGGTGTGTATGTGAGAGTTAGATACACTTTCATTCTCCCTTTGAAAACTGATTGAGAGACCACACATCTTCGGCGTAAAGTAGAATTAGAATGAAGATTAAAAGTATTTCTGAGTACTTCAATATTTGGTTTTGAATTTCACCACACCAATGTACACTATTTTGTTCTTAAATTCTGAAATTTACATATTGCACGTTATCAATCATGAATGAAATAGATCCTTATTTGTTGCTTCCGCTATGTGTTTTGTATGAGATACAAAACCAGTTTTTCCAACAATTGGTATCAGATCAGGTTTTCATATCATGATTGTATAGCGTGTGATTGAGTTTTAGAATTTAAGAAAACCGTTATTTTATGTTTTCAATTTTTTGCATAAAGTTATTGTTGCCAATGATATATTGTTATTCAATTGGTATGGAAATAAATATCATGTTTATTCAATCCCATATTAACATTGCAAGTCGGCACCATTATAGATGTTTAATATATATATATATATATATAGAGGTGCCGTGTCTTAATATGGTTGTTGAATATAAGTATTGCATATAAATGTCCTATGCTTGATGTCGACAAGATCTTATTAATGGTGTCGTGCCTTTATGGTTGCTTAGATATAATTATTGTTTAATGTAGTAACTGTTTTGTAACTGTAAAATGCATGCACTACTTGGATTTCTTTTTCTCTTGCACCGCTTGGCATTTATTGCATGACATGGACTAGATTGCATGGATTGCATGGCTTGAAAATGGCTTGGCCATCTTATAATCTTGCATATATTAAGCATTGGATGATACGGATTGGATGAGATTGACCATCTTGCATATATTAAAGCAAGAATTCTTACAATCTGTAAGTTATATATATCATATAATAATTATATATTACTTATGTTAATCCATATATTATATTATATATAATATAATATGGATTTTTATAATGTAATATGAGTTTATATTACATTATATATATTTATATATATTAATGCTAGGATTATGAAATTTATTCCTAATGAGATTAGGATTATGTTTTCAAAGTGTCTAGCATTATTATGGTTCTTCATCTTAAAAACTTTGTATTTAAAATATCTAGTGGGAGAGAGATACAAGGGTTAGATCTCACAGCTTCCATTATCGGTTCATAGTAATGTGGGTAAACACCTCGTCTTGGCATATATGTCTCGCGATCCCAAAGGAGGATGTTTACTTCATAGTACTACAAAATTGAACTTACCCGTTTAAAGTAGTGTGGACAAACACATCGTCTTGACGTATATGCCTCGCGATCCCAAATGAGGATATTTTGTTCCATGGTACTACAAGTTTAAACACTATAAAAGGGAGATGAAATGTGGCTACACATGACTCTAGATAATGGTGTACACTAGACTAAGTGTAATGTTAACCTCCTAAAGAAGCTATGCCATTATTACTTAGAGGCTAAAGGTAATACAGCATATTATTAATGTTTGATAAAAGTTATCATGAGAGCACTAATAATGAGAATAGTTCTCAACCAATTAATGTGTTTATAATAAACTTGCTGCCAAGGAATTATAGGCATGGATTGGGTTGTCGTTACATATATTATTTTATGGTTTTATTAAGGTTCCATATTATATGCTTATATGCTAAATTAATAATGTCCAGTTTACTTATTATATTCATGTCTATTATTTTCAAATTTAAATCATGGCATCATTTAGTCCACTTGTTGCTATTCTTAACCAAAACAAACTGACTGGATCCAACTATGTTGACTGGAAAAGAAATTTGGGCATTGTTCTTACTACTGAAGAGCACAAATATGTGCTTATTCAACCATGTCCTAGCTTTCCTTCATTAGATGCTCATCTTGAGGAAAAACAGCGATATGATCGTTGGCAGAAATCTAATGAGATGGCTAAATGCTATATCCTAGCATCTATTTCAAATGTTATACAGCGTCAAATGCAGGATGTAGAACTAATTTCAGACATAATGCTTAGTTTGAAGGAGATGTTTGGTGAGCAAGACCGTTCTGCAAGGCAATAAACTATGAGGCAAATTTATAATACCAAAATGGCTGAAAGAAGTTCAGTTAGGAAGCATTGTCTTAGGATGATTGCTAATCTGAACACATTGGAAGTGTTAGGTGCCGACATTAATGGAGAATCCCAAGTGGATATGATACTCCAGTCACTACCGGATTCATTCAAGGAATTCAGACTCAATTATAATATGAACAAAAAGATTTATTCTTTGTCTAAATTAATGAATGAGTTAGTGGCGGCGAAAGACATCCTTGGTACTTCTACTGTTGAAGCCAATGTGGGTGAAGCTTCTACTTCTCAACCTAAGTCAAAAAGCAAGGGTAAGAAGAAGAAAAAGAAGAAGAACTTCACTAAGAAAGATGGTAAACGAATTGCCTTAGGAGTTGCCAACAAAGGAAAGAAAATCAAAGGAAAGTGTTTCCATTGTGGTGAGAAAGGACATTGGAAGAGGAATTGTCCAACATTCAAGGTTGCCAAGAATAAGGGTATGAAAAGTTCATTTCTTCTTGAAATATGTTTGGGACAGAATCCAACGGATTCCTGATGTGTGAATTCAGGTTGTACTAATCATATCTGCAATTCTCTGCAGGGGTTCCAAAAGACCAAAAAGTTGAATGAGGGAGAACTATTTCTTATTTTAGCTGATGGGAGCAAGATTTCGGTTAAAGCTATTGAAGTGTTTAATTTATATTTTAAGTCTAGAGTTTTAATATTGGAAGACTGTTTGTATGTACCTAATGTTCAAAGGAATTTAATTTTGCAACTTACTTAGGTAAACATGGATATTTTGTTATTCTCAAAGACAACGTTGTAATAAAGAAAGATAAAATATTTATCTGTTCTGGCAATATTGTGGATGATATTTATATTAACTCCTGACAAGCACGAATTTGACAATTCTGAAATAGATAGTAGCTCTCATGTAAAATCATTAAAGAGAAAGTTTCCTTCTACTAGTGATGCATATCTATGGCACTTGCGTTTGGGTCATATTAATTCAAATAGGATTCAAAGACTAATCAAAGATGGACTTTTACAACCCATGAACTTTGATGGATTTCCAGTTTGTGAATCTTGTTTGGAAGGTAAAATGACCAAACAACCTTTTAATGCAAAAGGTAGAAGAGCCCAAGAGTTGCTTGAATTAGTTCATACAGATGTATGTGGTCCTATGTCAACCTAAGAAAAAGGAGGTCATGAGTATTTCATCACTTTTACGGATGATTACTCAATATATGGTTATGTGTACCTAAGGAGACGAAAGTCCGAAGCCTTTGAAAAGTTCAAAGAGTTTAGGGCTGAAGTTGAAAATCAATTGGGTACACGCATAAGGTCATTCGATCTGATTGAGGTGGCGAATACCTTCTTGGGGATTTCAAGGATCACCTAATTCAAAATAGGATTGTCACCCAATTGACTGCACTTGGAACTCCCCAACAAAATAGTGTAGCGGAAAGAAGGAATAAGACTCTTTTGGAAATTGTTAGGTTCATGATGAGTTACTCAACTTTACCAATTTCTTTTTGGGAATATGCACTAAAAAATGCCATGCACATTTTGAATTTAGTTCCATCAAAATCTGTTCCCAACACACCTAAGGAATTGTGGAGTGGGCGCAAGCCTAGTATGAAATATCTCCACATTTGGGGATGTCCAGCACATGTGTTGAAAGGGAAGTTTGATAAGTTAGAAGCTAAAACGGAAGTATGCATGTTTTTAGAGTATTCAAAAGAAATCAAGGGTTATTTATTCTATAATCATAAGGATAACAAAGTGTTTGTTAGCACCCATGCCAAATTTTTGGAAGGTGATTATGTGAATAATTTTAATCCTAGAAGTAAAATTGTATTGGCTGAAATAAATGAACTTGTAGTTAAACAACCAATGGATGAAACTAGGAATGATGTGGCTGTATTGGATACACCATAAGACATTACTCATGAGATGACTAGTACACAGGTGCCTCGTCATAGTGGGAGAATTGTTCGGCCTCCTATAAGATTTATAAGTTTAGGAGAAACTTATGAAGCTATCTCAGAAGAGGCTAAATCGGATCCTTACACTTATGAGGAGGCAATAAATTATATAGATGCACATCATTGGGTCAAAGTTATGAAATCTGAATTGGATTCTATGTATTCCAATCATGTATGAGATCTTGTAGAGTTGCCTAACGGTATTAAACCTGTTGGTTGCAAATGGGTTTACAAAAGGAAGAAAGAGATAGATGGAAAGGTTGAGACCTTTAAAGCAAGACCAGTGACGAAAGGGTATATACAAAAAGAAGGTATTGATTATGATGAAACTTTTACGCCAGTAGCCATGCTTAAGTCTATCAAAATTCTTTTATCTATTGCTGCTTATTATGATTATGAGATTTGGCAAATGGATGTCAAGACTGCATTTCTTAATGGCAATCTTGAAGAAGAAATATACATGTTGCAACCAGAAGGTTTCATAGTAAAGAACCAAGAGCATCAAATTTGATCAAGCAATCAAGTCTTTTGGTTTTGAACAAAATCTTGATGAACCATGTGTGTACAAAAGACATCGAGATAAAGTAGTAATATTCCTAGTGCTTTATGTTGATGATATTCTACTCATTGGAAATGATGTAGGGGTAATGTCGTCAGTAAAGGTTTGGTTGTTAAGCCAATTTGATATGAAGGACTTGGGTGAGGCTAACTTTATTTTAGAGATCAAGCTTTGGCGAGATCGCAAGAATAAGATGTTAGACTTATCACAAGTTGGATATATAGATAAGGTCCTAGAACGGTTTAGCATACAAAACTCCAAGAAATGATTGCTTCCTTTTAGACATGGAGTTCCTCTATTTGATGACCAAAGGCCTAAAACTCAAGAAGAAGAAAATATGATGAGACAAGTTCCTTATGCTTCTGCAGTGGGAAGTCTCATGTATGTCATGCTTTGTACTAGACCAGATATTTGTTATTCAGTTGGCATGGTCAGTCGATATCAATCAAATCCGGGACCAAAACATTGGCAAGCTGTAAAGCATATTCTCAAGTATCTTAGGAGAACGAGAGATTATATGCTTGTTTACCGATGTGAGGATTTCATTCACATTGTCTATACAGATTATGTTTTCAATCGGATCTAGATTTCAGAAATCCACTTCAAGATGTGTTTTCACCTTGAGAGGTGGAGCCATAAGTTGGAGGAGTGTTAAACAATCTTGTATTGCGGACTCCACCATGGAAGCTGAGTACGTTGTTGCTCGTGAAGCAACAAAGGAAGTTGTTTGGCTCAAGAAATTCCTTTCTGATCTTGGTGTTACGAGAATGGAGCAAGTTCCCATCACATTGTTTTGTGACAATAGTGAAGCGATTGCACAATCCAAAGATCCAAGGAATCACAAGAAAGGAAAGCACATTGAGAGGAAGTACCACATTATTCGAGACATTGTTGCTCGTGGAGATGTTGTGATAGCAAAGATTGAAAGTGCAAATAATCTAGCAGATCCTTTTACCAAAGTCTTGCCTCAAAGGACTTTCGAGTCACATTTGGAGAGAATGAGAGTTAGATTAGTGCACAATAGTCTTTAGGGCAAGTGGGAGATTGTTAGGATGTGTGCCCTTAAATCGTATTGTATGATACTATGTATGATATTATGTATGACATTATGTATGACATTGTGCATGACTTAATATTGTGATTAATAAAGTTGTTTTATTATTATCTAAAATAATGGCAACATGAATATTGGGACATTATCATATAGTCCATGAGATGCATAGTATGTGATTTATGTGATTTAATCACAGAAGATATAAGTCACAAGTTCTTTGTAAACTCAAAATTTATAGTTCATAGTCGGTGATGAAATTGGGCATTTCATCTGCGAAGACTATAACGTATCAACTAAGATGATTTGTCTTGATCATGAAAGTGGAGAATTCTAGTTGATATGTTAATATATTTTAAGAGTTAAGATATATTGAACTAGACCGCTGTAAGATTTATTATTCTCCTAATGACTGTCAAATGAATAATAAATCTCACGATTTCTATTTGCATGAACTCTTAATCCTAAGAGAATAATGGACCTGATCATGAGGTGTAAGTTGTTTTGATATATTAAAAGTGAGGTCTAAAGTAACGGTCAAAACCTCAGTATGTTGGGCAGCCACATTTAGTGTTGATGGAACATATATTCTCAAGATAGAATTCATAATCTCTTACCGGAGATATAAAATATTCCCTTAAGATAAGTTTAATGGGTTTGGTTATTCACAGTGTTAGGCCTAACCACTTTAGTAAGAAATTACTAAATTATATATTTATAAAATTGGATTTCATAAGTACATGATGAATAATCTTAAAGGATTAAACCGGGTATTTAAGGATTAAACCGGGTATTTAAGGATAATATGTAGTAATTTACAAAGTGGCAGTCTACATTCATGATTTTGTAGTACTACGAATATTTTATGAAGGGGTTGCATGTATAATAAAGTCTTGAGATATAATTTATTAATAAGACCTAGAGTGTAATTATAGTTATATAGTGGTATTAAATATAATTAATGGTAACTTTGGACTTCTCAAGAGTTGACGGAAAAACCCAAGGCCCATTAGAGCTAATGTCTTATTGGTCCCTTTTGGTCCCACTCTAAGCCACACACTAAATCCTAATTGGAAAGGCCCAATAGGCCAGTTCAATTAGATAATCAGTTAGTTATAAAGGGAGAAACATACAGAATTTTTATTAGTGATATAAGGAATGGTGTGTGTGTGAGAGTTAGATACACTTTCATTCTCCCTTTAAAAACTGATTGAGAGATCATACATCTTGGGCGTAAAGTGGAATTGGAGTGAAGATTAAAAGTATTCCCGAGTACTTCAATCTTTGGTTTTGAATTTCATCACACCAAGGTACGCTATCTTATTCTTAAATTTTGAAATTTACAAAGTGCACGTTATCAATCATGAATGAAATAGATCATTGTTTGTTGCTTCCGCTATGTGTTTTGTATGAGATACAAAACCAGTTTTTCCAACACCAAATTCCTTTCCAAAAGCTCCTCTAGTTATCCTGATTGGAAGAGCTTGCGAGATTTGTTGAAGCCGAGGCAGCCAAAAGCTTGTAGGCACTGCTAGTGCTAAAATTCCTAGATGGAGTGCATGACCAAGCCACACAGTTAGGGGGATTTCTATGGCTCAAAGGTATTCCCAACACCAAAGATGCTTCATGAGGCAGAAACATACATTGTACTTCTCTAGTTTTCCATAGGCCCAGGTATGGGTTGATTAGGGAACTCACCTTAGATTCGTCCAGAGCTGAAGGGAGGGGAGAAAGGATTAATCTACATGGTTTCACCAGCAACCACTTGTCTTCCTTAATCCTAACTAACTGGTCATTCCCAATACGCCAAATCATACCCTTTCTAATAACATCCCGAACCCCAAGGATGCTTTTCCAAGCATAGGAACCGGTGTTGGAATCCTTGGCATCAAGAATAGAGCAGTTTGGAAAGAAGCGGGCTTTGAAAACTCTACAATAGAGGGACTCCGAATTGTGCAGCATCCATCATACTTGTTTATCAAGGAGGGCTTCATTGAACTTCTCAATGTCTTTAAATCCCAGTCCACCCATTTCTTTTGTTTCACACAAGCTCTCCCAACTAACCCAATGCACCTTCCTTGTGTCATCATTGTACCCCCACCAAAATTTCCTAATAAGGACTTCTTTCTCTTTTATCAACCCTTTAGGGAGCTTGAAGTAGCTCATAGTATAAGTTGGGTGGCTTGAATAACAGCTTTAATGAGGACTTCCCTACCTACTATGGATAACAACTTTTCCTTCCAACCTTGTAGTTTCTTCCACACTCTTTCCTTAAGGTATATAAAGCGCCTTTTTTTCTCCCTTCCCACTAATACTAGCAATCCTAGATATTTTTCATATTGTCTGATCGTTGGAACTCCCAAAAGATGTTGGATATGACCTTGGGTTGGTTGTAGGGTATTTGAACTGGAAAAAAAAAAAAAAAAAAGAAGTTTTTTCCCTACTAATTTTTTGACCTGACCCCCTTTCATATATAGCCAAAATATCTAGAATCTTCTGACATTCAACCTCAATAGCACGGCAAAAAAGGACACTATCATTAGCAAAAAATAAGTGTGAGACCCAATAACCATTTCTACTAATAGCCACCCCCTTAATACTACCCTCCACCTCTGCCTTTTGCAATAAACCTTGTAAACCCATGGCACACAAGAGAAACAGATATGGTGATAGAGGATCACCTTTTCAGAGCCCCCTTGAAGGTTTAATGCTTCCAACTGGTTGCCCATTGAGAATGATTGAATAAGACATGGATTTCAGACATGACATAATAATTCTTATCATTCTTTCCTCAAACCCTAAGTGTTGCATTATTGCCTCCAAAAATCCCCACTCCACCCAGACATAAGCTTTACTCACTCATATCCAATTTAAGGGCCATGAATCCCATCTTACCTTGGGTCTTTCTCTTCAAAAAATGGAGAGTCTCAAAAGCCACAAGGATGTTATCAGTTATCAACCGACTTGACAGAAAAGTACTCTGGGATTCTAGCACAGAAGTAGCTAAAAGCTTTTTTAAACGGTTAGCCACCACTTTAGCAATAAGTTTATAAATGACATTACACAAGCTAATGGGCCTGAAATCAAATACTTTCTTTGGGTTTTTAATTTTGGGGATAAAGGTGATGAAAGTGTAGTATTTATGGAATTTGGGACAATACTTGAGTTTAAAGCCCGAAGCACCACTGTAGTAACATCTTCACCCACGATGTGCCAGAAAGACTTATAAAAAATAGGAGACATACCATCAGGGTCTAGAGTAGTGAGGGGGGCCATTTGGTTGAGAGCTTCTTTGACCTCACTTGCTTGGAAATCACCATTTATATGGCCAATCAAATCCTCCACTACAATGTGTTGAATACCACTTAGGATATTTTCAAAGCTAGCCGAGTTTGAACTGGAATTTTTTTTTTTCAAAGTACCCCTCCACTACCTTGCCCAAACTGGCCTCATCTTCAACCGAATTACCATTGTCATCTTCTAGACCTACAATCAAATTCTGACGATTCCTTTGGTTAGCTCTGCAATGAAAGTATTTTGTATTCTTATCCCCTTCCTTGAGCCACCTGTTTATAGATATTTGCTTCCACATACAATTCTCCTTTGCTTGCAATTGTTGAATTTCATCATGTAAGGCCTGAATCCGAGAAGGATTGCTTCTGTAGCCCCCATTTTCCTCTACTGACTTCAAATTTGCCAATTTTTGCTTCAGGGAATTTATAACTGATGGAAATATGCATGTACGCAATGGAAAATTAACTGATTTACTTCATTCACAATCGATAACATGTACTATGTAAATTTCAGAATATAAGAACAAAAGAGTGTCCCTTGGTGTGATGGATTTCAAAACAAAGATTATATGTATTCGGGAACACTTTTAATCTTCACTCCAGTTCCACTTTACGCCCAAGAAGTGTGATCTCTCAATCAGTTTTCCAAGGGAGAATGAAAGCGTGCCTCACTCTCACATACACACCATTTCATAATGATGTCTTTCTTTTTCATATATTAAAATTCTGTATGTTTCTCTTCTTATAACTGATCATCTAATTGGGCTAGCATTTTGGGACTTTCCAATTGGGTTTTAGTGTGTAGCTTGGAATGAGACCAAAAGGGACCCATAAGACACTAGCTCCAATGAGCCTTGGGCTTTTTTGTCAACTCTTGACAAGTCCAAAGTTACCATCAACTATATTTAATAGCACTATATAAATACAATTGCACCCTAGGCTTTATTTATAAATTATATTTCAAGATTTTATTATACATGCAACCCCTTCATAAAATATTCGTAGTAATACAAAGTCATAAATGTAGACTGTCACTTTATAAATTACTACATCTTATCCTTGAGTACCCGGTTTAATCCTTTAAAGTTATTCATTATATATTTATGAAATTCAATGTCATAAATATATATTTTAGTAACTTCTCACCAAAGTGGTTAGGTCTAACTCTCTGAATAACTGAACCTATTAAACTTATCTCAAGAAAATATTTTATATTTCCGTTAAGAAACTATGAATTCTATCTTGAGAATACATGTTCCATCAACACTAAATGTGGCTGCCCAACATACTGAGGTTTTGACCGTTACTTTAGATCTCACTCTTGATATATCAAAGCAACTTACACTTCATGATCAGGTCCATTATCCTCTCAAGATTAAAACTTCATGTAAATAGAAGTCGTGAGATTTATTATTTATTTGACAGTCTTTAGGAGAATAATAAATCTCATAGCGGTCCAGTTCAATATGTCTTAACTCTGAACACATATCAATATACCAACTAGAAGTTTCCACTTCCATGATCAAGACAAATCATATTAGTTGATATGTTATAGTCTTCACAGATGAAATGCCCAATTTCATCACTAACTACGAACTATAATTTTGAGTTTATAAAGAACTTGTGATTTATATCTTCTGTGACTTTTCACATAAATCACATACTATGCATCTCATAGACTATATGATAATGTTCCAATATTCATGTTACCATTATTTTTAGATAATAATAAAACAACTTTATTAATTACAATATTAAGTCATACATCATGTCATACATAATATCATACATAGCAATATACAATAGGATTTAAGGGCACTAATCCTAACATTAACATGGCCAAAGGTCTTCCTCTCAGATTTGTCTGACATGCCAAAATTTTGCTATTGAAACCCCATGCCAAGGCTTGCGACATCCCTTCTCCCCAAGCATCACGGATCACCTCTTCACAAGACCTACCTCAACCACATGGCTTCAAACTGTAAAGGGTGATTTTTTTTATAAAATCGGTTGATTTCTGAATCTAGGTAGAGAAGAATAGGTTTGTGATCAGAGTGAAAAGCATCCAGATGATGGATTCTGGAGGAAGGAAACCTCAAAATCTAGTCAATCGTAGCCACCCCTCTATCCAACCGAATCCACACATTCTGATTTCCTGGGCGTCTATTACACCATGTGAATGGAAAGCCACTATATCCCAAATCCTTCAACCTGAAAAAATCAAGAGTATCTCAAAAACCCTGCATTTGTCTTTCCGGTCTATCAAGCCATTCTTGTTCTCATCTGCAAACAAGATTTCATTAAAATCACCAATACAAACCCATGGAAGATTGAATCGAATACTCAACATTTTGAGCATGAACCAAGAGTTTTCCCAGCTAGCGGTTTTAGGGTCTTCGTAGAAACCCATGAACCACCAAGCGTCATCAACTCCATGGTCAATAATGGCATCAATATGGTTCTTAGAAAAAGATTGAACATCCACACTAGAGTCAACAGCCCAAAGCAAGGCTAAACCGCCCCCTATATTATGACGTGGGACCACACAAAGATTTGCATACTATATCAGCTTGGGATCTTTGTTACGTACCAACATAACGAGTTCATCTTCTGTTTGTGGGTTCCCAAGCCCATGACAGTTCCAAGTAAGACAACTCATTGGGAACAGTGGTGCTGGGAACTAGCCACCACCATCAAATTTTCTTTGTCAAGAGAGCTACATTTTGCCATACATAGTTTTTTCCCATCCCTCATATCTAATAACACAATACTAGTCCTTCTGTCAACAACCATAGGAGCATAGTTTGGAATTGGGCTACTTGGTTCACGTGCCAATCTTGCAATGGGCTTGGGCTGTGCAACGAACTGTTAGGGACTAGGGCCCTTCGTGGAGTATTTTTGGTCCTAGCTCTGCTTGATGAGAAGCTTTTTTCTTGTATTGATAAGCCAACTACCTCCTCATCCAACCCTGTTGCATGGCTCGATTGGGTTAGCTTCTGATTATGCTTACTAAACGATTCGCTATTCTGCCCTTCAACGTGATCCACCTCTGCCCGATTATTTCCAGGATTGAGAACCTCGAAGTTGTTCAAGTATTTCTCTACTCCCATCGCCGATTGGGCATCATTGTTGGCACCATCCCGACGTGGAACTGATTCCTCCTTGCTACGACTTAGTTGGTTTTTTCTCCACCACGGTGGTTGATTGCAAGCACTGCCTGAGATAACAGCTACTGTTTTTTGGCCTTGGCGAACCGGGTTTGCCCTCAACCACTCTCCATATTGTTGATCCTCCCTCCGCAACTTCCCTTTTCCTCGTAACCAAACTTTATAGTCTCTCTCCCCATAAGTAACACGATTGCACCAATAGTAGAAATTGGGGAGGCATTCATATTTGATCCCAACCATTCCTATCTGTTTCCCTTCAAATCTCAGTTTCGAACACCACGGTAAGGGCTTCAAAATATCCATATCCATGGTTACTCGGGCTCTTAAGAATTCGCTGCCCACACCATCATCTTCCGGGTCAGCCACTTGTACTACCTTCTCGATTGAATTCCCTATTGCTTCACCGGATTCATAAGTCAAGTTCTTCAGAGGTATGTTGTGGAATTGCACCCAAAACATAACCTGGGTGTACTCCAGTTGTGGTATTAGTTCAACATCATGCACTTGTTGGAAAGTGATTAAGGTTTTATCATAAGACCAAGGCCCGTACTCAAGTACTTATTCAAGGTCCAATATGTCATCAACTCGAACACCAGGACATTATCACCCGAGTCACGAATCTTCAGTTCACTAGCGAGTTTCCATAGCGGCTTGAAAGTGCGAGCCACTGCGTCAACATTCAGAACTCTTTTCATAAAAAATCTTCCTACCAAACGATGAACCTCCACTTCCTCTTGGTTCGAGACTTCAATACCTCCTTCTTCGCCCTCAGTAAGAGTAAACCGAGACCATAGATCATCCAAACCAGCCATGAGTAGAGTTTGCACCGATGTAAGGTCTTAATATAGTACAAAACAGACTAAACACACTGTCCGATTAGTCCAGAGACGTGAAAGGAACAAAACCCTAAACTAGGTTAGGGACAATCTACACAGGGCTGAAAGAAAAGACCCTAGTCGGCGTGAGAAATTTTTTGGAAAAACATTCTGTTTAAATTGCTATCTTTGATATAAGTATTTTCTTTCTCAACTTAAAAATTAGAAGAAAAAAAAAATATAAAACAAAGAATCATTAGTTTTATTTGTTTATTTTTTTACTAAATTGAAATTTACATCCCTAAAATTTGGGATAATTTTTATTCTGCCCCTTTAAGTTTCAAAATTTGGATTTATACCCTAGTGTTACATAATGCTTGGATATAAACCCTTTTGTCCATGTGTCGGTTAAGAGTCACCTCAACTTAAAACAATGTTGTTTTATGGATCAAAATTTGAAAACTTTTGGCAGGCAAAATTAAAATTATCCAATACTTTAAAGGTGTAAATTGCAAACTAGTTATTAAAACAACGTAGTTTTGAATTAAAAAAACAATGTCATCTTAAGCTTAGTTAGCACTCAATGGATACCTTACTACGATACATTGATGGAAGGACTTAAATCTAAATGATATGTAGCGCAAGAGGTACAGATCCAAATTTTAAAACTTTAGAGAGTTAAAAATCAAAATTACCCTATATTTTAGGTGTGCAAATTGCAATATAGTTATATTTTTTTAGAATAAATTCAGTCCATATGTGGCGTAAAAGACCACTTTTACGCCCTCCAATAATGATGTGCCACGTTATATTTTTGCAAGGTTCACCAACAAGGCAACAATCATCTACTTTAGCTCTCTCTTTCACTAATCAGACTAGCCCCATAGCCAATCTTCTCAAGCTCCCTCATCTCCAGTTGCCGACCAAGCTCCATGACTCTTGCCACCCGCAACCACTGTTGGTGGCTTAGAAACTTGCTTCTCTCTGTCTTACTAGCTCCCTTTCTCTTTGATTCACATGAGCCCACTTCAACAACCAAATGGCACCATAACACTAACCCATATAAGCTCATTTCAACAACCACACCCTAAGTTGCCAACCTAGATTAAAACCCAACTCAAAAATCAAAGATATTTTTAAAATCTTACTGCCGAAGTAACTTTTTTTAGATTTGGTTTTGTGGGTTTCGTTCTTTCCAACTTTTTTTTTTCTTCATATAATTGGTAGTGAAATTCCACCACAGAAAGATTGATAGCTTCTGTTCTTATGGATTGAGAGATCAATATTCTCTTAGGTCTCGTCCACCTTGGGTTTAGAGGGTTTTCAGCGGCACCCCTGAAGGCTCCTCTATGGTCTACTTCCTCCACCACAAGTTGTCCTCCACCTTCGATGGCCATAATTGGAGATTCTCAACAACATCTCTATTTAGGGAAGAAGAAGTGTGGATTTGGTTTTCTGTATTGAAGAGGGTTTGATTTAGCGTAGAAGTGCTTAGTCTTTTATTTGCAAAAATATGGCGTGACACATCATTATTGAAGGGCGTAAAAGTGGCCTTTTACGCCACATGCGGATTGAATTTATTCCTTATATTTTTTAGTTATTATTATTGGTTAAAATACATGTTTGTATTGCATACAAAACATATGCAGCAAAAAATTAACAGATCTACTTCATTCGCAATTGTTAATGTTAGAACATATGTGGTTCACTTGTTAAGAACATCTGTTATTCTGTTTATGTAGTTGGCTAAGCCTTTGACAAAACGCACTTTACTTGTATTTGGGTAGATTTAGGATGTGTTTAATACTTTAAAGAACATGTTGTTCAAGTCTAGTATTAAAGCCATAAAGATTGGACCAAGAAACAAGTGAAGAAAAAGTGTTTACTAAAACTGGACAGATAGCTAGACACTTGCTGGACAAATAGCTATCGATCGAGATTTAATGAATGAAGCTCGACAGCTTCTCGATCGATTGAGGATCTATCGGGGTTACGAGAATTCAAATTTTCAGATCTGATTTTCAGCCCATTGCTTATGTATTTGTATAGGGTTTCTTTTTCCACAACTGTAGGCATATATAAGGCTTATTTTAGAAGCTGTCACATAAGAGAATACAAAGAGAACATATGCAAAAGGTGACCGAAGCCTTATTCTCTCAAAAAGAAGCTACTCTGTCTTTGTGCCTTAGGGTTTTATAACCAAGTGCTTCTTGATCTTCATTGTTGATGAAGTGAAGAATTTTGCAGCTAACATTTTTTTTCCTAAAGTTGGTGAGTGAGTCACGTACTAGGATTCATACAAAGGAGTTAGTCACGTACTGGGATCAGTGCATCAAAGGGTGGCGTTCATATATTGAAGAGTTCAGAGGTTTTAAAGTGGTAAAAGGTTTCTGCCGTAAGTTCATCTACGAGGATTGTAGAGTCTAGGGACAAAAATTTTGTACTAGATCTGAAACTTCTCTTTACTATAGTAGATTGCTTTTCAGGAAGGTTTCCCCCCAGATTTTTTACTGTGAAACTGGTTGGTTTCATTGGTTTTTTTAGGTCATCATATCTTGTCTTATTTATTTTTTCGCTGCACTAAATTTTGACATGATATTGATGTTTGTTTGTTTTAACAAGTTTTATACATAATAAATCTAATTAACAACTTAGATTTAAAACTTGTTAATTCTATCAACCGGGGTCTAAATTTCCGAGCAGTTAACATGTACTATGCAATTTTCAAAATTCAAGAACAAGAGAGCGTACCTTAGTGTGAAAAAATTCAAAATAAAGAATCAGAAGTACTCGGGAACACTTTTAATATTCACTCCAATTCCACTTTACGCCCAAGAAGTGTGGTCTCTCAATCAGTTTTCAAAGAGAGAATAAGAATGTCTCACACTCATATACATACCATTTTACAATGATGTCACACTCCCATTCCAAAAAATTCTATATGTTTCTCCTTTTGTATCTAATTGATTATCTATTTGGGCTAGCTTTTTGGGCCTTTCCAATTGGGCTTTTCCAATTGGGCTTTAGTGTGCAGCTTGGAGTGGGACCAATAAGACACTAGTTCCAATGGGTCTTAGGCTTTTCTGTCAACTCTTGACAAGTCCATAGTTACCATTAACTATATTTAAGACCACTATAAAAATATAGTTGCACTCTAGGCCTTATTTATAAATTATATCCCAAGACGTTATTATACATGCAACCTCTTTATAAACTATTCGTAGTAATACAAAGTCATGAATGTAGACGGTCACTTTATAAATTATTACATCTTAATCCTTGAATACCCGGTTTAATCCTCTATGTTATTCATCATATATTTATGAAATCTAATTTCATAAATATATACTTTAGTAACTCCTTACTAAAGTGGTTAGGCCTAATACTCTGAATAACCAAACCTATTAAACTTATCCCAAGGGAATATTTTGTATCTTCAGGGAATATTTTGTATCTTCGTTAAAAGATTATGAATTTCCATCTTGAGAATATATGTTTCATCAATACTAAATGTGGCTGCCCAACATACTGAGGTTTTGATCGTGTCTTTAGATCTCGCTCTTGATATATCAAAGTAACCTACATTTCATGATCAGATTTATTATCCTCTCAGGATTAAGAGTTCATATAAATAAAAGTCATGAGATTTATTATTCATTTGATAGTCATTAAGAGAATAATAAAACTCACAGTGGTCCAGTTCAATATGTCTTAACTCTTAAAATATATCAACATACCAACTAGAAGTCTTCACTTCTATGATCAAAACAAATCATCTTAGTTGATATGTTATAGTCTTCGCAGATGAAATGCCTAATTTCATCACTGACTACAAACTATAATTCTAAGTTTACAAAGAACTTGTGATTTATATCTTCTGTAACTTTTTACATAAATCACATACTATGCATCTCATGGACTATTTGATAATGTCAAATATTCTTGTTACCATTATTTTATATTATAATAAAACAACTTTATTAATTACAACATTAAGTGATACATAATGTCATACATAGCATCATACAATAGAATTTAAGGGTACACATCCTAACAATTATTATTATTTTTTAAAAGAAGAATAGGTTGCTTCCCAATGTAAGTGGTGATGTTGTGGGTAAAAGTAGCTTATGGGGGGTGGGTATCAAAAGTTCATCATTTCAGGTTCTTGCAGACAAAAAGTACGACACTACCTTAGGAGCATTGGTAAACCTTCTGATGCTTAAATCAATAACATAAAGTGAATGTGAGAAGTAATTTCTTTTGTGCTCCGTTTGTTTCAACGTAAAATATTTTCAAATGTAAAATATTTTACATGTAAATATTTTACCGTAAAACATTTGCAAGTGTTTGATAAGTGTTGTAACATAAACATTGCAGATATAAATCAGCCATCATCAGCCACCATATACCCAGCCACCACCAACCATTGCAAAAACACACCCTGTAATCCCATCCCATCGGCCACCGTCATCCACCTACCTAAACACCCAATAGCCACTAGAATCACCACCAGCCACCAATCACTACCAACCACTCAAAAAGCAGTCATCAAATCCAACACCAAAGATTCAAAAATAGCCCCCAACTACTAAAGAAACAACCACCAACCACTGCATTACCAATTGCCCAAAAAACATCCACCAGCAACCCAAAAATCCATATCATAAAGGCAAAACCACCTACAAAACCAGATCAAACACTTGAAAAGAAAACCCATGAACAAAGAATCTAATTTGAAAATCCAACAACCTAGCAAAAAATATGCAACAACCCAGCAAATCTAGAAGTGGCAAGATCGGAACAGCCACTAGTAAGATTAGAACAGCCACCAAAAACCCAATTTGCCGCTCAGCAACAAGATCTGATTTCGTGAGAGAGACGAAAGGAGGGAGGAGGTGTGAAGTCAGTCTATGGGTGGCGCCGGTTAAGGGGTGATGTCGGTCAACGGGTGGCATTGGTCGGCGGGTGATGCCGGTTGGTGGGTGGTGCTGTCGGTAGGTTTTGGGTGAGATGAATTAATGGGTGAGAGGAGGAATGTTGGGTTGTGACTATGAGAGAACTGAGAGGGAGAGGTAACGTGAGAGGAAGGGAGGGTGAGAGTTATCGGGATGAAAGCTAGTGAGCAAATGTAAAATTTTTACCAAAATTTTAATTGTAAAATATTTTACATAAATTTGCTTAGGTTGATTTGGTTGATTAAAAATATTTTATTTTTAACTAAATATTTTATTGCAAAACAAACATTATAAAATAATAAAATATTTCCTTGCAAGTATTTTACATCAAAACAAACGAAGTGGGGTTGCATGCCTTTGGAGGGAGGTGTGATCAGAGTGAAGGGGTATTTATATGCTTTATTATAGCACACGGTGGACTAGGATAAGGTATGATGAGACATGACTTACCTCTGCTGCTTTCAAAGGATGTCACATGCCCTTGCCTATATTACTGTTCTAGGCGTTATTCCCAAAGAACAAGTTATGTCACGATGAATGTTAAGCAACGTACTTTTTGTTTAGGTAAAAATGTTTTATAGAAAATCAGTCATTTAAAAAAAAATATCTTCTATAAAAATATTTTATTTTTCGTAATAATCTTAATGATTGAAAAGAATATTCTAACTTTTTTTATTTAACTTATTGTTTTTCAAAAAAATTTAATGAAAAATAATCTCTAAAAATATGCCATACTTTTTTAGTTGATCAAAAATAATTTTTCTTTAACTTTTTTTTTTTTCCTAATACTACTAAACACAAAAAAAAAAAAAGAAAAAAGAAAACTATCTTGGTAGAAACTCCTTTATTTAAACAAAGAGAGCGTAGTTTTTGCGGAATACCCAAAATGTGACTGCGCGGTTACCAATTTGCCCTTGAGACCCGCCGCCAGTGCGAGTGGGGAGCATGACATGACATATAGATATCACATAATATTAGTGACCAGTATAATTATAAACGCCACCCATAACCAGCTGCACCCACCCCAACAAAAAGAAATAAAATAAAAATGAAGTATAATCAATTCAAAAACGCTGCCCATTGGGCCTACATCCTTACGACGTCGTATCCATCCCACTTGCCTCTCTATCTAAATACCTCGTAAATCTCGTCCAGGTTCAACTCAGCCAACAAAACACATCGTTTACGTCACAACAAAACAAAAACAAAAACAAAAACAAATCGTCGTACAAATTACACTGCAAAAAGCTCGTAGCATTAGAGCTCAACACAGAAACACCTATATTTCACAGAAGAAAAAAAGAAGAAAAAAAAGAAGGTCCAAATCCTAAGCTTCAAAAAAAGCTATCCAACCCAACACATGGCTTTGCCGGACGTCGTTGAATTCGCTCGCAATTTCGCTGTCATGGTCAGAGTCCAAGGCCCTGTAAGTCTCAGTATCCCAAAAACATAAAGAAGATTTGCTTTGTTCTTATAGCTGGTAACTGATAATTTTTTTTTTTTAAATAATTTTTAGGACCCAAAGGGCATGAAGATGAGAAAACACGCTTTTCACCAATACCAGTGAGTCAAAAAATTTCCATCACAACCCCACAACTATTTCCCAAGTTTTAGTTTTTAATCATTTATTGAAGTTTTTTTGTGTGTGTGTATTTGGGTCTTTGTAGTTCTGGCAAAACGACCCTATCAGCTTCTGGAATGTTACTTCCTGATACCCTTTACGATGGTGAGGTAGCCAAGGGGCTTTATGGCCAAGATGATCGATGCCCGGTATTGGTTGTGACTGTTGCCTCTGTTGTTGAGCCTTTTCTGTCACTGCAACATAGACAGAACATTGCAAAGGTTGGAACATTTGCGATAATTTAATGTAAAAGTAGAATCATTGTTTAGTATTTTAAATGTATTTGCTTTGGTTTATGTGCTTTGCAGGGCCCACCCGAGTTGATTCCCGGCGTTGAGATTGATGTTATGGTAGAGGTATAAGAGAATTCATATTGGTTTGATAATTGGGGGTGACAACAAGTTGGGGTTAGTTTGATTTCTGGGGATTTTTGTGATATATCAATGTAATTTGATTTTCAGGGTAAAATGGGGTCTGAGGATTTGGATGAAGGTGCTCCTCGTTGGATTGGCGCAAAAATTTTAACATTAGTAAGCTTTTCATTCGTTCAATTTGTTTAGTTGGGTCTAAGGAGGCATAAGAAACCATTTAATTATCTAATGGTTGTAAAAGGAGCTTGTAGACTTATGGGATCTTAATTTTCATTTCTTTCTCATATTCCTTGTTGGCGATTATTAATGGCAGTTTGGTTGTCCTGTTTTTGTTAAAGATGGTGGTTTTGATTGTTTGTGCTGTGGCAGTAACTTAATGATATTTCTCAAAATGTGAATGCAATGCTATTGTTGTGGTTGATGCTTAATAGGGTCAGTAATGCTGAATGTGATGATTAGTACTTTATGATAAGAATCCCTTTTTTTTTTTTTTTTTTTTCATGATATTGCTTGAATTTATCGTACTTTTAAACATTTATTACTCACTTTCAGTGCTGATTAACTGGTTCTATTTGCAGGCTGATATCCCTGCATCTGCCCTTGCACTCCAATCTATTACTGAAGCTTCTTCAGGATCACCAGAGAATGGATGGGAGGTTGGTTGGTCTTTGGCATCACACAGTAATGGTCCTCAGCCTATTATGGATGCTATTCAGAAAGAGGTTAGTTGGGAAGAAGGTTTTCCATATGTTTTTTTTCCTAAATTTTTATGAGAAATCAATTCATATTTTAACTCAAAATTTAATTGACTTTATTATTTTATTTTTATACATGAATAGACTCCTCTATCATAGAACAAGAATGAGAAAACATCAACTGAACTTCAAATGTAATATTGTTTTGACTATTTATTGGCTTTGCATAGCGACATGTCTCTCTGAAATATAATGTCATGTCTTGTAGAATTTAGAAGAGTTGAGTGATGCCCAACCAAATTAAAAGACTTTGTTCTCTCATGTCAAATGTAATTGTTTGCAACTGTATTAAAATTTTCCTTTGCAAGAGAACTGTGGAAATTGTAGTATCATTCTGGGAAACTCTATCTGATGATCTTTTTGGCAAAAAGAATCAGATAGAAGGTTGGTCATGAGTTCAACACCTATAGGGTGCATCAGTGCATGTATAACTTAACCACTAAAAACAACTTATTTTAATGATCTGCTAGCATGTAATCTGAAAACAAGCCAATAGTAATTATCAGCCAAAAGATATTTATAAACCTTATATGGACTTTGGATATCTGTTAGCTGTAATTCTCTTCTGCAGTTAAATGTGAAGCAATAAGTGTCAGTAAATAGTTGGTATTTATTTTTTATTTTTTTAAATATCTTCTTAGTGGAACATGACCAAAGGATGCAAAAAGATTTCAAGTCACATTTGAAATGGTACACCCAAAGAGCAAGTAGAAGAAATCCATAGCAGAGGTCACAAAAGAACCAGGGCACAGTTCCTTGTAAAACGTTTCTCAAGCACTATGCAGTTTACAAACATTGTCTAGTCCCAGAGCAAATTTTTATTTTTGGGCAACGATCAAATTTGGCATGACTTTTAATTTGCCTTTTGAATTTATTACTATTTCTTTTCCTTTTCTATCTTATGTACAAGCTTTTTTTAACTGATTCGGATCAAGCGTGATGCTAAATCTTTCTTGGAGCGTCAGAGCCATTTGACAGTGGGAGAATCAGGCAATTTTAGTCTTTTGGGAAAGTCAACAACTAGAATTGCGATTCTTGGAGTTTCCTTACTGCCTAAGGTAATTTAAGATGTGTTCTTACATCCTTTACTATTATACCATATGGTAATGAATTCAAAATTATTATATAGTGAGTATTTTCTGGCATGATTTGTCTGCTGGCAGTACTTTATCTAGACAATCAGTTTATGTTCAAGAGAGTGACTGGTGAATTCTTGTCATTTAGGATGTGCCAAACATCGTCATATCACCATTGAATAAGAGGGGGGATTTTCTTCTAGTGTTGGGTTCGCCTTTTGGCGTCTTATCACCTTTGCATTTCTTTAACAGGTAGTTTTTCTTTCTTCATAAATTTATATTCTGTTAAAATTTCGTTTTTTGACATGCTTGCATTGTGAAGCACTTTATAATTGTAAATTGAATTGAAAATTGCATGTAAATTTTTGTAAGGTGTGTTCTGTCATTGTTGCTTTCAATTGATATTTTTTAATCTAGTGGAGGTATTTCTTCTCTTGGTCCTGAACTCCTTTAATTTCTGTACAAGGTGCCCTTTGTCTTTGTCAATTGACTATTTCCATTTGTGTGTGTGTGTGTGTGCATAATATATATATATATATATTAGATCTCAAAGTTTTTGACAGTCATTTTTTAAAATTGCATGGTGTCCAAATTAATTCCATTGGGTATCCACTTATTTTTATATTCAATCTAAAAAGGGATAATTAATTCCATTAATTCCATGGTCCTTCAAATTAATTCCATTAATTCCATTGGTTCTTCGATCTCCTCCATTGAATAGAAGGGATAATCTATGTAAAATTAACATGTTTTCCATGGTCCTTTAAATATTGCACTCTTTTTTATTTCTTGGCAAATTTACCCATCACCTCAGGGGACTTGAACCAAGGTTGTTTATATCTTTTCATATCAGTTGGTATAGCTTGTATTTGTCGTACAGGTACTCAATCCGGTACTACTATGCCCCCTGTTTTTCCTTGTCTCAAACACTGGACAACTTTAATTGATATTGTCCTTTTTGCCCATTCTGGACTAAAAAATACATTTGGTTTGGAATATTATTATTCTACCATTGAGAGAGGAGGTGTGGTGGTGTGAAGAGTGGGCTTGCAGGAGGAGCATGGTGAAGAGCTTTGATTCTGGGATTGGTTTTGTTGAGAGAGAGAGAGCTGCAGAGTGGTGGTGAGGAGAGATGCGGCTTGCGGGAGCAAAAAGGGCAGCACTGATTCTGGGCTGGGTGGTGTTGAAGCTGAAAGTAAACTCTGTGAGGGAGTGAGAGAGAGGCAGATCTGTAAGAGTGGGGAAGATTGAAGAAAGAAGAAAATGAAATAAGGAAGAAAGCAGAAAAATAAAATAAGGAAGAGAGCAGGGATCACGGTGGGTGGTGTTGATGAGGAAAGTAAACTGTGAGGGGGCGAGAGAGAGAGGCAGTTTGTAAGAGTGGGGAAAATTGAAGAAAGAAGATATGAAGAATCAAGAGACAAAAAACGGAAGAAAAAGATAATGAAGAAAAATTGTGGTGGGTGGGAAAAAAAGAAGATAAATATGGAGAGAACATGTGGAGAAAAAAGTTTTGGACTTGTGTTAGTACTTAGTAGGTTGTGTTATGTTACGGAGAAAAATCTAAATAAAACTATATTGGTTTGGCAGCCCAATAATTATTAAATGAAAATAGTATTATTCTAGTAATAATTTACTTTGCACAGATTTATACTCCTAAAAATTATTTGTTTTATAGGTCAATGACAATAACTATTATTACATGCAACACACACACACACACACACACACACACACACACTTTGGTGTTAATTAGTCCTGAAATATTTAGTTTCCCTAGGTGAACCAAAAAAGGTCTCTGGTATCAGTATTGATAAGTGACTTGAACCCCAACCTTACCTATCAACCCATACAATGCCTTTATGGAGGGGGTGCTGGAATGAATCGAGATGGTTGACTAGAGTCATAGGCAGTTGGTGATTTTGTGATTTAGTGGATTGCAGGATTGGGCTGCGGGATCAGCAGATGGTTTGGGTTGCAGTTGTGATTGTCTCAGCCTTGGGGGGTGGGGGGTTGTTCTTTGGTGTTCTGGGGTTGGGATACTAGACTATTGAGAAAATTTCAACGTAAATTTATTAATCAAGGAAATTGTAAAACTATTCCATTGGAGTATGATAGCGTGTTTGTATGGATTACTACAACTAAACAGTATAAAATTTGATTGTAATTGACGCTAGAAAGCCCAATTATTAAATCACAAAAATACCTGTAACTCTAGCAAATTACATAAAATCCTAATAATCTAATTAACTAATAAGACAAAATAAAATCCAATTGACTTCTAAAATTAAGTAAAATGCAAGTCTGCCCTAAACTAGGGAGGTCTTTGCACTTTGCATTCCAAATTATCAAACTTGCAATTATCACTCCCATAGATTAGCTGGTAAAACTAATATTTACATGCAAGTCATGGGACCCTAAAAAATTTCGTTTTGCCCTTGCATGTGAAATCACAAAATTATGCTCACTAAAAGTCCCTAATGAACCAGCCCACCTTTCTAAAAAGCTTCATCAATTCATCAGAAACATCCTTGGGCTTGAAACTTAACATGTTGTCATGTTCTTCTCATTCATCCTTAGTGCCCTAATCATTTTGGGTCCCATAATTTGCAAATCAATACCTATGTCCTGTATCTTCCCAGAAACAAGTACTTATGGCCTCAAAAAATCCTCTATATTAGAGTACAATAGAAATGTGGGTACTGGGGGACCCTACTAGCATCTGTACGTTATCAACTGATAGTATCAACATAAGGAGAGATACTCCCAAAATTTTCAAAATTTGCCACCTTTGTACTGATTGTTTCATGGTGTGAGATGCCAATAAGTGTAATGACATATTTATAAATCTTGGACTCATTGGAAATTTTGGTTTGCATATATATATATATATATATATATTTCATCTTCTCAACATTGAATGAAGTTTGAGGAATCATGGTTGGTCAGACACGTCCTTTTCTGTTTTCTACCCACTTTGGATCTCCCTAGGGCTCTAATGCATTGTGAGTTGCAACGCTTCTTTGCTGTATTTGGGCTGTGCTATCTTGCCAGTGGCAACGTGGATTGGGGTTGAAAAAGCAATTATGGGTTATTGAGGTGGGTTGGTTTGTTTCAGATTTTTATCATGGGTAATTTTCTAATTTCGTAGCATGTATGGGTAAATGGGGAATTTTCCTGTTAGGGCCACGTGACTTGCACATGATCGTTAGTTCTAACAACTAATCTGGCTATGGGTTGCAATGTACAAGCTTTTTAAAAATTGTGGTGGTGATTGCAAGTTCTAATGATTTACGTGTAAAGTGCAAAAACCTCATAGGTTAGGGTAGATTTGTGCAATTACCCTTGAATATAATTGTCTTTGTGCTTCCCGCATCAAAGATAAGTGTGGAGCCCTGAGGGTGAAGTAATGCTTGCAAGATTCTTTGGGTGTATTTATAATTTACTGATAAAAAAGAAGATTTCTTATCCTTTTATTTTTCTTTTCTTTAATTATATGGTGTTTTTTTTTTTGGGGGGGGGGGGGGGGGGATGGGGGAAGTCATGGCTCATTGTGAGAATTCAATCTTTGAGACCAAATTAGCTTTTGTTCTCTGTCTGTGTGTGTGGGCACGTGTATATAGTGTTCCATTTTATGCATCACGCTTTTCTTTTCTTTTTTTTCTTTTTTAAAACTATTTTGCTGCTTGCATCAGTATATCAGTCGGATCCATTGCCAACTGCTATCCACCTAATTCATTGAATAGATCATTGTTGATGGCTGACATACGGGGTCTTCCTGGTGAGTGCATTTCTTTGTTTGATTTTTTATTATTCATATTCTATTGGCTTCTCATTCCCTTTAATACTGAATCTGTCAGGGATTGAGGGTGGTCCAGTTTTTGGCAAGCGTGCACATCTCATTGGTATTTTTATAAAACCGCTAAGGCAAAAAGCCAGTGGTGCTGAAGTTCAGGTAATTTAAGAAGATTTCTCTCTCTTCCACATAGTTTGAACTTTGTTATAATTAACTCATCATGCAAAACTTTAGCCCTGGGTAACAGCTGGTGATTCCATGGGAAGCCATGGCAACTGCTTGTTGTGACTTGCTGCGGAAGGAGCCTCAAAATGAAGAAAAAGGACCTGGTTACAAAGAAGGAAACTATAATGCTGTTGGGAAAGCATTTTTACCTGATGGCAAAGACTTAGATGGAACCTTTCGCTATTTGCACAAGCATCTTGATTCCTATTACCCCTCCCAGCTAGCAGTTGAGCAGGCAATGGGTACTATTTGTCTTGTTACTTGTGATGATGGAGTTTGGGCATCTGGGATTCTGCTCAACAACCAAGGCCTGATACTTACAAATGCTCACCTGTTAGAACCATGGAGATTTGGGAAAACAACTGTCAGGGGTGTAAGATATGGATCCCAGTCAGAGGATCTTTCCTTCTTGAATGAGGAATCTGCATTGCTCGTCCAAAATAGAGTTGAGGGCAACCAGAAGAGTCAGAGTTTGCTGCCAAAGTCGCTGAAGACTGTGAATACTTTTCTCTCTAATGAGTTTGGTGGATATAAAATAAATTCATCTTACAGAGGTCATAGAAACATACGTGTTCGCCTTGATCATAGGCAACCCTGGGTTTGGTGTGATGCTAAAGTACTGTATGTTTGTAAAGGACCTTTAGATGTTGCCCTGCTGCAGCTTGAGTACGTTCCCGATCAGCTTTCCCCTATCATCGTGGATTTTGAATGCCCATCTTTGGGATCAAAGGCATATGTTATTGGACATGGACTATTTGGGCCAAGATGTGGTATAGATTTGCTTACCTTATTTCTCTGCTTTTGGTTGTTTAAAACCCCATGGAATAATAATATTGCATTTTGGTGATGTGACATCTTAAATATCCATCTTCATTGCATTTTCAGAATTTTGTGTGTGTGTGTGTGTGTGTGTGTGTGTCTCACAGAACAATTTATCATTTATTACCCGTAAAATTGTGATAATTAAATTTTCTGAAATAACTTTTAATCCTATGTTTGCTGAACAACTTTATGAGTTTAGTGCCACTGTACCACAAAAAGACTTTAGAAACCTTTTTACATGTTGGGATTCTGATAGTCTGATTTATTCTAATACAACAATCTTAGCTACTGAACATAAGGGAGGGAGGTTTGCTACAAAGATAATGACATTATTAAACCTGGATTTTTTTTCCCACGAAAATGTGATTAAATTTTCCAAATAGAAAAAAAAAAAATTTGATGCAGGTTAAGATAATTTCTTGGGTAAATTGTAAATTACACCCTTAAATTATGGGGTATTTGGATTTTACACACTGAAGTGTCAGAATTTGGATTTTACCCCTTGAAGTTTAAGGGTGTTTGGATTTTACACTCTAACGTCTTAGAATTTAGATTTTACCCCCTAAATTTTAGGGGTGATTGGATATTACTTCCTAAAGTTTGAGGGTTTTTGGATTTTACACCCTAAAGTTTCAGAATTTGGGTATGTAAAATTCAAACACTCCCAAATTTTGAGGGATAAAATCTAAATTTTGAAACGCCAGGGTGTAAAATCCGAACACCCCTTAATTTTAGGGGGGTAAATTCCAAAATTTGAAATTTTAGGGTATGAAATCCAAACACCCCCAAACTTTAGGAGTGTAATTTGCAATTTACCCTAATTTCTTTTATTCTAAACCCTTTTTCACTTAAATTCACTACTGTTTCTTTTATTCTAAACCCTATTTCACTTCAATTCACTCTACTGTATTAATTAGACATATGACTGTCTGTGAATCTGAATCATGAAATTTTATTCTCTTTATATCATGTCCTTAACTCTGGTATTTAATGCAACATTGTTCTAGAGATTGGATTTTCACTTCTAAGTGCCATGGAGGACTAGACTCTGTTCTCGTGAGATGTCCATATATTTCCATTCTCTGTTCTTTTCTTTTTTTCAAATTTGATGTCCCCACACACCCCCCCCCCCCCCCTCCCCTCTCAAATATAGTTTCTCAAGTCTTTGTATCCGGTTCTGCTTCCAAATCCCCAACAGGCTTCTTCCCATCTGTCTGCTCTGGTGTGGTAGCAAAAGTGGTCAAAGCAATGATGCCCAACTCGTATTCATTCAGTCAAGAAGGAAATACACAAGGACAATTTCCAGTGATGCTTGAAACAACAGCAGCTGTCCATCCTGGTGGTAGTGGTGGTGCTGTTGTCAATTCAGATGGTCATATGATTGGACTTGTTACAAGGTACAGTGACTGAAATTTTACAAAATGATATAAGTTACTATGAGGTAGAAAAAGAGACCGGGGGGTGGGGGTGGGTGGGGGGAGAGGTAGGGTTTGTTCCCCTTTCTTTAAATCTGACACTTTTCCTGCTATGCCCATGAAGTGAGATTCCAATTCCACACTTGTGAGTTGTGATATGGTGTGATGTCATTGGTGTTGGGCTTCTGGATTTTGATGTCAAGGGTAACTCTTAGTCTCCTATGAGTATAGTTCCTTGGTGGAAGTTGGTGCTGCCTACTGGCATACTTGGTTTGTGTCATGATCTAGGAGGTATTGAAAATAGAGATACAGGAAAATAAGAGAGAACATGCCAAATCCTAAGCTTCACCCCTAGGATTTGCCTGCAAACTGTAGGCATCACCACCAAAGGGTTCTTAAATCACCGCCAAGCAAGAGACACGTTCCCTAATAAGAAAATTCTTATTCAAATTGTAGCACTTGCACAATTACAAGAGCCACAATTTTATTAGGCCTTCTAGGATTACACCAATATGGAAAGTTCTAATCATGCCACAAATAAATGCCGTAAAATCTTCAATCACAATAAAGACAGAGAAAACTAGTTCAAAATTCCAAATAAATTCTGGGGGAAAAAAACCTGATTTAATTTTGGTTCTCCTTGCATCATGTCATCTGTATCATTTTAGTAAACTATCAGAATCATTAATTGTATGATTTGACAAAACTATATTGAATGTTCTAATTTTCTTTTCCGCACCATCATCATTCAGATATTAATCATGTTCTTCTTTGCATTTTCATTCAGATTTCAATGATCATTCAATTTGTTGATTGAACATATTCTTGATACAGCAATGCAAGGCACGGTGGTGGAACAGTTATACCGCATCTAAACTTTAGTATTCCATGTGCTGCTCTGGCACCAATCTTCAAATTCTCAGAAGGTTAGTGTCTTTTAAACTGCAGTAAACTGCAGAAGATAATATGATCCCACTTTTATTATCATGACCATGTAAAAAAGTTTCCATTTTTATTATTTATAAGAAATGATGATCCCACTTTTAGCTTCACAAATCTTAATAGCTCAATTTCATCAGAAAATTAGGTAGCTTTTTGGCTAGATATGTAGTGCAAGCTGGACAAATTGACTATGGTGCAGAGCATGAGAAAAAAAAAAAAAAAAAAAAATTTCTCTTATTGAAATTCAAACGAATTTCTTGGTTATGCATTGCATTTTTTTTTTTGAAAGAATCAATTTTTTACATAAAAAGTGAGAAAACGGAAGAAGGAAGTAAGAAAATATTGTATTTATGCCATGGTTTTTATGTTAGATGAATTCTCCATGGTAATTGGTACTTACCGAAGTGAGGAAGTATAGTTGTGGTAGATCTGATGACTTTGCTTTTATCCGACAGATATGCAGGATCTGTCACTTCTACAAATCCTTGATCAACCGAATGAACACCTTTCTTCTGTATGGGCATTGATGCCACCGCTATCCCCCAAGCCTCCTCCTCTGCTTAATCTGCCGCAATCACTACTAGAAGATAACAACAAAGAAGGGAAGGGTTCCCGTTTTGCTAAATTTATGGCTGAAAGACAGGAATTGCTTAAAAAGTCCATCCAACTTCGCAAGATGGAAAGGCTTTCTAATGAGATCATCCCCAGCAAGTTATGAATATCTGGCAATTTTCCTGCACTGTGTAAGAGCGCCCCTCAAGAGGAGTGATATCAGGTCTGATAGCCTATCATGTGGTAGATTTTGGTCTGCCTTCTGATTCTCACAGATTGGACGAAGAATGAATTGGTGGTTGAAAGGTTGTGTTCTTGGAATTATCATGGTAAAGAAAAGTGCTATGCATGAGTAAAATAGACTGGTTCTTTGTGCAACACAGTTCCACTTATATTTTACAGGTGATATATTTCTAAAAGGATCTCCAATAGAAATTAAAGTTTTATTCTGTACTAATTAAGCTTGAGTCATCCATGAGGATGAAAATGGAGTCATCACTGCATACATTTGTCCCAGTTATCTAGGATATGTTACAGAAATTCCTTAAACATACACGACTATACATGCAATCTTGTTGGAACTCGATGATTGTCATGTTTTATGGCATTTTTTTTCAACAATCTTACGGTTTGACCCTGACTTAAGGGGTTTTGATATTCCCCCCCGGGCTAAATAAGGGGTTTTGAAATTTAGCTCGTACAGCTCTTTGTTTGTTTGTTTTAACCTGCCTTCGCTGTGTGAAGTGGGTGTATTGGGGTGGGGATTTAATTTTCTGATGTTTTTAAGAAGGGGAGGGGAAATTATTTGTGGGTTTGTCTTGGAAGGGTTTAAAAAGTACTCTTCTTAATTCCTCCAAGAAAAAATTCTAGGACCATACTCTTTTTAAGTCACAATTTTGCCACAACTCTAACATGGTAAATTGTGAGCGGTAGAGAAAAAGTGATGGGTTTATGTGGAAGGTTGGTCTTAGAATTATGCGGAAGTGTGAAAAAAAAGGATGGTCTTAGAATTACACTTCATGGATCATTTGAGTGGGATTGGAATCAAGTTTTGAAATATATGTATTTTCTATTTTGCCCTTAATATTTGCTTGGGCTTGATTTGTTTATTAAATAAGTTTAAGACTAAGGGTCTATTTGAGATTTGCTTATTTTGTTGAAATTGAAAATTTTTTGTTGAAAGTACTGTAGATAAAGGTAAAAATTAGTTAAAATAGTACAGTGTAATATATGAATAGTATTAAAAAGTGCAGAAAAATTTATGAATAGTAGTAAAAATAAGTTCAATAATAAAATAAGTTGGCAAAAATCATTTTTGCCAAATGCACACTAAGTACCCGTTTGGATTGGGCTTATTGCACGTCTGCATTTTGAGTTTAACGTTTCTTCTTTTTTTTTTTTTTTTTTTTTTGGCACAACAAATTTAACTGTTACGGCTACTATTCATGCACTGTTCATAAACTTTAGCCATAATATTTGACTTTTCAGTACACCAGTGGGTCCTGTGTACTGTTCATAGGACTCACAAACCTCACTTTTCAGCAATTTTTTTATTAAAAATTTATTCCATGACACTATTCACACAATTAAAAATTATTTTGCTATATTGTTTTTAGTTTTTTGTTTTCAGTTTTCAGTTGTATCCAAATGGACCATAAGGCTCCAAATTAAAAAGTTAGCTTATTTTATTACTATTCATGGGTCCAACATTTTTTGGTAATATTCATGGATCTTACTGTACTTTTCAACTAACTTTCACCTTTATGTACAGTATTTTCAGCAAAAAGTTCAAATATGACTTGTTTATCAACAAATGAACATGAATGAGTTTTTTACTGAGAAGCGATCGAGTTGGTGTTACTATTTTATTTTATTATAGGATAAAATTTAATTACAAACTTGGTTGTAGTCAATAATTATAACTCTCACTAAAAACATTAACATGACTACATATTTTGAAAATTTAACTATTAGATTTCATGTTCTTTACACACACGTCAATTTTGTGCTAGTCAAATATTATTTACTATTCAATCTGTAAACTTATTTTTTATTCATAATTTTAGTATTCAAAACATTGAAATTTAAACATTTAATTAATGACAAAGTTATTGATCTTTGATATTCTAAAAATTTTGTAAGTATGGGGAATATAAATAGAAAATGCTATCCAATGGTAGATTTGTCAATTCATATCCAATAAAAAGATATTGAGTGAAATTCTAGCTGTTAGCTACAACTAAGTTTGTAGCCAAACTTTGTACTTTATACATAAACACTTATTTTGTTTAGCAAATCCAAACAATTGAATTAATAGAAAATTTAATCATTATTATCTAAGAAGATCTTGGTGGCTTGGGTTCACTTTTTAAAATTTCCTAGAATATCCAATAAATGATTAAAACCCAATTGGGGGGTATAAGGATTCTGAGTAAGCTGATCACACCATGTGTCACGCCTGGCCGACAAGGACCCTTGCTGGGTCGAGAATGCCACATCCTTGGATTTCATGATCATGTTATCAATGCGCTATTAGAGGAGGCTCTACTGTATAGAAAAGGCTTTGGGAAGGGTGATGGCGGTGACGAGATTGAAAGGTAGATGTTGCCACCACATTTAATACCTCCCACCAAACCTTTTGGTCGCATTTATGTAGAGAAGACCTTTAAATAGTGTTTTCTGGCCGCATTTATGTGGAGAAGACCTGTGAACAGTGTTGACTAGGGCATCACATCTCTCAGAAACTTGGAGAAGATGCTAGAGAAAATTGTGAAAGGGGAGATGGTTTGTGCAATGAACAGGTGGAGGGTCAAAATCATCTGAAAATGTCTATATAAGATAAAAGATCCTCCCATAGAGAAGGGCCCTCGAAAAAAAGAAGAAAAAAGGAAAAAAAAAAAAAAAAACACTGCAGTCTCAAGAACAATATATGTAATTTGTCTTTAGAAGAAAGAAATATAAGAATCATTCTCCTCAGCTTGAGTCTGAGGACAAATCTCAACACTTAAACTGCTCCATCTCCATTTCACTACAATATTTAGCCCGTTATCTTCATTAATTCAACTCGTTGGGCCTACACCCATCTTGTTTTGGGCTTAGGTGCAAATTGCGACCTTACAATTGGTGCCGTCTGTGGGAAATTTTTGGTTTTTTAGTGAGTCTAAGGTCTGGTTATGGCAAATTCAGGTCCACACCCAGTAGAATCTAGGGGGTCCCAGCGTCAAGATGACTTCCTCAATCTTGAACGAGGTGGAGATCGGAAGGGAAGTGTACATACCACCCATACTAGCAGGAGTCAGTCACAAAGTGGAAGCAGAGTCTCCCATGAGGAGAATGCTAGGGCCATGCAACTAGAGATTGACTGTTTGAGGAGACAGTTACGTCATGAACAACGGAGGCGAGCTCCGTCTATTTCTGACTCTTCTTCTAGTGAGAATAAGGAGGGCAACTACATGCCTAAGTCAAGAACTCCTCCTAGTAAGTCTTACTCGTATAAGGAGAGTAACCCCCATAACCGTAGGAATATGAATTCGTCTAGTAGGGGCCTAGGAACTGATGCTATGAGTAGGGCATTGAATCAAATTTCTAAATTGCCCTTTACCCGTAAAATTGAAGGGGGAAAACTTCCTCGGCGTTTCACTCAGCTAACATTCACCATATATAATGGTCGAATTGACCCTGTGGAGCACGTAAGCCATTTCAACCAAAGAATGGTTGTGCACTCCAAGAATGAGGCTTTGATGTACAAGGTCTTCCCATCCAGTTTAGGGCCCGTCACGATGAGGTGGTTTGATGGCCTGGGATCAGGGTCTATTGATTTCTTTAAGGAACTCACCTGGGCGTTTGAATCTTGCTTTATTACATGCATTAGAGTCCCTCGGCCTTTGGACTCTTTGTTGTCTATGACCATGCGAGAGGGTGAAACCTTAAAAACATACATAGACAGGTATTGGGAGATCTTCAATGAGATTGATGGGGACTTTGATGATGTGGCCATAAGAACTTTCAAGGTCGGCTTGCCGGTCAAGCATGGTCTGAGGAAGTCATTAACTAGAAAACCAGTTAATAGTGTGTGCCAGCTGATGGATGGGATTGATAAATATAAGTGGGTTGAAGAGGACCAGGAGTTAGGTAAAGAAAAGGCGAAGGTGGTCTCTCAGGATAGGAGGGACTTCAGGTCGGATAAATATAATGATAATCGTCCTCGACGAGATTTTACTAGGCAGACCGGGGTTGCTATTGTGCCACAGGCAGTCAACACGGTATTCCGAGAGCCAGTTCATCAAATTTTAGAGAAGATCAAGAATGAGCCATATTTCAAATGGCCTAATAAGATGAGTGGAGACCCAACTAGACGCAATCAGAATCTTCATTGTCAATATTATCAAGAGCGAGGACACACCACTGAAAATTGCAGAACCTTGTGGTATCATTTGGAGCAATTGGTTAGAGATGAAAGGTTAAAATAGTTCTTATATAGGCCCAATGGGCAAGCTGATCATACAGGCTAAGGCACTTAAGGAAACACCTCTTCAAGGCCTCTATTGGGCACCATTAGTGTCATTTTTGCCGCTTCTAGAAGGACGGGTTTGTGTCCCTCTCATGTAATGACTATAGCTCAACCGCTACCCGAGGTCTCTAATCATGAGCCGAAGAGGGCTAATGTTGCAATCCAATTGGCATTGAATTTCTCAGAGAAGGATAAGTTTGGAACTATACAACCACATTATGATGCTTTAGTGGTCACACTCAGAATAGGGGGTATGATGTGAGGCGTGTACTGGTTGATTGGGTAGTAGGGCGGAAATTATGTACCCCGACTTGTATAAGGGGTTGAGTTTGAAACCAGGGGATCTAACTAGCTATGATTCGCCTCTGGTAGGTTTTGATGGAAAGATGGTTATATCGATGGGGCAAATTAAGTTGCCAGTACAAACGGGGTTAGAGGTTGTAGAAGTCAACTTCATAGTAGTGGATGCATATTCTCCATACACAGTCATTGTGGCAAGACCCTGGCTTCATGCCATGGGGGTTTTCCCTTCCACTTTGCATTTGAAGGTGAAGTATTCATCTGGCGACCAAGTTAAGGAGCTGATTGGAAGCCAATCTATAGCTAGGCAGTGTATGGTGGCTGCAGTTAAACATCAAGCGGAAGGGGAGTCCTCAACATTAAATGAGCACGATTTGTAGCAATTAAAGGAGCCATCGGTATCAGAGGGTCTAGTGTTAGAAGCAGAATGTGAAGGTTTAGAACGAGTTTTTATAAATGATGATAAAGTGAGATATTTTCAGGTAGGCGCTCAACTGCCTCCTCAGGAAAAGGAAGAATTGATGAACCTTCTTAGGAAAAACATTGATGTATTTGCTTGGAATGCTTACAAGGCTCCTGGGGTCGATCCGAGCTTCATTTGTCATCATTTGAATGTCAACCCCGCCGTCGTACCAAGGAAGCAACCACCTCGGTGATCATCTAAAGAACATTCTGAAGCTATCAAGAAAGAGGTAATCAAGCTCAAGCAGGCGGGAGCTATCGAGGAGGTATTTTATCTAGATTGGTTGGCCAACACGGTGGTGGTCAAGAAGAAGAATAGAAAATGGCGGGTATGTGTAGAATTTAATGATTTGAATAAAGCGTGCCCAAAAGATCCTTTTCCCATGCCTCACATTGATCAACTGGTGGATGCCACCATGGGGCATCCTCTGATGAGTTTTCTGGATGCCTTCCAAGGATATCATCAAATACCTCTGGCCCTGGATGATCAAGAAAAAACGGCTTTTGTCACTCCTACAAGAAAAAACGGCTTTTGTCACTCCTACAAGAAATTACCATTACAAAGTAATGCCTTTTGGTTTGAAGAACGCAGGGGCTACTTATTAAAGGATGATGACTAGGATGTTTGAGCCACAACTAGGTAAAAGCATTGAGGTTTACATAGATGACATGGTGGTGAAAAATGTGGTAGTGTCCGAGCACATGGAGGACCTTGAAAGCATCTTAAAGATACTAAGGAAACACAAGCTACACCTTAATGCTTCCAAATGCTCCTTTGATGTGGGATCAGGTAAATTTTTGGGGTATATGGTCACTCATTGTGGAATCGAGGTCAATCTTGATCAAGTTAAAGCAATAAACAACTTGCAGCCACCACAGAATCCTAAAGAAGTTCAGAAATTGACAAGAATGATGGCTGCCTTAAACCAGCTTATTTCTTGGTCCGCGGATAGATGTAGACCTTTCTTTTAGTTGCTAAATAAATGGAAGGGCTTTGAATGGATTGAGGAGTGTGCTTTGGCTTTTCAATAGCTTAAGGAATATCTTTCTCGGCCACCTATTATGTCCAGGCCCGAGGTGGATGAGGTGTTGTTTGCTTACATTGCTGTGGCTTCCCATGCTGTCAGTTTGGTGTTGATAAGGGTTGATAACGGTGTTCAGAGGCCAGTCTATTACGTGAGTAAGTCATTACATGAAGTTGAGATTCGTTGCTTACCACTGGAAAAAGCCATTTTGGCAGTAGTGTATGCCACGCGTAAGCTTCCCCATTACTTCCAGTCTCACATGGTTGTGGTCCTAACACAACTCTCGCTTAAGTCTCTACTTCGGAGTGCTGATTATATGGGAAGGATTGCCAAGTTGAGAACAATTTTAGGGGCTTTTGATATCAAGTATATGCCACGCACTTCTGTAAAATGGCAGGTCCTCGCTGACTTGGTGGCCGAGTTTGCTGAGCCCTCATTAGAAGAAAATATGAAGAAGTCGGACATGGATGAAAAATCAGTTGGCATGATCTTCCTGAAAGAATCTCTATCGTGGAAGGTGTACGTGGATGGTGCGGCAAATCAAAAAGGTTCAATAGTAAGGTTGGTTATAATATCTCCAAATAAGATCGTTATTGAGAAATCTTTGAGGATGGGTTTCTCAGCCACAAATAATGAAGCCGAGTATGAAGCTTTACTAGTAGGAATGACCATGGTTCAGAAAATAGGAGGGAAAAATGTAGAGATGTTCTCGAATTCAAGATTGGTTGTAGGCTAGGTGGAAGGGGAGTTAGAAGCTAGAGATCCGAGGATGCAAGAGTATTTAAGTTAGGTTAGATGTTTACAATTAAATTTTGAATCTTTTACTCTAGTGCAGATCCCCAGAAAAAAAAAAATATTCATGCTGACTCTCTAGCCACCCTGGCAACGTCCTCGACACAAGGTTTGCCTCGGGTCATTTTAGTGGAAGATTTGTGTATGCCTACTAAGACGAATGTGAATATAGTCTGTGTTCATCAAATCAGAGTGGGACCTAGCTGGATGGACCCGTTGTGCTGTACCTTAAAGAGAATATCTTACCTGAGGAAATATCTGAGGCTAATAAAGTACGTAGGAAGACTCCTCGATTTTGGCTGTCCGAGGATCAAAAGTTATACAAGTGCTCTTTTTTTGGACCATACCTCCTGTGTATACACCCTGAAGCAACAGAGCTACTTCTGGAAGAATTGCATGAAGGGATTTGTGGAAGTCATACACGGGGTAGATCATTATCTCATAGAGCCCTTACCCAAGGGTATTGGTGGTCTAATATGCAGAAGGAAGCCTTGAAATATGTAAAGAAGACTATACCCTTATCTTAGATAATGACGTTTAATTTGATAGTAAGGCCTTCAGAAGATATTGCTACGATCTAGGTATTGAACAGATATTCCACCTCGGCTTATCCACAAAGGAATGGACAGGCTGAGACTGTTAATAAAGTAATAGTTAATGGGCTTAAGAAGAGGTTGGATAATGCTAAGGGGAGATGGGTGGAAGAGCTGCCACACGTCCTTTGGACCTATAGGACTACACCTCGTAGGTCCACATGAGAGACTCCATTTTCAATGACTTATGGGTCCGAGGCAGTAATTCCTCTCGAGATAGGTTTCCCAACACTGAGGATGAGCTCTTTTAGTCTGAAAAACAATGACGGATTGTTAGAAAGGAGTCTGGACTTGGTTGAAGAATGAAGGGAAAATGCCATGGTGTAACTAGCATACTATCAACACAAGCTTAAATAGGGTTATGAATCCAACGTGAAGTTTAGACCACTAGCGCCAGGGGATTTGGTGTTAAAGAAGGTATTGGGTATTGTAAAAAATCTAGCTTGGGAAAAATTAAGGCCAAATTTGGAAAGGTCATATCGCATCATCCCAATAGCTGGAATAACGACTTATTATCTTGAAGACCTGGATGAGAATGATGTACCACGTCCCTGGAATGTAAATAACTTGCGAAGGTATTATTATTAATGAAAGTATTTTCTGTTATATATAGCCTATTACTTTATGCGTTACTTTTATTATCTCAAGTGTCAAACAGAACATTGGCTATGCCTGGCTCCTCGGACCACATGCCTTGGGAAAATTGATATCTTTTATTATCTCTAAGTGTCAAATAGAACCTTGGCTATGCCTGTTTCCTCGGACCACATGCCTTCGGCTATGCATGGCTCCTCAGATGCCTTGGGAAAATTGATATCTTTTATTATCTCTAAGTGTTAAACAGAACCTTAGCTATGCCTGGCTCCTCGCACCACATGCCTTGGAGAAATTTACACTTTTCAATATTTGTTTATTAGTTAATACTTGTTAATACTTTTCAATATTTATTCATTGGTAAAAAAAATTTAAGGGTTCGTTAGTACACAGAGGTCAGAATTGTTATTTAGTCATTTATGAGGCCCTACCCTGTTTAATTGAGCAACAAATCATTAACACTGCGTAAAGGAACATCATTAAACTAAAGTATTACTAGCCAGAGCCAAATATCACAAGTAAATAGAAATGTGCACAGAATAAAAAATAAAAGTCTTGATCTTGTCATTATATGCGGGGGTAATTACATTATAGCTTAAAATAGAAAGAAAATTACAAAAACAAACATATAACAAATGAAGCTACTATTGTAATTGAGAAAGAAGAGAAGAGAGTCCTGGGCTATGCCTTGGTCTTTGGGGGAGGGTCTTCCTTGGATTTAGTCACATTTTCCTTTGTCTTGTGGTTAGCCCCTTTTGACTTGGCATCAGTCTCTTTGGTTTTGGGAGCCACTTCTTTGGGCTTGAGGGAAACATCTAGAACCTTGGCCTCGGACAAAGTCTCAACCTCCTTGCCTTTGTATTTCTCTCCTGGTCGGAGATCACCTTGGCCAACCCCCTCACTCAAAACCTTTTCAACCCTCTCACTTTGGTCACCATCTTGGTCAAGCCATGTGGAGACCTTAGGAGAGCTTTGGGTGGTAGAGGGTTGCACAGGAAGAATGGACTCAGGGCAAAGGGAGGTGGAAGGATAGCGGGAATTGCACGGATGTCTTGGGGATACCATACGTTTTCAGTCTTCCTACATTCTGAGGTAGCAAGGACTCTTGCCACATTAAGGGCCTCCCCCTATACGATTTGAAAGTAATCCCTACATACCTCAGCAAGCTCCTCAGCCAAGTGAAACTCCGTTTCCTCAACCCTGCGATTGTAGGAAGCCAGCGATGAAGCCTCCACGGTCTTCTTGATGGTACAAGTCTCTTCCTTAGCTTGAGCTAGCTCTGCCTTCAAGTCCAGAACTTGTTGTTGGGCTGCTACTAGCTCTATCCCATAATAGTGGAGTTTTTTACGTTGCTCCTCCGCTTGAGTTTCGGCGTTCTTAAATCAGGCCTCAGCAATCCTTCTCCCTTTCCCCTCTTCTACCAACTTCTCAGTAAGCTCCTTGTTCTCCTGCTCGGCCAAACCCAATGCTTTTTTAGTCTCGGCCCGAAGGTTGGCCTCAGCTTTAGCCTTGTTCCGAGCATAATTTACCCATTCCTCAGCAACGAACACCTGCTGGATAGTTTGCACAAAAGTAACGAACAAATATGTCGCAACAAGAGGAATAATATAAGAAGATATTCAAACTAAGAGTTACTGATGCTAGTAGTTGATCTTACCAAGGCTAAGTCCCCTTTTAGGGACAGGAAAAGCTCTTGCTACCTCATTTTCTTTAGGGCAGTCATATCCTTAGGCAGAAGGATAGGCTGCTTTAGGGCCCAGCCAGATAATGGGCATGCCCTTTTTGAAATTCCCTTATGGTGGAATTTTGGGGAATGGCAGCCCCGTCCAACTCTAGTCGAGGTGCCCAATTAGACTGAGTTTGACGCACCTCAGCCACTTCATGGCTCTCCTTGCTCTCCACAGAAGAAGCTCGTGTCTGGCCTTTCGCTATTTTATGTTGTTTAGGCCCCTTCTGTCGAGCGAATTCACCCTCATCAACCTTATCTTGTCTTTTATTTTTGAGGTTGGGTATAGGAAGCCAACTACCTAGAGGAGGAGGAGGGGGTGGGAGGTTGGCAGGGGTCTGGGACGCCGAAGCGCCCTTTGTGGCCTGCTCCTTGCCCCTATCTACAAGAATGGCCTTCAAGCCTCTCCTCATTTGCAAGGACATGTCTTCTTCGTCTTCCTCGACGCTACTATACACACGAGCAACTATGAAATTGGGATAATGAACACTCGAGTTCTTGTCTGATTCACCCTCTTCATCTGAAAGATAGACAACAAGGCCTTCTAGTTCTTTCTTTTCTTCCTCAAGGCGAAACTGATCAATTTCCTCCTCAAGTGACAACCGAACAATATGCACTACGTCTTTTCAGGCTAAGAACCCTCGCACCGTAATGTCAATACAATTAAGTCGAGGATCGCTCGCAAGAATTGCGTTGCCTATGTCCTGAAAGGTGTTGGACAGCGACTCAAAATCGAGGATGAGGTGAACAGCCCTTAGTTGCTTGTCTACACTTACGAACACCTTAGATTTGAGTAGCTTGTTAAGATCGTCGACGTTGACAAGTCTAATATTGGGGGCCACATGCCTTTTATCTGCAAAACACAGCCGAGAAGAAAACCCATAATCAAAAAGAAGAACACTAAAAAAACGGGCGAGCGGAATCAAAAAACTAAGCCTCACATTGAGAAACCTAAAACTAGGGTACCCCACCTGGTTCCCCTTCCCATATGGGACAATGAAAACCGTCATGTCACTCCCCGGAGGTGATTAAATAGTCGTCCTTAATGCCTTTGTTGGATTTGGGAAGGCACGAAATATGCCTGACGGTTGAGGATTTGGACTTGAGGTAATACCTTGCGTCACCAAATGAATGGCACTCATACATCCAAACGACATCGTGCTAAGTGAGCTTCAGGCCCATGTGCGCATTAAGGGCATCTACGCTACCTAGGATCCTAAATAGATTAGGAACACATTGATGTGTACATATTCTATGGGCGATCAGATAGTCCCTAGTTACGCTACCAATTGGAAGCATCATTCCCCCCTCTATGAAGGCGATCATGGGAATGACGACTTCCCCCTCTTTTCTATCAGTAAGCCAATCCCCTGGAGCACAGTATTGAAGGGAAACTCCTGAGGGGATGTGGTAGTTAGCCCTAAAACCCTCCATACCGGTGGGGGTATCTATGAGATATTTGAATCTATCCATTTAAACAAACTAAAAAAAGGCGGAGGATATGTCTAAGGAAAGAATATAGAAAAATGAAAGCCGAGAAGACTAGCCGAGGAGAAAACAGTCTAAAAGAATAAAAAATTAAATTTACGAAAGTAAGTAGAAGGAGCGCCTCAGAAACGTCTCGAGAACGGGAAGGGTCAGGAAATCTTGGAAGCTTGGAGAGTTTGAAGGTGTGCAAAATGTGAGAAATGAATTCTCCAGGAACTTTATATAGAAGGCGGGATTTGGGAGGGAGTTATCCCGCCCAAAATTCAAGGAAAAATATTAACTGTGAGATTTTCATCTCATCGTTGGATGTGGGAAACAGGGCGTCGCCTGGAGCATTAAATGAAGCGTTGCAGACTCTAAAGTGTCAAGTACAGTTATGGGACATGTGAAATGACATTCTCGCACGTGGGAGTCAGGGACACGTGTCGAGTCGGTTGCTTATAGTCAAAACCCCATTTTCTCTCCTCGGATGGGGGGAAATAAATTGGAGTTTTGAGGGGCTATTGTGGGGTATGAGGATTCCAAGTAAGCTGATCATACCACTTGTCACGCCTGGCCGAGAAGGACTGTTGCTAGGTCGAGGAGGCCACATCCTTGGATTTCATGATCACGTCATCAACGCAATATCAGAGGAGGCTCTAATGTGCAGAAAAGGGCTTTGGGAAGGGGGATGCCAGTGACAGGACTGAAAGGTAGATACTGCCACCATATTTAATGCCTCCCACCAAACCTTCTGGCCACATTTATGTGGAGAAGACCTTTAAACAGTGTTTTCTAGCCGCATTTATGTGGAGAATACTTGTGAACAGTGTTGTCTTGGGCACCACATCTCTCAGGAACTTGAAGAAGATGTTAGAGAAAATTAGGAAAGGGGAGATGGTCTGCACAATGAATAAGTGGAGGGTCAAGATCATTTGAAAATGTTTATATAAGATAAAAGAACCCCCCATAGAGAAGGGCCCCCAAAAAAAAGAAGAAAAAAGGAAAAACATTGTAGTCTCAAGAACAATATATGTAATTTGTCTTTAGAAGAGAGAAATACAAGAATCATTCTCCTTGGCTTGAGTTCGAGGACAAATCTCAACACTTAAAATACTCCATCTCCATTTCACTAGAAGATTTAGCCCGTTGTCTTCATTAATTCAACTCATTAGGACCTAGATTTAGAGCCCACTCTCTACAAATTTATTGTATTGGGCTTTTTGGGCCTACACCCGTCTTGTTTTGGACTTAGGTGCAAATTGTGACCTTACACCAATTTTACATAAGAGTATATTACAATATTTAAAAATAGTCTTAGCTAAAATTAAATTTGAAGTTGAATTTTGTTAAATTACATGTGAATGGAAGGTAGAGTGATAAAGACAATGATCGAACTTTTGACCTTTTGTTTTAATACCATGTTAAATTACGAATTCTTCAAAAATGCTAAGTTTTTGGGATATGGTAATTTAATCATTTAATTACATACTTCTAACAAATTTGAATTCACTCTTTTAACTAAGGTAGTTAATACCATATCAGTACTGGTTGTATCAGTGGTCACTAATATATACTGTATTGGCCATTAAATTAATATTGGTACTTTTCTAAAATGTACTAGATAAAATACTAGTTTATTTTGAGTTATACTATACATGGGATTTTTCGATTAGTAATATATATATATATATATATATATATATATATATATATATATATATATATGAAACATGTTATTTAAGCATATACATAAGGTTAATGTACTTATGTTAATATTTAGACTTATAAAATATACTAATTTTAAATTATATGTTTATAAATATTTAAATAAATAAATACAAACATATGTATGTAGGTATATAGATTATTGGTTATATAAAAAAAAAAGTATTTAGATTATAGTAACCCTAAAACAATACACTAGTATTGACTGGTATTGAAACGTTTTTTCCTCAGCTAAATTGAAACAGCCTCTTGTATAAAATTGACTATCTTGCTTTTAACTTTACCTAAGTTTCATCCTTACATCATCCTTATACTATAATTGCTTACAACTATTCCAAAGCATATTTAAAAGAAGAAAAGAAAAGAAAAAAAAAAAAAGCTATATTATATTCAAAACATATGTGAGGAGATTCATTTTTTTTTTAATTATCATCCTGGTGACGTATTTTATTTTTGCCAAATCAAACCCATAAATGACCCCATTTCAACTTAAATGAAAACACAAAACTTATCACCCATCTATAACCTTTAATTAATACATTACTAAAATATAATACACATATAAATGCAACCAAACATACATGCAAACGGGAGGCACCAAACACAATATAGGGACCACTTAGTTGGACCACAACCATTGTACTTAGTCAATTTACAAATTAAAAATGTGCATTACTTTACACCATACAATACACATCTCATCATCACAAATAGAACCACCAAAACTAAAGATCAATAAAGTATCTAGAACTAAACAAAATACATTCAACTATATTATAAATCATTGACAGCAAACTACTATGAAAATCCTTAGGACAAATTGGTACCATTCAACAAAATAAAAGTCTACAAAAACCAAAAAAAAAAAAAAAAAATCAAAGAAAAACAAACTTCACCACAAACTCACACACTGATAGATAGCTCCAACAACATATCCATAACCCAAAAAATTTGACAAAAACTCCAACAAACCCAATCAACAAAAACCCCAACAAAAAATTTAATAAAAACTCCAACAAACCCAATCAACAAAAACCCCCATCAAACCTAATCAATAAAAACCCAAAAAAACCAAGACCAATGACAAAAGATAAATCCAAAAAGACAGAGGAAGAGAAGAACTTACTGTTGGAGTAGCCATCGCCGTTGGCGTTGCTTGGAGCCTTCAACAATGGAGCTTGGGTTCACCTTAGGCGAGTTGATGGTTTGGGTCTAGGTTCACTCGAGCCGAGGACCTAGGTTAACGAGGTAAGGAGTAAAGGTCACGGGGTTTTGATTTGGGATTTTTTGAGTTGGGCTGAAACGGTGTTGTATGGATGATATGTTTTGTGTTTTCATTTCGGCCGAAACAATGCCATTTTACAATGCCAGCTCTTTTCTTAGTTTTCATTGAAACGCCATCATTTTAGGGTTGATTTGGAAAAAATAAAACACGTCAACAAGATGATGTGTCACCTAACAATAGAAATTAACCGAAGGGAAGGGGGGGGGGGGAATTGCTAACGGAATGAATCAAATTTCTGAAACTTTGAGATATAAAATCCAAACAATCCCAAATTTTAGGGGTATAATTTGCAATTCATCATTTTTACATAGATACAATAGAATTTAAAAACTATCACAAATAGCTTTACAGCTTATATGGCATCTCCCAACTCCCGTTATTTCTAGTGGGATCGTCTAGGATTCAAATTTTCACCTCCCAACTATCAAATTATAGAAAAAAAAAAAACTTTGATATCTACTCTATGATAATAATTACTTTTTATTAAGGAAAAATGACCATTTAGCCCCTTTTCCCGAAATATGTAGCTAAACAATCCCCATTTTTTTTAAATATATGGGCATCTAGCCCTCTTCTGCAAAGTTTTGTCTGCATATCAATTTTATTAAAGTTGAGTTTCATGCAAGTTTTGCCATTGTGGCAGTGGCTGATGTAGCTTTTTTAATTTAAATTTCCAAGTGGAACTCAATTTTATGGAGATTCACTTGGAATTTTAATTGTCCTCGACTATCGCTAATGAACAAGGACGGAGGTGTAGCCTTTGACATGGGGGGCAATTCCCCCCCCCCCAAATTTATTTTATAAAAATATTAGAATATATACTAGGTATTAATTTTAACAATTTTGTTCTATAAAATTTTAAGATCTATGCCCAGAGTTGGTTTAAGTTAGCTGAACCCCCAAAATTTTTTCATACCACAACAGATTTTTGTTTGGTCTCCTTTCTGCTCTGCCTAACCCACACCTCTCTTCTACATCCATCTAAGATAATCAAGCTTACAAATCCTACTATGAATCTATTGGTTTATGATATTAATTAAAGGTAAAAACCCAAGATTTAGTCTGTACGTTTGTAAGAGCCTTCTGAATCAGCAATCTTAAGTACTAATGGACATGCCATAACAACAATGATATAGGGGATCTCACTATGTTGAATCAAAAACTCCTGCTAGAACTTTCTCATATTTAGCATTTGCATTAAAAGGGATAATACACTGCACTGTAATGAATTATTGGTCATCTATTCCTTTGGTCTTTCCTTTGAACATAGAAGGGGTCATATCCTCTCACTCTTAAATCTGTTTAATTGTTTCCAAAAAAAAAAAAAAAAAATCTACAATATAAAATTATAATATTAGATTTGGTTACAATTTGTTCTCACCACATACTTAACCAGAGCACATGAGGTAGAGGAATTCTACTTTTTTTTTTCAGTACTTGTTGAGTTTTATTTTTATAAAAATCATAATATTTTATATTTATTACTTATATTTGTTAACGCTTTGTTATGAGTTGGCTGCCTAGTATACGTTAGTGGTTAATGTTTTTCTTTTATTCAATGTTAATTATTTGGTTTCCAACCATTCCTTAATTGGCTTGTTAATGTCAAACGTATTTGAAGTTGTACAGTTTTTTAGTTACCGTTGATATATTATGATTCAATATACTAATTACCCTTTACCATCCATTTTAAAAATAGTCAAAGCAACAATAAAGTAAATGTATTTAAAAGTAAAACCCCAAATAAACATGATCTATATTGTAGGATTCTTTGGTCTATATAAGGCCAATATGTGCGGAAAAAATATGGATATAGTAAGAGGAAATATAATTCTCAAAAAAAGAAAAGAAAAAAGTAAGAGGAAATATGATTTTTTATTTTATTTTATTATCTTCTCACTATTACATACAACATCAAATATTTGCATTATATTTTCTCCTTCTTTTGAATAAAAAATATATATCACCACTTTATTATATTCTAGGTTTGAAAAGTACTATTTTGAGAGCTTCCTATACTAAAAATACAAGTATAATCAACAAGGTAGCTGGGCTATTGTATCATAGGGGTGGCATGCAATGTTGTTAGTCTATTATACCCAAAATCTTCGTCTCTTGGTCCGCACCTCAACTCTGCCACTCAAACTATATATGAATTGACAATAATTTTGTTTATCATGTTATGAGATTATATTTAAGGTACCATCAAGGCAATATCTCTCAACTTATCATCTAATTTTTGGTAAAAAATCAAATTTATGTAAAATTTTATTATTCAAATGATTATTTGAGATTATGAAATTTAATTTATTTATTAATTTATGTTCTTAGGAACAACAATACTTTAGAACTCAATTTTCAAAATCACATAATACAAAAGAAATGTAAAAATAACAAATTACATTGTTCTCATCCCTAAATCATCCCATCTAATACAGGAACAAAACTTAATCCAAGAAATAATCATTGACAAACCTAAAATTCACGTGTAATTTCGTTTCTTATTCTGGGTTTGATGTTTTGGATGCTAAACCCACCAACCAATTTTACTAACAACACTTCAAAGTCAGAAATAAAAGTAATAAGTACAAAAATTAATAGATACATAGATACCATACCTTAGGGTTTCAAATTGTAGCTTAGGGTTTTAGACTATAGTTTAAGGTTTGAGAGATCAATTTCGAATTATGAAAAACTGAGAGAGGAGGAGAGAGGGATGAGACCGTTAGAGAGAGATCATATGGAGAGTATGTTAGGGATATTAAGAGAGTATCAAGCAAGAGTGAGAGGGATTTCGTAGTTGTGAAGAGAGATGGTAGATTGCTGAAGAGTGAAGAATTTTGAGAGAGAAGAATAAGAACTGAGAGAAGAGATGGGAATTAAGAAGAGTTTGAGCATAGAGAGGGGAGAGAGTTATAAACATAAACTAAGAGAAAAGAGGAGAGTTTTCTTTCTTAAACTTTATTTTAGGGGAACTCGATCTCTATAAAATCGAGTCCACTTAAAATTTTCTTTCCACAAAACTTAACTTTAAGAAAGTCGAGTTCCACTGGGCAATTTTAATTAAAAAATGCCACATTAACCATTGTCATAGTAGTAAAAGTTGCATCAAACTCGACTTAGTAAAGTCGAGATGCAAGCAAAACTCAACTTTATTATTTCAAAACTGGAGTTTTTTGGCTACACATTTCAAGAAAATGTCTAATGACCATTTTGCCCCTCTTTAGGTCAAGATACCAAAAAGTTTCTTTTCGTGTAGGCAAAATTCAAATCAAGCTCAAGAAACCAATGGAAGGACCCTAGTTATTACTACTGTTTGATTATGGATATAAGGTGTTAAAAAAAATGAACAATTTTGATATTTCACAATTTTTGGAGAAAATGCTGAACTCTGAGGTTTTCAAAACTGGCCTTAAATTTTTAAAATTAGAATACTTTTAACAACCTCACAATAGTGCTCTCTCTCTCTCTCTCTCTCTCTCTCTCTCTCTCTCTCTCTCTCTCTCTCTCTCTCTCTCTCTCTCTCTCTCTCTCTCTCTCTATGTGTTGGTTTGTTAGTGTGAGTGTGTTTGTGTTTGTGTGTAATAGAGGAAAAAGAAGATGAGAGAGGAGAAGTTTGAGATCGTTTTATAGAAGAGAGGGAAAAAATTAGCAGAATTGTGAAATTAATAAAACAATAGAATATATAGCTATAGTAACTGTGTTTTTACACGGTTACTTTTGCAAATGTGTAAATATACACATTTATAAATGGACCAATGTGGGTTGTTTTGGGATTTAAATGTGTAAATTTAACACATTTTTCTATTATACATGGTTTGGTGCAGATGCTCTTCTACTAAAATTTGTCAAATAAATTTTTGGCTAAATTACAAATTAAACCTTATCACTTTGCCCAAAATTCAATTAAGTTCTATAACTTTTGTGTCAATTATTTCAGTCCTCTAACTTTAACCGTTATTCAATGTAATCCTTCGGTTAAAAATGCACCATTAGTTACCTAAAATACAAGGACATGCATTTTGGTATTTTTAAGTTTAGAAAATAAGAAAACTCCAAATAATTAATAAAAAATATTTTCTGACAAAAAAGAAAAAAAAAAAAAGACATCTAGCATACTAACTTCACGCAGCAAACTACATTTTTTTTAACAAAATAATTAGTTAGATTGTTCCAATGTAATAAAAGCTCTCCAGTCCAGAGGACCTCATCTATGATCTATCTTAAGTCTAACACAGTCCACATAGTAGAAGAAATACAGAGCTTGTTCCGGCTGTTTCAAAAGACTGACAAGCAAAGGGTGCAGTACATTAGCAGAAGAAATACTGTTGCATAAACCTATTGATGAAATCATCAGCCTTGACATTGACCTCCTCATCGTACCTTTTGAGATTAAATTGTGCAATTGGTCGAACTTGTAGACCGAAAAGTTGAAGGATCGGGTGACTTGCGATGGAGGCTGGGGATAGAGATCGGATTAAAGAGAAAGAGAGAATTTTTTAAAAAGTTATTTTCGATTTAAAAAAAATTAAGAAGCTTAAAAATATCAAAATAGCTTCCGTTGTTGGGTGATTAAAAGTGAACTTTTAAAGGAATGACTATATTGAATAACTATTAAAGTTAGATGACTAAAATGATCAAAACTAAAATTGTTAGTCCAATGTGAATGGACCAAGCCTACTCTTATTTGTATTAGTAGTCTAGGTTCTAGTTGCCTATATATACTTATGTTAGGATTCATTATTGTCGGACCGTGAGCTGTGTCATTCTATCTCAAAACCAATTGTATGACATTTGACATCACTCCACACCGGCCTAATTTTAGAGTAATTGTAGAGAGTCAAATTGTGGTCCCCAACGATTATAATACAACCTTTGTACTACATTCTTATACAATAAAGATGTAGCTCTTAAGGGTTTCCTCCGTATGATAGACCGATAAGACTGAACCACGTAACCCTTGTGTTCTTGGTCTCCCTATTCTATGCTTCTCCTTCCGTATCCACTCTAACATATACAACAATCCACTCTAACATATACAACATTGTATAACACATTGTAAACACAAAATTTCTCAATTGCAGAAAATCAAACAATCGAAATGAAATATGGTTTGCAAATATAAATTTGTATTGATGAATAATGAGTACAATCTCTATTTCAATTCTTTTACAAAAGAATACCCTCTGATTCTATTTTCATTGAACTTGACTCAAACAAGAAATCTTCTTGACTTTAGTTGGAAGATGGATTGAACAGTCTCCACAAAAAATCTCTAGCTTATTTAAATGTTCTTCATGTGCTCTTGAGGCAGAATTTCTCCAGAATTTTGACGTCTTAAAAAAATTCTCCTCAAGGGGATGTCCTCTATTTATAGTGGTTTCAGAGGATAAGCTCCCATTTGAATTGATATGCTTAAAAATATTTAGTAGGCTCTTGATTGGCCTAAATTTTGCTTAGAGATAATTATTTCTATTTATCTATTTTGATAAATATCACATGTTGATAAAGATAAATAATTATCTCTATTTAATTTATTTATTTTAATAAAGATAATTATGCATCAATTCTGAATAGAAAATTTATCTTTATCTTTATTTTATTTTATTTTAATAAAAAAATTATCTACAAACTTTGAATAGTGGATTTATCTTTATCTTGTGGGTCAAGTGACACGTGACAAATTTCAATATGCCAATGTAATATCCATTTGAATGACACATGTCATTATTTGATTTAATTAATTTAATGACATATTAATCTAGAATTTGTCATTAAGTTTTTGATGTCGCATTTTGTAATTGGCTTGATAATTTTTTGCCCCCTACAAATGTCCCCTCTAGACTTGACCATGTCCACAATTTTGAGTGTGGAAAATGGGCGGAGTCTCGACTTGCATGGTGTTAAATTTTGTATACACCATTCTCTTAGTTTCAGGATCCAAACTTTCCCACTGTGAATCCAGAACATTAGATTTTTTTTTTTTTAAATGTCCAGCTCGTAGCTTTGGCTCTTCTTTAAGTACCCCCAGACATGTTTTCCAAAGCATAGGAAACTTGCTGTGATATATGCAATGCTTTGACTTACGTATATCCAAATCTCCACGTGATATACATAGGAAACTTGTCATCAGGATCTTCTTCCCAATAGTTCCACGTGAACATAAATTCCCAATAGCTCTACGTGAACATGGACAAGAACCACATTCTACCCAAGGTGGATTTCTTTTTCTAGTCAAACTATGACTAGATGACTTCGAAAAAGAGTTAGAGAGAGAACTTTAAAAAGCTTAATATCAATCAGCCAACGTCCTAGCTATATAAGAACTGAGACTATCCTTTGGAGAAGTCCCAACTTGCAATGATGATTATTTCAAACTTCTTATCTTCGTATCTTTTTATGACAAGTAGAGTTAATGTCTATTGCAACTAAAAATTATTTAAGAGTTTAATTCCAAGTAGGACAGTGGAACTCACAATGCCTCATCCCTTCCATCAGATACAAGAATTCTCCTTCATTCTGACTTCTTTTCCTGGCCAATCCGGTCTTGGCCAGATGAGTTTTAATTGCAGTTGAACTCTCTCTGACCAGCACTATAAAAGGAGCCCTAGCCGCACATAATTCACAATTTTTTTTCTGCATGGTGCTTAAGTTCGGAAATCTCAAGAAAAATTCTTGAAGAAGGCATAAGATTTTTTTTTCTTTACTTCTTTCTCAGTCAAGTAGCAAGGCATGATCTCTTCCAGGACGGCTCCAGGAATTTTTCCCAGGGTGTTCCTTAATAAGTATAAATTACACGATCTAATAAAAAGAAAATTTTATATATTGACAACAACAATCAAAAAACATGTAAATACATAAAATTTACAATTGCCTTCTACGATTTTTCATATTTTGAAATCGTCGCATGATAGTCTCGTTATCAATGCTACAAGTTATATCTTTTTCAATATATACAACCAAGCAATCATTCATCCACTGATCTCCCATTCGATTGCGCAGTTCATTCTTTATATATTTCATTGCTGAAAAACTTCTTTCTACTATTGTAGTAGCAACAGGAAGGGTCAAAGCTAACTTCACAAGCAAATAGACTAATGGATAAGTCTCATGCTTCCTCGTGCTCACTAACTTTTCAGCAAGTTCACTAACTCATTGAAGCTCTAAAAACAAGTCATTGTTGCGCATATCAAAAATGAAATTCTGAAGCTGAGAGTCAAGTGCCAAGATATCTGTCCCAGGAAAATCATATGGATAGAACTTTGCTAGATGTACTAACTTTTCCTTATCAAAAGCCACAAATGAATTACTTGGATTTAAGCAAGCCATACAAATTAGCAAATCGGTATTCACCTCTGAAAAACGATTGTTTAGCTCTTGAAGTTGCATATCTATGACTGTGTAGAATAGCTCAACACGATAATGATGTAAATTTGTATTTTGTTGGGTGTTGCGTCGCGGCCTCCCACTAACTACAAATATTTCATCCATGTTCAAGATAGGAATTTCATGTGTGGCACAAAATGAAGACACTTCAGTCAATAAAGATGTCCATTCATCATCTCTCATCACTTGCAATCGTTGCTTAGACACTTTAACAAGATCCATAGCATTTACTATATCTTGATTTTTTTTTTTGCAATGCTATTGACAACTCATTTATGATCCCTAAAATGTTTTTCATCAAGTGTAGAGCAAAAACAAATTCGAAAGATAGAATTAACCTCATAATAGATCGAGCTTCAACTTTTTGGTCGGAGAGCTCATCTTCTTCAATAATCTCAAGTACATCAGCAACATCAAAGAACATCAAAATCAAGTTGAGAATAGTCCCATAATATGATTCCCAACATGTATCACCAAGACGTTTAAGATTTGTCTCTTGATTCAAACCTTGTCCACTTCTTCGTACACCATTCTCTAAATCTTCTTTAATTTTGGCAAATTGAGTATCTCGAAGAGCATCTCGTCTCTTACAAGAGCCTCCAACAACAGTTAGTAAATTACTAACCACATAAAAAAAATCAGCAATGTTAATGTGATTTTTAGCAACGGCAACAAGTGTCAATTGAAGTTGATGAGCAAAACATTGGACATAAAATGCTGACTTATTCTCTTTCAAAATTAAAGTTTTGAGACCATTGATATCACCTTGCATATTACTAGCTCCGTCATAACCTTGCCCATGTAGTCTCGATAAACTCAAATTATGTTCACAAAGTAAACCTTCAATAGCACATTTGAGTGACAAAGTGGTGGTACTTGCTACATGTACAATACCAAGGAACCGCTCTATAATAATTCCTTGTTTGTTCACATAAAGAAGAACGAGTGCCATTTGTTCTTTCACTGAGATATCACATGACTCATCAACTAATATTGAAAAGAACCCATTGCCAAGATCCTCGATGATGGCTTTGGATGTTTCATGTGCAATTGCATTCACCATGTCTTTTTGAATATTAGGATGGGTAAGCTTGCAATTTTTCCAAGTATTTTGCATCACTTCATTGATAGATTCATTGTGATCCCCCAAAAATTGTAGAAGCTCAAGAAAATTTCCTTTATCACTTGAACCTTGAGATTCATCGTGACCACGAAAAGCTAATCCTCGGAATAAAAGGAATCTTACGCAATCAACTATTGCGTTTAATTGAATCCGATATTTAGCTTTATCTTGATTTGATTGCTTAACCAAGACACTTTGAATGTGTTGCTTTTCCTTCTGTAAATCTTCACTCTTCTTGACAGCTTGGTTATGAGCACTATTAACTCCTCCAACATGGGAATCTAACTTCCCAACCTGATTCCAAAGTTTGAATCCCTTCATTACAAAAGTGTCACCTCCTCCTTGCTTACCAACATCTTTCCCAAATAGGTAGCAATAAAAACAAAATGCTGCATCTTTGGCTATACTATGTTCCAACCAATTTCTATTTTTATACCATTCGACTCTAAATCGACGGGGCTTTCCAGAAAAATATGATACCGGGTAATCATAAGGAGGTCGACAAGGGCCTTTTCCTAAATAATATCTTCTTATTTCATCATGATTATTAGGATGATAAGATGATATCTTTTGTCGTAGCCCAGGATCTGAAGGAAGATTTTCTAAGTTAAAGTCAACACGACTTCGCTTAGAAGATGGAGATGAATCTTGCACAAGAGATGAATCTTGCACAGGAGATGAATCTTGGGTACGTGGTTTTTTTATCAAGTATTTGTCCATAATTCTAGCAAAAGAATAAACAATAAATTATAAGTTTATTTGAAATATCAATAAATTATTAATTATTATTATTTAGTTGTTTCATTAATTTGTTTGTCTTTTATAAATTATAATTTGTTATATTATTGTTTCATTAATTATAAGATTATTAATTGTTGTTTAGTCTAACATAATTTAATTTTTTTTTGTCTTTTATAATGTATTGATTAATTAAATTATTAACGCTAAAAGACAATCAGAAAATTTCACAAAATCTAGCTACCAATCAGAAAATTTCACAATCACAATTTTACAAATCACAATAACGCTAAAAGACAATTAATGTCTTTGAGTTGAGTCCAATATCAATACACACCAATAGTCCAACACGGCAACACCAACACCAACACATTTCAATTTACACACCAATCAACGGATAAGATACAATCATAAGATAAAGCCAAAAGAAAAATGTCAAATTTAAAAAGTAAAAAAATAATAATAAAGTTAAAGTGTTACTGAGTGCTTGTTTCTTTAAAAAAAAAACAAAAAAAAAAAAAAACAAACAAAGGTGAAGTCTTTCGAATCAGAACGGCCAATCACGGATCACCAGTTGGTCCAGTTCAACAATGAGACAAACAGACAAAGTCATAAATTTAATAATGACTAAAGAGAGAGAGAGAGAGAGTCATAAATAAAGATTAAAGGCAGGCACACATTTCATTTTCATTCATTTATTCCTATTTCATTTCAGATTTGAGAGAGTATAGAGAGAGTGAGAGACCGAGAGGCGAGAGAGAGACAGAGAGTCAGAGAGAAAAAGAGAGAGAAATACCTGGGATGGCGACGGCGACGGCAATGGCGATGGCGACGGCAACGATGAGCGCGGCGACGATGAGCGCTGCGACTGGATGTTGCGGAGTTACGGACCGATCTCCGTCTCCGATGCGACGAGGCCGATCTTCGATGAGCGACTGGAGCTGGACCGATCTGGCGATCTCTGATGTCCGATGAGCGGCTGGAACCATGGACGGTGGATCGATCTAGCTTCGAAGGGGAGCGTCGTTGCTCTGTTTCTCCTTTTTAGGTTTGTTTAGCTTTACTAATTTTTTTGAGAAGAGCTTTAGTGAAGATGTACTGAACTCTGATAACTGATTTGAGGTTTCTGATGGGTCTGTAATTTTTTTTTTTTTGGTTGAGAAACCGTGGGTTTGCTTCCTCTGTCTCTGTTGGGCTTGCCGTGGGCAGTGGGCTTGATGTTGGGCTTGCTGTGATCCGTTTGCAGTTTGCTCTTACATTTTTTTTTTTTTCTCTGTTACAAATTTTTTTTTTTTCAGATTTTAGTTGGAATTTTTTTTTTGGTTTTTTTTTTTGGCTTGAAAGTAGAAAAAATAAATTTTTTTTAATGTGAGGGTGTTCCTAATTTTAATTGAGGGTGTTCCTATTTTATTTTTTAAGGGTAAAAAAAAAAAATTTATATATATAAATTTCAAGTCAGGGTGTTCCTGGGAACACCCTGACCATAACGTGGCGCCGCCACTGATCTCTTCTCTTTTTTTTTTTTTCGTAACCTCGTGTATAATTTTTTTTGTAAACCGTGCTCATGACTCTTTTTCTTCTTGTAGCATCCGGCCTCACAATTTTCATTGTTTCTAAAGACCATCACAACTGTGTCAAATTTTGCACAAGCTCGATTATGGAACCCCCTTTTCGAGAGGTGCATTCTTGTACTCATTTTTTTTTTTCTTTATATGCAATATTTTCTTCTGCATGTTGTGACTTTCTCTTGACATACATACTTGAGATGCGGGACTTGGTATATCCATCTCTCTCAAGCGTGTAATTTTTTTGAAAGTACTCACTTGAGATGTGGGACTTAGTCTATCCATCTCTCTCAAGTGTGTAATTTTTTTTTTTGTTTCTTTTAGAAATAATTGTGAAAATTGACTTTTGCTTCTTTTCCTTCCTTTGTTTTTAGCATGTCCAAGCCTTTTCCTTCGAAGATTCATATATTGGCAACGAATCGGCCCTATTCATTTATTCGGAGAAAGACAACAAAGAAGCGAAGTCTACGACTCTAATCACCCGTCCTCCCATTATTGGAGATTTTTCACCAAAAAGAGATTGGGATATATGTCCACCTAACTTGCCGCAATGGTCACAAGCTGCTCCCCAAAATGTTGATGCAAGTGCAACATTTCTACTCGCTTCCCACCACAAAAACATTGCGAGTACAAAACCATACCCATCTCTAGGACGAGAAATAATTGCGGGTCGAACAAACTAGGAGTACTCCTTCAACGTGAATAGAGGAATTTCCTATATTCCATTATATTGGGAATGGTTGGAAGATGTACTCAGTCGATGCAAGGGACTTCTTAAGGCTGCCAACCTTTATGAAGTCGTTTTTGCTTCCATGTTCACATATGATTACAATGAATATCTTGTGAAAGCATTTTGTGAATGTTGGAGTCCAATGAAAAATACTTTGCATACTTTGGTTGGAGAAATTTCTATTACAACATGGGATTTGCATAAGCTTGGTGGGCTTCCCATTAGAGGACTTTTTTATGATTAAGTGGTTCCCACTGCAAAGGAGCTTGAAGGAGTGGGTGATCAAGGGAAAAATTACTTGCCTCGAAGTTGTCGCTATTTGTTTATAGTCTACCATCATCTCCAACATCAAATGAAGAGGCAAAGTAAAGTTAATGTCAATAATTGGATTTTTTTTTTTGGTTTAAAGGAGATGAAAGACATCCTACTCCAAAGAAACAAGTAAATAAAGGACTCCTTCCAAAACACAGCCAAAGTCCATCAGGCCTTATCCTTGACCGTGGGCCTTTGCAAGACCATTAGCTGGAGCATTATACATGGGGGAGTTATGTTGCTTAAAATCAAAGTCATTGCAAAGCTTGTCCATCGACTTGTTGTAGAATTCTTTCCCATTATCAATGATTATGTAACGAGGCACACCATATCTGAAGATGATGTTTCTTTTGATGAAGTTCACAACAGTTTCTTTCTTCACTTCTCGAAATACAACAACTTGAGCCCATTTGGAGAAATAATCTGTTGTAGCAGGATATATGAATGTCCACTAGAGGACTTTGGAGTCAATGGTCCAACCACATCTAATCCCCAAGCATCAAATGGCCATGAAGCTATAGTAAGGTGTAAGGGTTCTAGAGGTTGATGAATGAAATTTGCATAGAATTGACATGCTGAACATTTTTTTGCAAAATACATACAATCTTTGACCATAGTGGGCCAATAGTAACCCATTTGTTTAATTTGAAAATGAAGTTTGGGACCAGACTAGTAAGCACCACAAATCCCTAAATGAGCTACTTTAAGTGCCTTGGCAACTTCCTCATCATCCAAGCAACGAAGGAGAAGGCCATCAAAAGAATGGCGATATAAAGTATTCTTACAATAAACAAAACATAAAATTCATCACCGAACCTTTGCTCTATGTTGAGGATCATTAGGCAACTTCCCATGTTCTATGTAATCAATGATGGGTTGTCACCAATCCTCTCTTTCTATCTCAAACATTGAAATTGCATTAACTTCTTCTTCAATCTCATCTTCATCAAAGTTTGGAGGTATCACCCATGTTTGGCATACTGGAATTTTTACCTCAAGTTCTTGTAGAGTAAAAGCCGTTGCTAATTTTGCCAAAGCATCAGCTTGCTTATTCTCATTTCTTGGGACATGTGTGATACTGATATGATCAAACCAACCTAAAAGTCTCTTGGCGTATTTGTAATATGGAATCAATTCAGGTTTCTTAACATCATAGTGCAAAAGCACTTGATTTATGACTAATTTTGAATCACCAAAGACTTCCAAACAAGTTGTTTTTGCATCCATTGCCATTTCAAGACCTAGGATTAGTGTTTGGTATTTGGCAACATTGGTTGAACAACATTCTGTGAGAGTGAATGCATATGGGAGTACATCTCCTTCTGGAGTTACAAACACTACCCCAGCACCAACACCACTACATTAAACAGCTTCGTCGAAGAACATCTTCCATGTTTGTGAAATTTCAATGAGCATTACTTCTTCATTAGGAAGATCATCAGACAACTCCCAATCATCAGGAATAGGATGGTCAGCAAAGAAGTCAGCTAAAGCTTGTCCTTTTACTGCTTTTTGCTGGACATATATTATCTCGAACTCTTGGAGTAAGAGAGCCCATTTTGCTAGCCTCCCCAAAAGAACTGGCTTAGTCATAATGTACTTGATGGGATCTACTCGTGAAACGAGCCGTATTGAATGGGCTTGTAGGTAATGCCTTAGCTTTTGAATGGCAAACATCAAAGCTAAACATGTCTTTTCAATTGGTGAGTATTTAAGCTCAGCACCATGTAAGGTTCTACTCAAGTAATAAAGAGCATTCTCCTTTCCTTCTTCATTTTCCTATGCCAGGAGCACTCCTAGAGATTGTTCTTATGCTGCTATGTAAAGAATGAGCAGCCGCCCATGTATGGGTGCTAGTAGAATATGAGGATTCAATAAGTATGTTTTGATGCTCTCAAAAGCATTTCTACATGCTTCATCCCATTCGAATGGGACATCTTTCTTCATAAGGCGACTGAAAGGTTGACAGCGTACAACTAAGTTGGATATGAAGCTCCTAATGTAGGCAAGCTTTCCTTGAAGACTTTTGAGATCATGAATATTTTGAGGCTTTGGCATTTTCTAAATAGCATCAATCTTGGAACTATCTATATCAATTTCTCGGTGTCAAACTATGAATCCTTGGAATTTTCCTGATGTAACTCCAAATGCACACTTCATAGGATTCATTTTGAGTTGGTACCTATGAAGTCGCTCAAAGACTTGACGAAGGTCTTGAAGATGTTCCATTCTTTTCTTCAACCTCACCACCAGATCATCAACATAGCATTCTACATTCTTATGGAGTATATCATCAAATATTTTTTGCATTGCCCTTTGATAAGTGGCACCAGCATTTTTTAGCCCAAATGACATAACTTTATAATAATAAATCCCTTTTGGAGTACAAAAAGCAGTGAGCTCTTCATCTTTCGGAGCCACGCAAATTTGATTGTAACCAGAGAACCCATCCATAAATGAAAGAGCTTCTTGGCCTACTGTAGCATCAACCATAATTTTAGTTAAAGGGAGAGGAAAATCATCTTTTGGAATGCCCTATTAAGGTCGAGAAAGTCGACACAAATGCGGATTTGCCCATTCTTCTTTCTTACTGGGACAATGTTTGATATCCATGAAGGATACTTGACTTCACGAATAAAGCTAGCTTCAATAAGTTTGTTGACTTCACCTTCAATTTGGGAGATTAACTTAAGCTGGAACCTACGTTGTGCTTGCTTTGTTGGTTGTACCCCATGTCTTATTGATAAATAATGAACAACAATATTTGGATCAAGACTGGGCATTTCTTCGTACGTCCAAGCTAAAACATCCCTATACTCTTTGAGGAGTTCAACATAAGCATCTTCCTCTTCTAGAGATAAGCTTGCATTTATAAAGACTGGCCTAGGGTCTTCGGTGGTGCTAATGTTGACTTCTTTCAGTTCATCAACTGTAGCCCGTACGCCTTCTTCAAATGAGGGTGGAGCATCCTCAATATCATCTTCAATAGGGGGTTATTCTTCCGTGTCTTCAATGATTGTTATATGATTTACTGAGGTAATAGCTTCATCTTCTAGTTCTTGGTTTGTGGTCACCATTGTACGCCTTTTTGCAGTCAAGACTTCTCCAGTATTCACTTCCTAAATGGTTCTACGTTTCATATGAGATGGTATGGAGCTTCGAATCTCATTTGAATCTTGATCAACAATAAGTGTGTCGTCAGAACCTCTAAGGAGGAGATTTGTCCTTTCGTTCTGCTCTCGCTTTGCCTTCAAGTCTTTTGAGAGTCAAGAAAGGATTGCATGACTGAGCCTTGTGAGAACTGAACCTCCAGTGCCAACTTGAGAAGGAGTTAAGTGACTGAGTCTTGTAAAAATAGAGTCTTGAGTGCCAACAATAGAGTTATCTTCTTGTGTCCCCAACTTATCAAAGATTGAGATATGGGAAGTGGGTCATCCAATGTGGTCGAAAACAGATGAACTCTTTGATAGGTTTGAAGACTGTTCTTCTTCCTCATAATTTGTTGAAATTACTGAAACATTAGCTTTTCGGATGGGAATATGAATAGGAGTTGGTAGAGTGTATCCAATTCTAGTCTTAGAGCTTGTTACACTGACACCTTTCGCCTTCGACACCTTATGTCCTTCTTTTCCAGAGGCTTCAAGGATGAGCTTACCTAACCCACTCAGCTTCTCATGGTCATAACCAACTTTAGCCATGAGTCCATATGCATTAGGGTCAAAACCCTCTTTGGTTCATTTGGTGGGCAAAGTCCCATGTTCAACAATTGGTCATTGGGATGGTCTTATGAATCCTTTCAATGGTTGGCTTGAGACTCTTGGTTTTGTGATGTTAGCAACTAGGAGAGTTAATCCCTGCAGATCTTCCAATACTGACTCTCCATTTCCTGAAAATGGTGATTGGCCTTCTTTTCTTTTGGTGACTAGAACATAGTGTAACACAGGAGCTACCTTAGCTGCTTTAGAAGCATGCTGCTTCTTCTCTTTTGTGAAAGTCTTTGTTTGCTTGGTTTCCTTCTCCTCAATTGGCTTGGTTTCCTTCTCCTCAATTGGAGAGTCAATTCTTGAAGTTTTGGAAGGAAGGTTACTTCTTTGCTAGATGGTGGAACAATGACTTGTGCTTCTTCTAGTGTATCATCTACCAAGTAAAATTTTAGATCAACAAAATGTGATTTAGCTACAGTAAAGGGCTTGTGATCAGATACTATCTTTTTGAGTTGTACATCTTGGAAATATTTAAGGCATTAGTGATACGTAGATGGCACAACACCATACTCATGCAACCATGGTCTTCCAATAAGCAGTTTGAAAGTGCTCTTGGCATCAATGACATGGAAGAGTGCACTTAATTCCATTTCACCTATGAGCATCTGAAGCCTTATCTTCCCAATAACTCTTTGTCCATCTTGATTAAAGCCTTGATTCATCAATTTATTGGGAAGTAGTTCATCCAAGGAGATTCCAATATCTTTCAATATTTTGAGTGGCAAAATGTTGACTGCAGATCCACCATCAATAAGGATACAATTGACTTTTTGTTCTCAAATGTAGCCAGTCACAAATAAGGGATAATTGTGAATCTTGGATCCCAACAAACGATCATCCTCAGTGAAAATGATTAAAGACCAGTATGCTCTATACACAATAGCTCGCTTTGTTTCTTCCTCACTATTTGAAGATTCTTTTTCACCACTTACTTGATAACATGTAATAGATGAAAAGATATAATCCTCGAGAACTGGCACTGGGGAGAAAGGTACTTTCACCTCAATAGGCTCAAATGAACCAAATTGTATGATGAGAAAAGTAGAAATAGTTGTTGAGGTTACCATGGCTAGATTGGCAGTTGCAACTTCATCATCAAACATGATCTTTCCTTGATGAGCTAGCTCCATGATTTTATCTTTCAACACAAAGCTTTGCTTAATAGGGTGGTCTATAAGGCGATGATATTTGCAATACTTGGGATCATTTGTTTGGTCAGCCTCTTCAGGACGTTTCATCTCTGGTAGCTCAATCAATTTCAACTCAAGTAAATGATTCAACATGTTGGAGATATCAGAATCAGGGAATGGATATTGCTTTTCTTGCATTTCTTGTAATGTTAGTCTTCTTCTTCTTTTCCTTTCTTGAGTGAGAGCAGACGCCTGTTCTTTCATCTTGGGCTTAATTGGAACTTTGAAAGGAGCAGTAGTTACAATCAAAGATTGCTTATTTTTTGGTTTATGAGGGAATTTGCTCCCTTTGCGAGTATCTTGTCTTTCTCTCCCTTTGCGAGGTTCTTGAACAGGTGGGCCTTGGTGACCATTAGAAGCAATACTAAGCTCCATGTCATGGGCGCGTGTTGCTAATTCTTCAAATGTTTTAGGCTTGAAGGATCTAGCTTATAGCCCAATTCATTCCTTGAATACACATCTCAATTGTGGACACCTCAGATAGTTGATCCTTGCAATTAAGACTAAGGTTTCTTCACCGTTGAATGTAATCAATGACAGACTCTTCTTTCCACTGCTTTGAATTGGTGAGTTCTATCATACTAACAGTGTGTCGAGTACTATATAAATGGTTTAGGAATTCTCCTTCCATTTGATTCCAGCTATCAATAAAGCCAGACACTAGATCAGTATACCAATCAAACGCATTTCCTTTCAAAGAGTGAATGAATTGCTTGACCATGAGATCCCCATAAGTACCAGCATTGTTACAAGTTTCCACAAAATGAGCTACATGCTGCCTTGGATTGCCTTTACCTTCAAACTGTTGAAACTTTGGTGGTTGATAGTTTTAAGGCATCCTCAAGAGATCTATCCTTTGAGTGTATGGTTTGGCATAGGCAATGGACGATTGGCTTCCACCCCCAACTTGATCTTTGATAGCTTCCTTAATTAACTCCTTGAGCTGGTTAGAAGAGATAGACCCTGTAGACGACTAAATTCTCTGTTCGAAATAAGTCAAACAAGTAAAATAGTTTCACAAATGCGAATTTGTATTGATGAATATGTTGTACAATTCTCTGTGATTGCAAAAGAGTGATCCTCTGATTCGATCTCCTTGAAAGATTTGTTAATTGGAATTGTGGTAATATAATTTTGATTCGAACACAAGATATCCTTCAATTTGGCTGAGGAATGGACCGAAGATCTTTAAAAAGGAATTACAATGAATCTCTGGCTATGAGCTTGTTAGAAATCCTTTGTTCTTCACGTTCTTCGTGCTCTTCGTGTTCTTCGTGCGTTCTTCTTTTCTGAAGGTTTGTGGTGGAAGTTCTTCAGGGCTTTAGAGGCTAGAATCCTCAGAGCTTCACTGATTTGTGGTTTTTTGAGGTTTTTGGAGGCTTTTGAGCTTGATTCTAGTGACCTTTGAGATCTAGACAAGTAGTTTGGATGATTTTGTTTCGAATGTTGTTTGTATTCGAGGTTGAAGTTTTTGAAGCTCCTGGAGGCTTCAGGGTTTGATTCCGGCAGAGCTTCTGGATTTCTGAACTCACGATATCTTTTTCTGTATGTCCCCTAAATGTCTTAGGAAGGCTTCTATTTATAGGAGTTTGGGGGTGGGTGAGCGACACGTGGCGGAGTCTGATTGGTGACACATGTCACAGCCTGATTGGTTCGCTTATGTCATTGCTTACACGTGCTGGATTGCTTGTGTCATCGCTTACACATGCAGGGCTGCTTGTGTCATCGCTTACGTATGCTGATGCGTTTCATGCCTCTATTTCAATGACACTTGGCAAATTTCTATTGGTTTCTGAATAGTGTAGCAAAACCTAGCAGCAATACGTGGCACTTTGTAATTTGTTATATTTTGTGGACTTGGTAGTATAATGTGTCAGGTTGTGATAGGTCGAGAATTTTCCCTCTCTACAAATGGCCCCTCGAGACTCGTTCATGCACACAGTTTTGGAGTGTGGTGAGTGAATGAGTCTTGAAAAAAATGGATTTTTATACTTGACTCTTCTAGTGAAATAGCTGAAGGTGGTGGAGCTTTTAACAGGATGAAGTAATTTCAGAAGAGTAGACCCACCCATATGAAAGGCTTTGATGAGACCGAGAAGGGGTCTGCGAGTATTTGAATGTACTCGCGTGACCGAGTTTCCTCAGCAAAGGTTAAGTCGAAGTAATTTCAGAAGAGTATTTTGGATCGTTGGTGATGATCACAGGGTGTAGAAGATGGAGAAGAGGTGAGAATGTTGGTTGGGTACAACATGCAGAGCTTTGGAGCTAGCCTCCCATTTTTAAGAACTTTTGGTGAAGTTATATCTGAAGGGTATACTTCGAATCACGGAGAGAACATGTGGGAGAGTGGTTGAATGTGCATGTGTTATTGCATCACTCAGGTTAAGTTGAGGTAATTTCAGAAGGGATTCTGGGTGTGCTGATGTTGGTGGTGAAGAAGATAGAAATGAAAATGAAGTGAATGAGTGAAACATATGACACCATGGCACTGGCCTTGGATGTTAGGGACTCTCTAGTGTAGATGTCTCTGGGAAGTACACCTTGGGATGTGGGACTGACTGCATGCTGAATGAGGTCCGACAGCAAGTCGTTGAATGCGCCTGTGTAACTGGACCATGCCGACGGACATTAAGTTGAAGTAATTTCAGAAGTATATTTTCTGAAATTCTTCAAGCTGATTTTAAGTTGGAGTAATTCCAAAAAGTGTGTTTTGAGGTACCAACAACAATGACCTTTGGATCCCATGCTGGTGGAAACATGGAATAAGGCTTTGGCGACCACTTACCGACACCAAAGGCTGATTTCGGATGAGCTGGTACCATGGAGGTCATCGTAAGTGTTGGATGGGAGACAATTTGTAGGATACCCTAACACCTTTTACCACCTTCATCTAATGCCACTTGTTGGAAAAGCACAACAAAATGGAAGGTGGAGCTAACTTGCGATCCTGATTTTAGAAACCAGCCAAGTTGTTGTTTGTTCCAAACCACAGCTTCTGATGGGAGACCAAACAGTTGGAGAGAGACTACGGGAACCCTGACCTTAGGAACATGTGTCTCTGCTGGACTTAGATTTCCTGGCCAACCAAGTCCAAGGAAGCGTGGAACGACGATGCAGACCTTGTTACGAGTAACTTTATGGACAAATGAGGTCATTAAGTGGGGAAACAAAGCTTGTTTGGATTTTTAAAACAGCAATGACGTTGTGAGGAGGGTTTCTGCTGAACCATGAGTTCAAGCTGATTACGAAGCAATATTGTTGCTAGGTATTGAGAATGATGAGGCTATAATGAAGAATGGCTGTGAGAAGGAGGAATTGAAAATTTGAAAGAAGCAAATCTTCATTTCATGATTCAGTGTGTTTTTCTTGATGAGTTTTTGATGAATCCGACCCTTTTATTTATAGTGAAGAGATGAAGAACGGTAGTTGGGTAGTTGAGAATGGCGGATGTGATTTTTTGGTGAGAGTGGTGGATGAGAACGGTAGGCGCCGAATGGGAATGGTAGGTCAAAGACTGGTAGGCACCGAATGGGAATAGTAAGCTGGAGTAGTGATCCAATGCAATTTCAAGTTCGAGACACACTTGTGAGAATTCATCTATTCTTTGAAAGGGAAGCCTTGGTGAAGTCTGGAGGATAATCTTGAGGGAATCCAGACCAAATGGACGGAACTTAAATTTTGATCTTGAGAGCTTATATTTTGGACACCGCTAGTACTTCAGAGAAGTGGGTCAGATTGGTGGTTTCCAAGTCCAAAACAAATACGTAGATTTCAAAATCAGAATCTTTGTGAAAATCTGATTAGGATAAGCTTTGCTTAAACATCTTGATTCTTGGTCAAAGTTCACATCAAAGCCAACAGTTGTAGAATCACACTATTTGAGCAATTTTGGATTCTCAAATGAATAAATAGACTCCAAAATTGGAACGTACGTAAAAAATTGGGCAAGACAGGTCATTTCTAAAAAAATTTTACTTTTGGTCGAGATTTATGCAAAAGTAAACTTTTAGAAAATTGGACATTTGCGCAATTTCTGAGTCTCAGTTGAAGAAACGGATCCCAAAATCGGAATGTACTCAAAAAACTGAGTGTGAGAGGTCCGTTTTGAAAATTTTGACTTTTTGGTCAAAGTCAAAGGTCCAACTTGGTCAAAGCCCTTCTCTTTTTTTTTTTTTTTAAATTTCAGGCGGTTCGGATCCGAGTCGGTTTTCCAGGTCGGTCCAGGTCAAACCGGTTGGTGGAGGATGACATCATCCGTGACGTCATAGCACTGGAGTGCGTGTCAACGTGTGGCGCGTGCACACGCGTGAAAGAAGTGTCGGTGCGTGTGCGCGCGTTTCAGGTGAGGGTGGTGCGTGGGAGTGCGTGAACTTCATGCTGGGATCTCCGAAGCATCTGGTGGTATGTGGAGGCGCGTGGCTTGGCATCTGAACCTAAAATTTTTAGGTTTTGTAGATCTAAGGCCGTTGAAGAGCCCTGTATGGTCAGTTTTGTGAAATTGTGCACAGATTTGTACATTTTTGAGGGACTAAACCATTGGTCATCGCGAGCTTGTGGCGACACGTGGAGGCGCGTGGTAGCCCCGTTGTTGATGATCTTTCTGGGCTTTGTGAATCGCGAGCCGATGGATCTAGTGGTGTCATTGGTTTTGTAAAATTGTTCTCAGATTTGCGCAGATTTGAATGAGAAACCCGAGGGTTATTGAGAATTTGCGACCGTGTGCGGCAGCGCGTGGCTGGGCATCTGGGCCTAGAATTTTCAGGTTTGGTGGATTGAAGGCTGTAGAAGACTCCTGTGGGTTGATTTTTGTGTCATCTTGTCAGAGGTTTTAGAAATTTGGAAGAGAAGCCAGCAGGCATTGTTGGACTTGTTGCTATCTTCTTGTTTGTTCGAAGTCCTCAGAAGATTTTTGTGGGTTGATTTTTGTGACATCTTGTCAGAGGATTTAGAAATTCAGAAGAGGAGACAACGGACATTGTTGGACTGGTTGCCATCTTAGTCTTCTCTGTTCTGACAGTGTTTGACATCTCGAGTTTTCAAGGTTGATAACACAGTCAGTTTGAACAGTAAATAATGCTAGAGATACAAATAATTTTACAAACTACTAATGTGGTGGGTAGTTGTTGGTATATAAACAAAAGTGATTTTAATGGTAGGTATAGATACAAACCAATAAGAGGTTAATCACATCAAAAAAATGTTGTAAAATAATTTGTGGCGGTAGCATTACTCTTGAACAATATGCAGACTAGAACTCCATCGCAAGTCTAATGCAATAAATTCTTTCTAACAACATGATCTTCTGGGGGCAGTTAGCACAGTATTCTTTGAGAGTACGGTACTTTGCCTTTCCACAGCTCTCTGATAGTTTCCAAAGGCTCCTATATAAAGCCACCGAGGGCATGCACTAAGTTTTGTACAGTATGCTTTCAGTGGGTAACGTAATATAAGTGTAGAGAAACTGTCTTTTTACTTCTTTTTATTTATTTTTTTATTAATTATTTAATTTTTATTATTATTATTTTTTTCACTCTTTTTTTTTTAATTAATAATTTTTTTTCTCTACTAATTTTATTTATTTATTTTATTTTTAGGTATCATGATGCTTTTTGTCAAGGATTCGAAGATTGGTCAAGAACCAGCCTTGTTCATTTGTAAGGAGAAAGACGACAAGGATGCAAAGGCTACAACTTTGATTGTTCGTTCGCCCATAATTGGAAGATTTTCAGAGAGATGGGGCCATAACTCTTATCCTCTCAATTTGTCGAAATGGTCACAGGTTGTTCCCTTTGATGGCGGCTCTAACTTGGAGACAATTACCCTTCTTGCTTTGCATCATAAAAATGTTGCCAAATCAAAGCCGTACAACACTTTGGGACGAGAGATAATTGCAAAACGTGCCAATTGGGATTCTTCCTTTAGCACGAATGGAGGGTTTTCCTATTTCTCCCTTTATTGGGATTGGCTAGAAGATGTGCTTGGTCGGTGTAAACACCTTCTTGATGCGGTCCACCTTTACAATGCTGTCTTTGCCTCCCTATTCACATATGATTATGATGATAATCTCATGAAGGCGTTGTGTGAGTGTTGGAGTCCGTCTACCAATACCCTCCATACCTCAGTTGGGGAAATTTCTATCACACCATGGGATCTTTCCATTCTTGGCGGACTTCCTTGCACAGGTGCATTTTATGATGAAGTGGTACCCAATGCGCAAGAGCTAGATGGAACCAATGACCAAGGACGACCCTATCTACCACACAGCTATCGCTACCTTTTCACGGCATATCATCACCTTCAAAACCAGGGAAAGTGAGTGTTCGTGACTGGATTACTTTTTTGGTACAGAGGAAACAGCAAGTACCCAGCTCCCAGAAAACCAGCGAGACGGGCAACCATTCCCAAGTGTAGTCAGAATCCCTTTGGCGAGATAAACGAGCATGGACCATGGTCTGATAAAGAACACAGGGTCTTTGTAGATCTTCAAATTGAGGGTGACTTAAAGGAGGAGACTTACTTATCGGCACTTCTTTCCTGTTGGCTGTGCACATTTGTCTTTCCTAGCAAAGATCCGAATAGCATCTGTCCTGGCACTTTCAAGATTGCTAGTTCCATGGCCAATGGTCGTTCATTTGCCCTTGCTCCCCCAGTATTGGCTAGCATTTATCATGGGCTTAACACCATTTCTTCCTCTCCTACTCCGAGCAAGTCTAGAGCTAGTTTTGCTATTCATTATGTTTACACCTAGGTAGGTCATTTTTTCAGAAGCAACCGCATCACCCATGCCAAACTATCCAATCCTTTGATGACTAAATACTCTGGTGTAGGTTATGCCTCTCTGTTCAGTGAATTGTCCGGACGAAAGCATATACGAACTACCACCGACTTCTTTTGGCACGGGACTGCTTTCAATAAAAGCTATGACCAGACATTCGTCGACAATGATCATTTATCCATTCAGAAGTTCGACTACTTTATGAGCCTTCACTCGGGGTACTTGTCACTTCGATGTGAAGACCAACACATTGTAGAAGCATATAGCCCCCATAGATTCAGTCGGCGCTTTGGATTTCATCAAAACATTCCAAGTGACTTAAAGGAAGAAATTCATACAAGCTCTTTAAAAGATCTATACCAATTCTACCAATCTTTCACTTGCCGCAACACAGATTCCAAGGTACTCATTTCGGCTTTTGCGTCAGACTTTGGAAGCTGGGTCAGACATAGCTACAAACAATGGTGGGAAGGAGCATGTAGAACTGATTTTACCAGAGGAACAAATTTTCTAGCTGAAATTGCCACCTCCTCTGTTAAATCACTGACGTCCAACAAACCTCAGAAGGGAAAGAAGGATCTACAAGACTCATACATTCCACAACCCTTGTCAGAGTTTGCATAAAGTCAAAGCATCAAAGGTTCGCTTGCTGTACCAGTTAGGGATGCCATTGAAATTTTTGAAAAGGAGGTGTGTGACGACTTCGACCCTAGTTGGAAACAGTTGAAGAGTCCAATAAAAGGTGATGATGCGGAGACTTCTACTGATCATGCACATCTTCTTACACATAGTCAATCTTTTACCTCAAAGCCATCTACGAAGAGTTCGAATCTCAAGAGGCGTAAGTTTGCTGATGCTGGCACGTTGTCCAAATTTTCGATTAAGACAGAATTGACACCTCTCTCATCCTTGCAACCGATCAACCCTCTAGAATTTTCTATATTTCAGGCCAAGGCGCATATTTCTTCCGTGCATAGGAAAGGGGCTTATATGCTGGGAGATGTTCTTTTAAACAAGCTTTCGAATCTTTCTATAGACAATATCCTCCCACAAGCTGAAGTACATGAAATTTATAGTGAGGTTGAAAGTCTTGGAGTGGACCCTCAATACTTGCGCGAAAATGTTGACAAATATTGCAAGGGTGTTGCAGACTATTTGAAGATGAAAGAATCTCTGAACACACGACCAAGTCCTGTTATCTTAATTCAACGTGAGGCTAAAGTTGAATTCCTCCTTGCTGATGACCGAGCTTGATGCTGTTATTTTGAGGATGGCTAACTTGTAAACTGAGCTTGGCCAATTAGAACAATCATTGTCTCAAATCAAAACTCATCAAGTTGAACAAGATGACGTTGTGCAAGCTTTAGAAGAACAACTTGAAGAAGTCAAATCCGCTCCCGTTCTTGAAGACCAGGATATGGAGGCTTTAGAGAAGATACGAGCCTTGCTGGAAGATAGTCGTTCTAGTTTGAAAGACTTGAAATGGATGTCATAATCTTTTGTATTTTAATTCCCTTCATACGTGTCATCATGCTTTCCCCTGTCAATCAATAAAGAAGACTTATTCTCTGCTTCTTTCTTTTCATGTTTTAATAATAAAACTCTTTTTTTTAGTGAGTGACTGAACTTAACAAAAGATACTAAGTTGCCTACGTACCCTCGAGAGGGATCAAGTCATTATGTAGTTCAATTTATATATTTTTTGTTAATTAAATTTTTTTATGATTTTTTTTGGTTGTTGTTTCTTTTTACAAAAAAGGGAGGGCTCACGTGTGTAATCCTCGCCCTACACCCCACGGCATTTCATGGGTACCAATTGCGCAATAGTGGGTATCACCTCTAATTGAACTCGAGACCTTGGCCTCAAGGGCGACATGGGCATCCAGCCATTACGCCACACTCGCAAATGGTGACATAGAGTGGGATTAATTTCTCCTTATTTGTACACTTTCAAAGGTAATGAGAAGACATCATGTACCCTTGTAGTGCTGCAGTAGGCAGTTTAAACTCTTACTGAGGAGCAGTTCTCGATTTTCAAGCATAGAAGCGTTTGAGGAACTTCCCATTAATGGGGCCGATCCTTACACCCTCCTGATTAATCAACTTGTAAGCTCCATTAGTGTAGACTTCTTGCACAACATAAGGTCCATCCCATTTTGAGGTGAACTTATTGCCTGTACAATGAGTTGTGATGATAGGTCTTCGAACGGCGAGGACCAAGTCACCAACTTGGAATGATCGTGGTTTAACTCTTTTATTGAATGCGCTTGACAAACGAGCTTGATAGCACTCTGAGCGTTGTTGAGCCTCGAGCCTTTTTTCATCCAGTGCCTCTAGCTCTTGTAACCTAAGCTTGGCATTTTCCTCTTTAGTTAACCCTTCTTAAACGGCGATCCGTAGTGATGGGATCTGGCGTTCTAGGGGAAGGATAGCTCCTACTCCATAAACGAGAGAATATAGGGTCGCTTGAGTAGGCGTTCGAAATGTTGTTCGATATGCCCATAATTCTTCTCTAATTTTTTCATGCCAGTCTCGCTTAGTTTTGTATACCACTTTCTTTAACAAACTGCCAAGAGTTTTGTTAAAGGCTTCGGCTAATCCATTCGCTGAGGCATTGTACATAGAAGAATTGTACTGTTTAAATGCAAATTTCTCGCAAAGCTCCGTTATCAGCCTATTCTGAAACGGTTTGCCATTATCGGTTATGATATACTACGGGACATCATACCGATAGATCAAGTGAGTTCGGATAAAATTGACCACTATTTCTTTCTTCACTTCCCTAAGAGGCACAACTTCTACCCATTTTGAGAAGTAATTAGTTGCAGCCAAAATGTACAAATGGCCACCGGATGATTTTGGTAATGGTCCTATTGCGTCAAGCCCCCATGCATCAAAAGGCCAAGAAGCTACAGTTGGGTGTAGAGGTTTTGGTGGCTGATGGATGAAGTTTGCATGATATTGACAAGCTTCGCACTTCTTAGCATACTCCATGGAATCTTGCACCATCGTAGGCCAATAGTAACCCATTCGCTTGATCTTGTAGTGTAACTTAGGACCTGATTGGTGTGCACCGCATATTCCAGAATGAGCCTCCTTTAAGGCTTGTTTAGCCTTTTCCTCTCCTAAGCAACGGAGAAACAAATCGGCAAATGAACGGCGGAAGAGAGTTTCTTTATAGTAAATGAATTGAGTAGCCCTTTGCCAAACTTCGGTCTTGTGGCGTACATCATCCGGGAGTCTTCCATGTTGAAGGTACTTAATGATCGCTTGTCGCCAATCTTCCTTTTCGACAAGGCATACAGAAATGATGTTGGCTTGCTCTTCTTCTTCTTCTTCTTCTTCTTCTTCAATTACGAAAGGCACCACCCACCTTTGGGAAATAGCAACTTTGGCTGTCTCTTCTTGGGATAATGCTAAGGTGGTAGCCAAATTAGCTAAAGCATCAGCCTGTCTATTCTCCTTCCTTGGTATATGCTCCAATGTAATTGCCTCAAAATTTGCGAGCAACTTCTTCGCATATTTGCAATAAGGGACAAGGTCTTCTTTCTTGACATCATACTACTCCAAGATTTGGTTGATAATTAATTTGGAATCCTCAAAGAACTCGAGTTGCGATATGCCGATCTCAATGGCCATTTGTAGACCAATCATTAATGCTTGATATTTGGCTACATTGTTAGAGCAAAGTTCGCTTAATGAGAACGAGTATAGAAGTATTTGTCGTTGTGGAGAAACAAACACTACACCTGCCCCCGCTCCTTCTTGACGTGTAGCCCCATCGAAAAACATCATCCATGGTGGCATTACTTCAATGTAAAACACGTCTTTGTCCGGGAAATCATCAGAGAACTCCCAATCAGATGGAACTGGGTGATCAGCTAAGAAATCTGCCAATACTTGTCCTTTGATAGCTTTTTGCGGAACATATGCAAGGTTGTATTGTTGCAGCAAGACTGCCCATCGAGCTATGCGACCCGAAACCACTGGCCTGGAAAGGACATATTTAATCGGGTCCGCCTTTGCTATCAAATAGACCGTATGTGCTTACATGTAGTGCTCTAGTTTGTCTATGGAAAAGAAAAGAGCGAGGCACATCTTTTCAATAGGAGAATAATTTAATTCAGCTCCATTGAGATTTCGACTTAGATAATAAAGGGCTCTTTCTTTCCCTTCTTTATTTTCTTGAGCCATAAGAGCACCTAGAGACCTTTCTTGTGCCGCGATGTACAGCACCAAAGGCTTTCTAGGGATAGGAGCACCTAAAACTAGAGGATTAAGCAAGTATCTTTTGATGCACGCAAAAGCATTACTACAAGCCTCATACCATTCAAAGTGTGCATCCTTCTTCATCAATCTATTGAAAGGTTGACATCGACCTGTCAAGTTTGAAATAAATCGTCGTATGTAAGCTAGTTTTCCTTGCAAACCTCTAAGTTCTCGCAGGTTTGGGCTTTGGCATTTTCTGGATAGCTTCATTTTTGGACTGGTCAATTTCAATACCGCGATGCCTCATAATGAAACCAAGAAATTTCCCAGATGTTACGCCAAAAGCACATTTGCGAGGGTTCATTTTAAGCTGATACTTTCTTAAGCGGTTGAACACGGATTGCAAATCTACCAAATGGTCTTCCCTCCTTTTTGTTTTAACCACCAGATCATCGACATAACACTCCACGTACTTATGAAGTACATTATCAAAGATCTTTTGCATGGCTCGTTGATAAGTAGCACCAGTGTTCTTTAATCCAAAAGGCATTACTTTGTAACAGTAAATGCCTTTAGGAATACGAAAAGCTGTGAACTCTTCATCCTTAGGATTCATTCGAATTTGGTTATAACCAGAAAAACCATCCATGAAAAATAAGGCTTCATGACCAGTGGTGGCGTCAACCATGACCTCAGTGATGGGTAACGGAAAATTATCCTTGGGATATGCATTGTTTAGATCACGGAAGACAATGCACACCCGAATTTGTCCATTCTTCTTTTTGACAGGGACGATGTTAGCGATCCATTCCTGATACTGTACTTCACGAATGAAGTCTGCCTCAATTAGCTTATTGATCTTAGTTTCTATTTGAGGGATAAGCTCCGACCGAAAACATCTTTGAGCTTGTTTTATTGGGTGCACGCCTTTCTTTACTGCCAAATGGTGTAAAGAAATACTTGGATTGAGCCTAGGCATTTCTTTGTAAGTCCAAGCAAACACATCTTTATATTCTACCAGGAGCTGGAGGTATCCTTCTTCTTCTTCAAGAGTGAGAAGGGCACTGATGAAAGTTGGTCAGGGTTCTTCAGTAGTTCCTAAATTGATCTCTTTAAGTTCATCAACTGTAGCCTATACTCCATCTTCCAAGGCTAGGGGAGGTTCATCGACCTCATCCTTGGTGGCTTCAACATCTGACAGTGTATCTTCTTCTACTGTAATATGAAACGAGGATGATACCTCTTCAATTTGCTCATTGTGGACGAGTGACTGACTTTTGTGTACAATCGTTCACCTTTTGACTTTGAGAGCTCCTTCAGTGCTGATATCTAAGATAAAGTTACGTTTCATGCGTGAAGGAATACTACTGCGGATCTCATCATTAGCTTTCTCCTCCTTTTGAACCTCAAAGTTTATTGAGTTTTGAGAGCAACTATCAATGGGCCTTTTTGTTGCCCCCAATCGATTAAAGACTGATCCACACGTAAAAGTGTCCCAACTTTGCGTTAAACAAGCCGTATTTAACCTGTCGAACACTGTAATTCGTGACGATGAAACCTTAATGCGATCGAATACTGAGATGCGTGATGAAGAGTGATCTTTTCTTTGATTCGAACTTTCGTCGACCTCTACTGTTATGTATTGGGAACTTGAAGCATTGCTTCTTTCATTGATCCATATTTGAGCCGGTGGTTCTAGAGTATAACCTATTCCTGTCTTTGGGATAAGAATTTCATGCCCTTTAAGCTGCATTTTCCCTTGTGTTTTACTAAGGCCATGCATCTTTCTCCAGTGGCATCTGGAATTAGTTTCCCTAGGCCGCCTTGTTTTAAGAAATCGTAGCCTGCTTTGGCTAATAGCCTATATGTCTTTGGGTCAAACCGTTCTTTCGTCCGTTTACTTGGTAGAATATCATGCTCTGTCAGACTTTGTGAAGACCTCACGAATCCATTTAGTGGCTTCAAGGGCAAAGGATTTATGGATGAAGTTAAAGGCATAACATGATTTTCTTTCAATATGGCTACATCCTTCATTGTGAGCTTTGTAAGAGGTCTTCGCATGTCCATTGTAGATTGAAGGCATTCCGCGAATGGTGATTGTCCGTTCTTGCGGTGTGATAAAGGTACATAACGGAGGAATGGAGGGTTATTGGAAGGCGTTGAACTTTCCGCTCTCTCTGAATTACTAGTAGATTCATTAGACTGGTTATTCTTATATCCTGGATCTTCCTTTGGGGAAGGAATATCCTTTCTAGTGATGAATTTAACATGCTTCTTTTCACCCTGCTTGCTTTTCATGGACGGGATTTCAACCGGGAGAACTTCATTAGGGATGTCATCTTCTACATAAAACTTCGCGTCAGCAAAGTGAGCTTCAGTCTCAGAAAAAGGCTTCAAGTCGGCATCGACTTTCTTTATTCCACTTTGAAGATGCTTGAAACATTGGTGCAAAGTTGACGGCACTATTTCGTTCCCATGGATCCATGGACGTCCTAACAACATGTTGTAGGTTGTCTTGGCATCAATGACATGGATCAAAACATTGCTTGTCAATTCTCCAATGATTAACTCCAAGTGTATCATGCTGATGGCACGTTGTCCTCCTTGGTTAAAACCTTGTATGACCAAGTGACTGTGCGATAATTCCTCCATAGCAAGACCAAGTCATCTCATTGTCATTTTCGGTAGTATATTAATAGCTGAACCTCCATCAATGAGAATGCGATCAATCTTTTGTTCACGAGCATAACCAGAGACATAAAGTGGACGATTGTGAGGCTTAGAGCCTAACAATAGATCCTCGTCAGTGAAAGTTAAGTCTGGAGAGCACGCGCAACATTCCTGTGTTTGTTGAAGTGTATTGGTACAAGGAGTGTAAATCTTTGGCTCTTCAAGAGCTTGGGTGACCCCTTGAGGTGGAGGATTACGAGGGTTCAACTTTATCAACCTGAGATTTGAGTTGTTCTAAAGATGACAAAGTCTCATTTGAACTACCATGGTCAACACCTTTTTTTTTGTCATCAACTTCGCAATGAGAAACCGTGTGAATAGCCTCTGCTGACTTGTTTTGAAAGAATTTTATGGGGAGAATTCTTCCAATGTGACGAGACTTCGAAATTTTTGGGTTTGTGCCGAATCATCATACATTTCGTTCTTAGTCTTTCTTTCCTTTTATCATTTCTTCTTGACTGAGGCTGAATTTGGTTTTGTGCTCTTCTAGACTCTTGGGTGATCAAATGAAGAGGGAATAATCGTCTCTTCTTCCATCTCTTGCAAGTAACCAACGTCCAACCCTCTTCCTTATCCATTGTTGACTTTTTATCATCATTTGAGTTATAATCAGATGCTTTTTGTGAGAGCTGAACTTGAACAGGTTCCAAAGAACCAAATCGGATGAACGTGGTATTTGCCCCCTGCTTAGTAGTTGGAGACACGCAACTAGGTGACCCACAAGCAAATGTTGCAAGGTTTGACTGAGCAACATCACTAACATCTAAGTCGATTTTCCTTTCCTTGGCTAGCTTCATGATGAGTTCTTTAAGAACAAAGCATTTTTGGATTGGATGGCTTATGATGCGATGATACTTACAATAGTTCGGGTCATCAACTTTTCCTACCTCTTCCGGTCGTTTGCATTCTGGCAATTCAATTAATTTCAACTTGAGTAGTTGTTCTAGCATTTTGGGCATATCAGCGTCAAGGAAAGGATACACCTTTTGTTCCCATTCCTTGAGTGATGAGCGACGCATCTCGCGTCATTGGCCTCCCTCAGGCCTCTTCTCATTAGCCTTCACATTTCCTGTTGAAATTTTGACTAGGGCAGGGTTGATATTCATGGAGTCTTTGACATTAATTTTCGTATTCTTGTCATTTTTCTTTATTCCCCGCCTTTCTTTCCTTTCTTTAGGTACGGGAGGTTTCATATTTCCATGGCAAGAGATACTCAATTCCACGTCGTGCACACGAGTTGCCAATTCTTCGAATGTTTGGGGCTTTATCCCTTGCAGGATGTACAAAAGTCCCCAGTGCATGCCTTGGATGCACATTTCTACAACAGATATTTCAGACAGTCTATCCTTACAATCTAGACTCAAAGAACGCCACTGATTGATATAGTCAACAACGGGCTCGTCTTTCCACTGCTTATTATTGGTAAGCTCTATCATGCTTACTATGCGGCGTGTGCTATAAAACCGGGTAAGGAACTCCTTTTCCAACTGTTCCCAACTATTAATTGACTCAAGTTCTAAGTCTGTATACCAATCAAAGGCATTCCCTTTCAGTGAATGAACAAACTGCTTTACAAAGAGACCTTTTTGAGTCCCTGCGTTCTCACAAGTTTCTACAAAGTAAGCAACGTGTTGCTTAGGGTTTCCCTTGCCATCGAATTGCAAGAACTTGGGGGGTTGATACCCATTTGGCATTCTCATATTGTTAATGCGCTTCGTATAGGGTTTTGAATATATGAGAGAATTTGTAGAAGAACCTCCATATTGTGCTCGTATGGTGTTCGTTATCATGTCCTGCAGTTGTTGGATAGATATCGAGGCCATTGAGGTGGAATGTCCGTGTTGAGAAGTGCCTTCACCTCATTTTCCCTTATCACCCCTAGCGTTTTCTCCCTTCAAGGTAAAGCCAGGAGGGTGCTCAAGGTCAAGGTTTGATTCACCCGAATCTTGTACCTCCAGTTTGTTCATCAGGTTTGCAATTTGGACATCCTTATCTTCAAGTGCTTTTGTGAGAAGGGTGACCCTTTATTCCATTCCAGCCATCTTTTCTTCCATGGTAGAGGTGTTGGTCATCATCACTGGCATGACCTCTAGATATGATGGAGAAAATGATGAGACAGGATGAGTCAAAGGTATTTTATTCCTTAAGTTTCTCACCACGGGTGAAGAGTTGATAGAAAAGGTCTTTGTTTAGGATGATTCATTATTGATCTCAAAATCTTTCGAGACAGATGAATCCTTAGTGGTAGCTTTCCTATTTGCAAGAAAGTCCAGAGAGATGGTATTATGAAGCTTGCTTTCTTTGGTTGGTTGGGGTTGCAGTTGATCAAGAACTTTGGATCGACTATGAGTGATTGGGCCGACATAATCATCCGCAACGGAAGCATCCATCGCTGATTTTTGAGCATTCTTGTTAGAGGCCATCGAAGCTAGTAGCCAATCAAATTTCTTTTCTTTTTAAGGAGAAAAAGATGAGAGGCAGAGATGTCCCACTGGGCGTGCCAGAATTTGTAGACGAATAAATTCTCTGTTTGAAATAAGTGAAACAAGTAAAATAGTTTCACAAATGCGAATTTGTATTGATGAATATGTTGTACAATTCTCTGTGATTGCAAAAGAGTGATCCTCTGATTCGATCTCCTTGAAAGATTTGTTAATTGGAATTGTGGTAATATAATTTTGATTCGAACACAAGATATCCTTCAATTTGGCTGAGGAATGGACCGAAGATCTTTAAAACGAAATTACAATGAATCTCTAGCTATGAGCTTGTTAGAAATTCTTTGTTCTTCACGTTCTTCGTGCTCTTCGTGTTCTTCGTGCGTTCTTCTTTTCTGAAGGTTTGTGGTGGAAGTTCTTCAGGGCTTTAGAGGCTAGAATCCTCAGAGCTTCACTGATTTGTGGTTTTTTGAGGTTTTTGGAGGCTTTTGAGCTTGATTCTATTGACCTTTGAGATCTAGACAAGTAATTTGGATGATTTTGCTTTGAATGTTGTTTGTATTCGAGGTTGAAGTTTTTGAAGTTCTTGGAGGCTTTGGGGTTTGATTTCGGCAAAGCTTCTGGATTTCTAAACTCACGATATCTTTTTCTGTGTATCCCCTAAATGTCTTAGGAATGCTTCTATTTATAGGAGTTTGGGGGTGGGTGAGCGACACGTGGCGGAGTCTGATTGGTGACACATGTCACAGCTTGCTTGGTCTGCTTATGTCATCGCTTACACGTGCTGGATTGCTTGTGTCATCTCTTACACATGCAGGGCTGCTTGTGTCATCGCTTACGCATGCTGATGCGTTTCATGTCTCTATTTCAATGACACTTGGCAAATTTCTATTGGTTTCTGAATAGTGATAGCAAAACCTAGCAGCAATACGTGGCGCTTTGTAATTGGTTGTATTTTGTGGACTTGGTAGTATGATGTGTCAGGTTGTGATAGGTCAAGAATTTTCCTTCTCTACAGACCCATTTGCAAAGAGTTTGAGATCCTTTGTTGGACTCTCGAGTTTTTCATTATGGGTTTGTTTTGATTGAAAGCTTTCATCTTCACGATTCGTTCTAGATGTATTCCCCATCTTATCCATCAAGGAAGTTATTTGTGTGTCTCTTAATGCTTCCCTTTCTTTCATGGATCTCATTAGCTCTTCTAAAGTTTGGGCTATAATCGAGACTTGTTCCTCCAAAGATGTTGTGTTAGTCGTTATGACTGGCATGACAGATGAACTAACAGAGTGAGGGGATTCCCTAAGCTTGGAAGTAGGAATATTTTTTGAAAAAGAGAATTCAAAGCCATCAAGTGATTCATTCTTTTCTTCAATAATTGGAGCTTCTTGTGTAGGTTCTGGTGACAAAGCTGGTTGAGACAACATTTCTTTGATGAGGCTAGCTACATCTTTGCTTGTCCCCTGAGTAGATAAGGCTATTTGTGACTTCTTGGTTTCAAAAGTGTTGAAAACAGATGAGGATTGGGGTATGGGTGTCGTTTGAGCATAGATTTCTGCAAGGGCTTTTATCCTTCCCCTTGTCATGGGTCCAGTATAGAGAATATCAGAACTTGATGAAGAGTTAGAATCAAGTGGATCAACTTCACTTGTTCCAAAAAGAGGATTATTGATTTGAGTCTTCTTCGAAGCCTTAGGGCTTCAAAAGATGTGACAATTTGATGAAGAAGAGATAAGAGGTAGAGATGGTCCCACCGGGCATGCCAAAAATTTGTAAACACAAAATTTCCCAATTGCAGAAAATCAAACAATTGAAAAGAAATATGGTTTGCAAATATAAATTTGTATTGATGAATAATGAGTACAATCTCTATTTCAATTCTTTTACAAAATAATACCCTCTGATTCCATCTTCATTGAACTTGACTCGAACATGAAATCTTCTTGACTTTAGTTGGAAGATGGATTGAACGGTCTCCACAACAAATCTCTAGTTTTGAGCTTATTAGAGATTTATTGTTCTTCAAGTATTTGAATGTAAAGGCTTTTAGGTTGAAGTTCTTCAAGGTTTTAGGGGCTTGATCCATTGAGCTTTAAGGATTTGAGGTTTGTTGAAGTTTATGGAGGCTTTTTTTGCTTAATTCCAATAGAACTTCAAAGAACTTATTTGAATGTTCTTCGTGTGCTCTTGAGGTAGAATTTCTTTAGAGTTTTGACGTCTTGGAAAAATTCTCCTCAAAATGAGAGGGGATGTTCTCTATTTATAGTGGTTTCAGAGGATAAACTCCCATTTGAATTGATATGCTTGAAAATATGTAGTAGGCTCTTGATTGACCTAAATTTTGCTTAGAGATAATTATTTCTATTTATCTATTTTGATAAATATCATATGTTGATAAAGATAATAATCAACAAAGATAAATAATTATCTCTATTTAATTTATTTATTTTAATAAAGATAATTATCCATCAATTCTGAATAGAAAATTTATCTTTATTTTATTTTAACAAAAATAATTATCCACAAACTTTGAATAGTGGATTTATATTTATCTTGTGGGCCAAGTGACACGTGGCAAATTTCAATATGTCAATGTAATATCCATTTGGATAACACATGTCATCATTTTATTTAATTAATTTAATGACATATTAATCTAGAATTTGTCATTAAATTTTTGATGTGGCATTTTGTAATTGGCTTGATAATTTTTGCCTCCTACACACATCACATTGCTAATATATTTAACATGCTATCAAAGCTAAATTTCGTTCTTGACATTAAACAACTTTCTCTATACAACAAAGAAGTTTCTCACGTGCACAACACAGATCCAAAGTGCTCCTTCTTGTCTTCAAATATTGAACCCCATGGCATCACATAGCTCCTACGGACCACCGTTGCTACCTTGTCGCTGTGTCTCAGATCACAAGCCCAAGAAATCTGTGCCTCCCCTTGCACATTTGTGCAAATCGAGCCTTCGCTTAACGAAACCAACCACACAAATATGCTCCATGGCCTTCTACGGTCAAAGTCTAGGAACCAGGTCTCCAACGGCAACTGCATGTGCCACCACGAGCGGCCAAAGGCTCTGTAACCTCTCTACATGCCGCTTTAGATCCTTAGGTATAGATCTTCCTACAGAGACACACGCCACCCAATTGGTCTAGTCATCCACCAATCTGCAAACTTGACACTCCGATGGTCATTCAACCTTGAACGCGTTGCCATGCACCTCCTGTATTTCTAGAATCGCCTTCATGAGCCAACCACGCGCCAAAAAACATTGCTGATGTCTTCATGATGTCATTCGATGATGTCACTCACGCCACGTCATTAGCCGGCCCAGCAAGAGCCACGTTATCCCTAGCCACACAAGCCTTGCCATGTAAGCGAGTCTCCACGTCATTGTTGGGGTTTATACCCTAAAATCTAATTTATTGGCATGTCATAAATAATTAAATTGTTTAATTATATGAGTCTATTTATAAATGAACTAATGAGACATTATCATAATCCATAAGATGCATTGTATGTGATTTAGTCATAGAAGATGTAAATCATAAGTTCCTAGTGAACTCAAAATGTATTTCGTAGTCGGTGATGAAACTGGGCGTTTCATTTGCGAAGACTATAACACATCAACTAAGATAATTTGTCTTAATCATAGAAGTGAAGACTTCTAGTTGATGTGTCTTAAGAGTTAAGACATATTGAATTGGACCGTTGTAAGATTAATTATTCAATCAACAACTGTCATCTAAATAATTAATCTCACGACTTCTAATTTCATAGACTCTTAATCCTGAGAGGGTAGTGAACCCAATCATGAATGTAGGTTACTTTGACATATCAGGAGTAAGATCTAATATTCATGGTTAAAATATTAGTATGTTGGGTAACCACACGTAGTGTTGAGGGAACACATATTCTCAAGATGTAATCCATAATCTCTTTTTATAGAGACACGACATATCTCCTTGAGATAAGTTTAATGGGAACTGGTTATTCAAGACGCCCACTTTAGTAAGGAGTTACTAAAACTTATATTTATTGAAATTGAATTTCAATAAATGTGAATAGATAAAAGATTAAACCGGATACTTAAGGATAAAATAGTTGTTTACAAAGTGACAGTTTATTATGACTTTGTTCACTATGGATATTTCATGGAGGGGTTATCATAAGAGTCTTGGGATATAATTTATTAACAAGGTCTAGAGTGCAATTATATTTATATAGTAGTATTAAATATAATTAATGGTAATTTTGGACTAGTCAAGAGTTGACAGAAAAAGCCCAAGGCCGATTGGAGCTAGAGTCGTATTTGTTCATTTTGGTCCCATCTCAAACCACAAATTAAAGCTTAATTGGGCAAGTCCAAAAGACTAGCCCAATTAGATAATTAGTTATGTATAAGGAGAGAAACATACAGTTTTTTCATAAGATGGAAATGGTTTGTATATGAGTGTAAGTCACTTTCTTATTTTCCCTTGAACACATACATGAAAACTGATTAAGAGACCACACTTCTTGGGCATAATGTGCAATTGAGATGAAGATTAAAGGTATTCTCAAGTCTTGGTTTTGAATTTCACTACATCAAGGTACGCTTTCTATTCTTTGTTCTAAAATTCAAGATTACATGTTATCTCTCTTGAATGAAGTAGATCCGTGTTGTTTGCTTCCGCTGTGTGTTTTGTATGAGATGCAAAACTAGATTTTCCAACAGTCATCACCATGTCATCTTTTACTCAGCTGGCCCAGACCGGTCTAACCTGGACTTCTAGATCTGACTCGTGGACCTTTCCTGGTTCTTGACCGTTGACTTGACCATCGTTTACTTTGACTTTTTGCGTTGACCTTTAACCAAAAGTCAAAATTTCCAAAAAGATCAATCGTGCTCACTTTTCCCCATAGATTCCGATTTTGGACTCCGTTTTTTCATTTGAAACTTCGAAATTAGTTAATTGGCACATTTTTCATCATAGTTTCTTCAAAGGCATTCTTCAAAAGATCTTCTCATACTTATCCAATCTTAGAACTTCATTGAGTTTCTGCTTAGAGTTTGAGGGAGGGTGTTAGAAATATATTAGACATATTAGCCCAATGTAATAAGCTCAAGCCCACTCTTACTTATATTAGTAGTTTAGGGTTTAGTCACCTATATATACTCATGTTAGGTTTCATTGTAATACAAGTTTTGTACCACCCTCTTATACAATAAAGATGTAGCATTTTAGGGTTTCCTCCATGGACATAGGCCGACAAGGCCGAACCACGAAACCCTCTTGTTCTTAGTGTTATTGTACTATGCTTCCCCTTTTGCATCCATTCTAGCATATACAACATGACATAACATATTGTATTGCTAATATATTTAACAAAAATTATGGGACTGAAATGAATTTTGAGCAAAGTTAAAGGCTATATTTTGTGATTTAGTCTAAACTTGATTTCTTTTGCGAAAAGAGTTTTTAAGTATTATAAAACTCTCTGATGATTGAATAAGAGATTTGAAATTCAGTCTCCGCTTACACCAAAAGCTGATGATAGCATCATCAAGAGTGGACGTTATAGGTTGAAACTAAAAAAAAAAAAAAAAAAAGTATTATAAAACTCTCTCACAGAACCTAAGGTTATATTTGGTAACAGTTTTTGTTTTCTATTTTCAAAATTTTTTTTTTTTTTGGGAATGTAAAGAAAAAAAATTTTCCTTGTATTTTTAAAATAAAAAACATGTTTGGTTAGTTGAAATTAAAAAGACAGTTTTTTGAAGAAACAAAATAGAAAATACTAAAATATGTTGTTACTAGGATTTGAACTCTAATACTAACTTATTAAATGAGAAAGATTCATTATATTAAATGCATGTTTTTATTGACTTTTGAAAATTAGAAACTAAAAATAGCATTTTATATGTTTTCAGTTTCATTCACAAATTGAGTTTTGAAAATAATTTTTGTTTTCTATTTATTTTGGGTTATCAAACAAGTTTTTTAGTCTTAACTAGCCTCATCACACGCGCTTCATGCGTGCGATGAGTTTTTTTTTTTTAGTGGTCCTATTTCGTAGAAAAAAAAACGTGTTTTTATTATATATATAATTTTTATTTGAAAATTTAATTTATAAGTAAAAATAAAAAAATTTTGAAAATCAATAAGAGAGTGACCTTATTTTTTAGGCAATGTTTTAGTAGGAATTAGAGTTGTATATTTACTAGATTGTCTTTTGGTTGTGTCTCTACTTAAACATAGAGATATAGAGGCATTTTAGAACCATAAAAATGAGAAATCCAAATAGAAGAAGCCCCTTAAATAGTAATATAGAAAATAAAAAATTATTTTTAGAAACAAAAAATAAGAAAAAAAAAAATAGTTACCAAATACTCCTTAAGCTTAATGAAATTAATAGACCCGATTGAAATAGTCAAATTAGCCAAATAGCCCATAATCCTTCTGGGAATCTCAGACGAACCCCTAAAAACACGCGTAATAAAAAAAAACACAGCGTAGCATCAGAGTTATAGAAAGAGTTCTGTAACTCAACATTGTGACATGGACTTCCATAATAGTCCCAAATACCAGGAGTAGAGAGAGAGAGAGAGATGTTATAACTTATACTCAGGATTACTTTTTTAATTCTTTAACAGCCCATAAAAAGTAAAAACTCAGTGCTAGAAATTTGCAAAAAGAGTTTACTTTTTTTTTTTTTGAAACTAAAGCTTATAAAACTGTTTGAGAGAACCTAAGCTTAATGAAGTTGGTAAAACCACCTGAAATAAATCAAATTAGGCAATAACCCATAATTCTTCTAAGAATATCAGACGAACCCCTAAAAACCCACGTAATAAAAAACATAGTAGCAGAGGCGGAGAGAAAGAGACATTGTGACATGGAATTCCATATAATAGTCCCAGTCAGTCCCAAGTGATTATTAGTAACTGAAAGTTTTGAGAGAGAGAGAGAGAGAGAGAGAGAGAGATAGAGATGGCTGCGAGTTCCAGTTACAAGGAATATGTGGCAGGCTTAGTCGCCGGTGTGGCCACTGTCATTACGGGTCATCCTTTCGACACAGTTAAGGTAACTCTTATTATACAAATTGTAAGCACATGTATGATGTATCTGTTCAATCCCACGTTTCACATTTAAAGTTCCTACCTTTTTCTTTTTTTTTTTTTTTAATTTTTAATATTCAATTTTAATGCATTTTTCTTTTCTGGGTGTCTGACTTTTCTGTTGAAGAAGTCGAATTGTGAGGAGTTTGAGCCCATGATTTTAATTTGGGAAAATCTTGTTTCTTTGTCTTTGTCTTTTTATTTTTATTTTTACAATTAATTAAATGGAAATTTAGTTAGTGCAAGTTAACCTTACCTACAGATTGGATTCGGGCTGGTATTAGTTTGTTTTGTGTTGGGTATGCACTTATGAGTGAAGTTCCACATTGAATAGTATTGACAAGAGTGGATGGTTAATATAACTATAGTTTTGCTCAAACGCATAGACGCAAGCTTTTGGGTTAAGTGGTATACCTATACGTTATATTAACTACTCAATTGGAGTACCCCAAAGTTGTTCTCTCCCCAAAAGTTTGAATTATTTATCTTTTTAATTGCATATGTTAAAAAGGATCAGTTTGAAAATCTTGTTTCTTTATCCTTGTTTTATTTTGTTTACGATTAATTAAATGGAATTCAGGTGAACCATGCCTATAGAAGTGGGAGTTAGGTTGGTATCAGTTTTATTATTTTTGCTTAATGTATTGTTAAAAATGAGCTGTTTAAAAATTGGAAGAAGCAAAAGTTGACAATGAATCTTCATGAACAAGGAATCCTCTCTAGAATATAGAAATGACATGGATTGCAGTTTTACCAATATATGATATGCTATGACAGTAATTCTGATTATGTTTATTCTACCGATATTAGGCAATTTCATGTATTGCTTTGAATTGTTGGAAACATAGTTGTTAGTTTCCATGAAAGTTGGAAAATATGAATACTGCAGAATTCAGAGTGCTGTCACCCAAGCAAGTCCTAGCTACATTTCCGCAATGCCCCAAAAGGGCTAGACAAGTTATGATTAGAGCTCCTTGTGGGGCTTAGCACATGCCTGCACAACACTCTTATATAATTCATCCAATCTGGGGTGTCACATTAAGTTTTGTAATTAATAAGACAAGAGAGAGGAAGTCTATGTATGGATTTTGTATTCTATTAAGTGTCAAGAATTGAGCTTCCTGTAGCTTTATTTTAAGAGCTTTGGCAGTGCTTTGCTTCCCACGTCAAAGGGAATTTTCATCCTGCATAGGAACTTGCAAAAACTAGAGGTACTACCTTTTTAATTTTTGGATAAGTGTGATAATTAGGGGTACTACTCAAATGGACCGCAAATATAAAGAGTTTGAATGCATGTATAAGGTGTGTAATGTGATTGTAAAGTAGTATAAATACAAAATTTCTTCATTGTCATGCAAACTATTAATTAGGGCATCCTTTCTTCACCACAATGCATTGGAATCAGTAAATATTTTCCTGCTCAACAACATAATGGTATCCAGAAATACTTTTCTTCTTATGAAATATTGGTCAAGTGGAATATCATATAGCAGCATTCTTGTGATCTACATTTTGTTTCAGCTGTCTTTTGGACAATTTTACCACAGTCAGGTTTCACTCTTTTGATAAAGTAAAAGTTTCCCTTTATATGATTATTGATGAAATCAGCACATTCTGGGCCTTTCTTGAAAGATGATCATTTGGGACTCGAAAATGATTGAACTTACATTATCTGTTTGTATAGGTTTTTTTTTTTTTTTTGGTTCCAATAACATTGCGTTCTTAAGCTTCACTTGTTTGTGTAATTCACGTATTAGGTGAAGCTGCAAAAGCACAATACTGAAGCACATGGGGTTACATACAGGAGTGGTTGGCATTGCACTACAAGAGTACTGAAGACTGAAGGAGTATGGTTCTTGAATTTTTTCATTTTTGAGAGACAAGATTATCTCTTTTATTTTCTTTACCTTTATTGCAGTATAATTTCATTAAATGGGGGGGGGGGGGGGGGGGATGAGGCTTCAGTACACAGGGAGTATACTATGGAGCACTCAAACAGAGACAAAAATAAAGAAAAAAGAGTCAATAGAGAAACATGCTATCTAGAAAAGACTGCATATCAGAACCACAGTCCGGGGAAGGAGAGAGAGCCTGGTTCCATGCATATTAGTTGTCCATTAAGTGTGATTTAAGCTGGGCTATGGAAGAATCTTTATTTTCAAAAACATGAGAATTCCTTTCTCTCCAAACAGTTCATATCAAATAAGATGGATTTGCACTCCCAATTGCCAACCTATCCTTCTTAACTGGAAGCCCAGCCCAACATAGCAGTAAATCCGGGTGGCACCACCCAATTCCCACTCAGAAGACACCACATAAAACTCCATAGCTCTCTAGCCTCCCAACAATGTAGAAATAATTGATTGATTGTCTCCCCATCCTACTTACACATGGCACACCAATCAGGATTTACAATTCCCCACACATTAAATTATCTGCTGTTATGAGCTTGCCTTTCACTATTACCCACATAAAGAAACCAACCTGGGGCTGAATTTTTGCTCTCCAAATAGCTTGCTAGGGGAAGGAGGAATCCCCACTTATTTGCAAAGCATGGTCATAAGTGCCAACTTCAAATTTCTGAGCCTTAAACAAACTCCAAGTCATCCAATCCTCCTGATGTTGGAGTACAAATCATCCAAAAATGAATCCAAAGATTCTAATTCCCAATCATATATAGCTCAAATAAAAATTGGGTATCAATGAAGGATACCGCCTGACATCGTCAAATAATCAGCCACCTTTGCCTTTTTATCTCTAGTAATTTGAAAAATTTTCGGATAGCAATCCCTAAAAAACTCATCAGCCATCAACAATCATATGCCAAAAACTATCCCTGTTCCTACCTCATAGTTTACAAAATTTGTAAACGTGGCCCATCCCTTATATGTTTCCAAAGATTCACACCATAGGTTCCTCCCACAGGAGCTGTGCACCAACCATCCTGTGAAAGCCCATACTTAGTGGGAATTCCCCTACGGCATAGAAAATCTGTCTCCAATCCAAAACACCAAAGCCATTTCCCTAACAAGGCTTGATTGAAAACCATGAAACGTCTAATCCCCAAACCCCTGTCCTGAAATGATAACATCACGAGTCCCAATTCACAAGGCGGAATTTAAACTCACCTGCGAAACCACCTCATAAGAAATCCCTCTAAAATTTGCTCCATACAGTAACCATGCTAACTAGAAGAGGGAATAAGAACATGCAGTATGTAGTGAGATTTGAAAATGTACTTTTAATTAGAGTAAGCCTTCCCCCTTTAGAGAGATAAATCTTTTTACATCATGCTAGCCGCTTCTCCATTCATTCAAGAATGCCATCTCAAATAGGTATTGCTTTGAATTGAGCTCTTAGAGGCAAACCCAAATATTTTGAACTGTTTGCAAAATTCTCCCATGATATCAACTCTCCCATTACATTCTTCAAACTGTTTGCAAGGACCTTAGCTAGAATTTTGTACACACTTCCGATGAGACTGATGGGTCTAAAATCCTTGACATCCATGGCCCTACTTTTTTTTTTGGTAGGAATAAGGTCTATAAATGTAGCATGCAGACTTTTCTTCAAACCACCACTTGCTTGGAAGTATTTGAAAAAAAGATAAAATTTCATCCTTCACCACACTCCAGCGTGCTTGGAAAAAAGCCATTTTATAGCCGTTCGGACGTAGTGCCTTGTCCCCATTCAGACTTGTAAGGTCCTGGAAAATCGAAATTTCTTTTAGAGGTTGCTCTAATTGAGTAGCTGATGCTAGATCTAGAGCACTAAAAGGTGAGCCATCCAATTGTGGCCTCCAAGTAGTCGACTTTGTGTATAGCCCATTATAGTACTCTACTATTTTTACCCTAAGCCACCCCTGATCATCAGTTATATTCCCCTCCACTTGAAACTGATCAACATGATTGTATTGTCTATGTGAATTGGCAACTGATGAAAAACTTTAGTATTGTGGTCACCTTCCTTTATCCAATTGCTCGTGATTTTTTGTTTCTAACTAATTTCTTCCATCAGAATGACTTTTTCTAGCTCCGCCTTAGAAGAATGAGTAATACTACATACACAACAATTTTTACAATAGTTGAATTGGTAGGTTTTTATTGGTTCTCATTCGGGCCTACCACTAACATGACTTTATCATTTACCATTAACAACTTGCCACCTTGGTAAATGTGAAATATTTTTGAAAATCTTTGTGTCTTTAGAGTTATTGTAGCAGAATCTCTAACACTTCTCTCCTTTGTTGATAGCAGTTTGTCCTCCTCCATATGACTGATCTACTAATAACTTCCACGAAGAATTTTTTCCTTTACTTCATCCCACCAAACACCTCCTTATTCTTTTTTTTGATAAGTAGAATATTATTAATAAGAGAAAAGTAAGAAAAATACAAAGAGTTCACAGTAGTGAATAGAGGAAAAAGGAAACAAAAAGACTTAAACAGCCCCTAATCTATTCTTATAGACGAAAGAAAATCCATAAGGGTAGAACAATCCAAGAAACCCCAACAACGAGACCAGTCAAAGAGGGTCCGCTGGCAAGACTCTAATAACTGAACCACAGTTTTTCTCTCATCCTCAAAAGACCGCCAATTTCATTCAGACCAAATAGTCCACATTAAACAGCCTGAGACCAAAGTCCAAATATCAGAACTATGCTTCCCAAGCCAATGATACCAACTAAATAATAAGTCCACAACTGAACCTGGTATGACCCAATCAATCCCAAATAACCGAAGCATATACATCCACAAAGAATGAGCTATCGGACAAAAAAGTAACAGGTGATTCACAGATTCTGCATTACAACAGCACATACAACAACGATTCGCCAAAGGACAACCACGAAGCATAAGATTATCCAAGGTTAGAATCTGACCATGAGCTGCTGTCCATATGAAAAAAAGCCACCCTTTTAGGAAATTTAACTTTCCAAATGCCCTTCCAAGGAAAAGTGGAAGGAGCTGCATTTCGAATCTTATGATAAAAAGACTGAGTATCAAACTTCCCACTTCCATTAAGATCCCAACTAAGCCTGTCACACCCTCCACCCCTAGGAGTTCGGGTTTGGATGAAATGAAGAAGGGAGTAGGAAGCCGCTAACTCCAAATCATTGAATTTCCTATAAAATCTTAAAACTCCACACTCTGCCATTATCACCCATAGGAGGGCTTAACACATCCAAAATAAAGGCCTCCTTATTGGCTGAACACAGAAAAAGCTGAGGATAAAGAAATTTAAGAGGAACATCTCCAGTCCACTTATTATGCCACAAAAGGATACGAGAACTATCCCCCACCACAAAAGAGACATGCTTTGCGAAAGTTTCCCGCCCTTCACTAATACTCTGCCATAATCCACAACCATGAGCCCTACAACAAGCTTTAGTGCACCAACCCCCTTTTTCCTCCCCATATTTCATGGCAATGACCCTTCGCCACATATGAGTGGTTTCATGGCCATACCTCCAAAGCCATTTCCCTAATAAGGCCAAATTAAGAGACACCAAATTCTGAATTCCCAAACCACCAAACTCACGTGGTAAGCAAACTTTTTCCCAAGCCACCAAAGGATATTTGAAACACTCAACTTATGAACCCCATAAGAAGTTCCTCTGAATACGTTCTAATCTAGTCGCCACAGCTTTAGGGATAGTAAAAAGGGAAAGGTAATAAGTTGGAAGGCTTGAAAGGGTACTTTTCAGCAAGGTGAGTCTACCACCCTTTGACAAATAAAGCCGCTTCTAGCTTGAGAGCTTCTTTTCCATCCTCTCAAGGATCGGATTCCAAATAGATGCTGTTTTATACGAAAATCCCAATGGCATACCCAAGTAAGTCATAGGCAAACTGCCCACCCTACATTGAAGAATATTGGCCAAAGATTGAATGTTACGCACCTCCCCAATAGGGACAATTTCACTTTTCCCCACATTCACCTTCAAACTAGTAAAAGCTTGAAAACAAGTTAAAACCAGATCTTGCTTAAATAGATCTTTTGCCTCCTTATTCCACTTAAATAGATCTTGCTTTAGCAATTTAAGCTTCTTAGCTAAAATAAAACAGGGGCCTCTTCGTTATCTTGCCTGGACAGATTTCTGGTCTCTTTGGATTGGGAGGAGCATTTTAGTAATGTTTATCGTCTATGTTATTGTTTGATCATTCCCCTATTATTTTGCATGGAGTGGGTATTAGAAGAGGCAGAAGGCTTTTAGATTTGAAAATTTGTGGACCTTGTTATCATGACAATAATGGTCCTTGCCTAGACAAAATTAGCCTTGGTTATTATCATATGTGTAATTTAGGTTGATGAATGTGAGGTGATTTCTTTGGTGATCCATCAATTAGAGTCCAAAAAGAAGGTTAATTCAATCTTAAGTTTCCATTGCATAAAGGACCTTATTATCTTGAATGCCATTGTGTTTATATAAATATTTAACCTTATTTTTGCTTTGTGATATTCAAACTTATATATAAAACCAAATTATATAAGGATATTTCACAGATTTACTTTTGAGTACTCATTGTCCACCCCCCTCTGCCCTCGTCTCCCTAAAAGTTTTTAATTTTTTCCGTCTGCATAGTTGGTCAGGTTTCACCTATTCTAGCTGTAACCTGCCACCTTCTAAAGTTCAACTAGTAGTTTGGGTCTAACTGGCTGGTTGAACATCATAAGAATTTGCATCAAAGCCTTTGGGCAGCTAGGGACATTTGTGTAATGTGACCTCTTGCATTATGTCGGGAAATCTGGAAGTTGAGTACTCATCTAGTCTATAAATTATCAACTCAATACTAACATTAAGATAGTTGAGAGTGAAGTCACTTGCATTTAAGCATCTGCAACCTCTCTCTATATTATGAATCAATATCCAAGTCTTTAAACAATTATCTGTAGTTGGTTATGATAGTAACATCAAGAACAAATTAGTGGACTGGTTATGTTGTATGGTCTGAAATGTGATCTACATCACACAAAATTCTCTTTCCTGTCCAGTTTATATAGCAATTTTGCCTATTATAATGCATAAAACCCAACATTTTAGGCATCGTGCTGTCGCCAACTTGTAAATTGTTCTGAAATGACAATGTAGGACGTCTTTGCCCCCTTCCCCTGCCTTTATTTAGAGAAGGAGAAAAGTGGGGGTGGGGAAGGGGGGGGGGGGGGTGGTTTTATGATTTGAATTTTCCACATTTTTTTTCCTACTTGAGAAACTAAGTGAAATTTGTGTCTGACAGATTAGAGGACTTTATAGAGGGGCAACACCATCTTTTGTTGGGGTGGCTTTTGAGAGTTCTCTTCTTTTTGGTGTTTATTCCCAAACAAAGCAGTCACTGCAGGTTTGTCTTTAATTTAGTCGGCTAAAATTATATTGTTTTTGTAATAGTCACTATTAACTGATTTTGTGGATATAGTTCTTCTGAACTGTCTTGCATCTGTTATATAATTACTGAACAATTTTTAAATTTTACATTTTTTCTCTTATCATGAAGGGAGGTGTACAAAGTAGTTGCCCACAGCCCCAAGTGATTATTCCTTCTGCAGCTTTTGGGGGAGCTCTCATCAGTTTTGTGTTATGTCCATCAGAGCTGGTGAAGGTAGAGTGAATGGGAGGGTTTGTTTGTTGCAAGATTGTTTTCCATATTTGCTCTGTTGCTTCTGATGGTACCTTGTAACAATGAGCTTTTCAGTGTAGGATGCAAGTTCAAGGTGCTGACTCTTTGGTTCCAAAGTCAAGTAGATACAGTGGTCCCCTTGATTGTGCCCTTAAAACTGTGAAAACTGAAGGGGTGAGAAAATCATCTGCATTTAGCATCATTATGAATGTTTTGTTTTTAATCTGACATAACACCTTTCAGGTTACAGGCATTTTTCGTGGAGGTTTTACAACATTGCTAAGAGAATCTAGTGGCAATGCAGTCTTTTTTAGTGTTTATGAGTATGTTCGTTATTACATGCATTCACAACTAAAAGCTGCTTCATCTGAAAACAGCCACTTGATTGACGGGGGAATTGGGATTTTGAGTGGAGGCCTTGGTGGTGTAGCTGTAAGCCTCTTGACAACTTCAGCATGTTTCTTATTAAAGTGTTACGTTTCACATATTTCAGTCTCTGATTCCACTAAATACCCATCATATTGTAAAAAAAATTTCCTGCCATTCTTTTAGTTTTGGTCTGCTGTTTTGCCTCTTGATGTGGCAAAAACCATAGTACAGACCTCCCCAGATAAAAGCTCTTCAAGAAATCCGTTTCAAATCTTGAGCTTGGTAAGTCATCTTGATTTCCTCCATTTCATGACTGTCATTAATGGCGGCTTTCTTCTATTATATCTATTTACGAAATGGAAGAAAAGATGGAAAAGCATTTTCTTGTTCCTTTTTTGGGTTCTTAGAAGAGAGGGAAGCTGAATGGGTCTTCTGTTGTAGATTTACAGGAGGGCTGGACTTAAAGGATGCTATACAGGTTTGGGTCCCACCATAGTTCGGGCATTTCCGGCCAATGCAGCAGCAATTGTTACCTGGGAGCTAGCAATGAAACTTTTAGGGATCAAGCATGAGTGAGGATGATGATATGTTCAATACCAAATGTTTTAATTCTCTTCCTATTCCTATAACACATCCACTCATGGCTGCTTGGCAACATTTCAGATCCAAAATTCCTGAGAGGCTTGACCCTGGGACTGATGATATTGGATATAAAAGTTTCACTTGATTTTTTTGAAAGGGAGCTTCAGCATCATTTGATTTTTTAGTCGATTCTTTGGGTGGTTGAACTGACAAATGGGATCTGTTTGGAATTACTGCTTTTTTTCTTGTCAGGGCCTCTTTTGCTTGGTCTTTTTTCTTTTAAGGATGTAGGATGGATTGCGAGATATACCATTAGACTGGTTGAAGATGTGGCTCAAGCATGTTCAGTTTGAGTTAGGTGAACTTGGTCATTGAAAAAAACATTCATGAGAGTGATTGTAACTTGTACTCCTGATTGGTGGGTTATCTTTTTTGGAAGTGCTGGACAATCTGTACTAAGAAAATAAAAGTGTTATTTTATTTACGAGTGTGATGACCTCTCAAATTGAAAATTTCCAAATAATGCAGCAAAATATAGGTTGCAGCTAGCCAGTTTCTTGTGCTCTTGGATGGAGTGGTTTCTGGATTAGACTGATTATCCATTATATTTTGAACAAATAACCTGGTGGTTGCAAAAAAGCTAGAAGCACCAAAACTTAATTTATTTTAGGTTGCCGTGCCTGTGTTGCAGCTGTGTCATAATGATATCATATTAGCTGTTTCATGTTATAATTTTTTAAAAATTGCTGGTGCAATATTGGACTGTAATCATATCCATGCCCATACTTCCAAGCAAAAAAGTTGCTTGCTCCCTTCTTGTTGAGGGCCCATATTTATGATTAGCAAATATATTTCTGTCCGTTCATATGATAAAATTTCCTTGTGACTATTATTATTATTATTTTGAATGGCAAACTTGTAGCTTTTAAGTTATTTGAATCCATCCCTATTTTTTATAATAGGAATTAAATTATGAATTGGTTGCCTGCCATTACTATCTAATGTCAGAAGATTATTAGTTGAGTGGCATATCCATGCATCTTGAAGCATAGAAAAAAACCTAAGGCAAAAATCCAAATTATACTATTGAAGTATGAGTGAACTGTCAGTTTTATCTTTAAACTTTACCTTTTATCATATTAGTCCTTGAACTTTTGGCGTACTAGTTAAATTGGCATTTTCGTTTATAAAACTGTCATGAAGTCCAATAAAATTTTGGCACATTACATATTGTGATTGCTTTTTTATAGATGGCAAGTCACTTTCTATTTTTTTTTTCACCTCAACGTTAAGGACGACACACATGCTGCATGTGTTTCAGTCTAGGTGGGAAACAACTATTATGCATATGTTTTGGGTCACATGATGGACATGTAGTCAATTTCAGTTCAAATATAACAGAAGGAAGTCTAACAAAAGGGTTTAATGCATAATTTTATATACCACAACTCCACAAGGGTTTTGTATCGCAATGGGTGTGTTTGATAATGATCAATACCACATGGGGCATATTTGCATTTAACCCTTTTTAGTTAAAACACCAATCAAAACCTTTATTTGCAAAGCACACAAAACAAGTTCAACACAATATTAAACATAAAAATAAATGAATAAAAAATCTAAAAAAGAATATTCCAATATTAGCAAGCTTTCTATCCGGAGTTCCCTAAACACTTCCACAAGAAACTAAAAAGTGTTTGGTTTAAACATCACTCAAAACTCATATCCCATATCTCATATCTCATAACTTAAATTCAATTTCATATCTTTAACTCTACTTTTTCCTTCACTCCAAAAAATATTTGTTTGGTTTCATATCTTGGGTGCATATCTCATGTCTCAAACTCAAATTTGTACATAATGTGGTGGAGCCCATGTACTATGAGTGTAGAGTGAATTCGTAGTGTGAAAGGGTAAAGAGAAACTTATTAACAAAAAAAAAAAAAACAAAAAAAAAAGTAAAGAGATGGGAGCAGCGGTCACACACTCCAATGAAGTGACAAGACACTTACACGGATTCTATTAAGTTTCATTTATTTACCAAAATGTCATTGACACTCTTACCTTAAAATTTAGAAACATCCAAAATTTGTTTTTGTTTGAGTAACTCAAACTCAAAATATTGAGTTTTGAGTTATATATGAAGACTTAACTCAAAAACTCATCTAAAAAATCAAGTTTTCAATGGGCCCCATGTTTTTTGAGTTTTTGGGTAATGAAAAGAGTTACAAAGTTAAATAATTTAGTTTTCATCAATCCAAAAACCTATCTCAAAATGAATTCTATGCCATCTACAATTTGTTTCTAGGCACACATGATAGAGATATGCCATCCATGCTCACTTTAGAATAATGACAGAAAAACTATTCCCTTTAAAACGATTAACAGCTTAATTTTAGTTTGGTATTCTAATCGGTTGGTTTTCTAGATGTAGAGAAAAATCTTCACAACCTTTCTAAAATTCGATTGAAGACAACAACCAAAATACAATTTGTATTACATACAAGAATTAATTTTTAATTATAAAATAATTAGATCTGCTCTACATAAACAAGCTAGGGATTTGGGATCCCATATCAGTTTATGGTCATGGGACCCTTTAATTTCTATCAAACAAATGAGATGATTTCTATACTCACGTGTCTCTTTCAAAAAAGGGTAAACCAAATCACATTAATTATATCCTTGTTACAGCTGTTTGTTCTTTGAAGACAAGTAATTGTGAATAGCTCAATGGGTTATAATTATAAAACCATGTTTTGGGATAAATTTAGGGAATCACATTAGTGTCCAACAATCTACCTTAGGAAGAAAAACACAGCTCTATTAGCACATTTTGGATGTGTTTGTAGAAAGGAGAGGTGACAAGCATTTAACCTAAAAGGGACTGGATCAGCCATCAGACTCTACTTGTTACTTACACATGACCAGTTAAGGCTTCCCAGCTCTTGAGGGAAAACTTTCAAATCAAGCAGGTGGATCACAAGTGGTGAGTGATCATTTTGTGACAAGAAATTCATTTAAAATGGAACAACTCTAGGGGAAAAACATTAAAGGAGAGTCCATATATATGAGCAATGTAGACTTTTACATATATATATAACAACCAGTCAAATACCACTTAGCCACAATTGGATGGTACACGCCAAAATGCTTTTAGGCATAATTATTTAAATGGTTTTAGATAAATTAAAGAGCAATAGTGCATAATGAAAAGCCAATTAAGGATTGACAGAAGAGAGAGAGCATCCACATAGATTTTTTTTTTGGACCGATAGATCTTAAAATGATTGGAAGGAATTTTAAGGGAGAAATCTAAATTCTCCCACTTTGTTAGTCTTCCTCCAATTACTAATCCTTATCAATGCGAGCCTTCTCTATGAAATTCAGATGAGCTTTTCCGTCGCCTCTCATTATGTCCAGCTAGACGTCTACGACAACTCCTTTTAGATTCATCAAACTCTGTTAGCTGATGGAACCTGTAAAGCACCATTTCAAAGAAATGCTCGTGAAGAAAGAAATTGAGGAAAACGAACATAGTCCATTTTCTTTTTCTTCCTTATTAGGTACTTCTTCTAAATTTTACTTTATTCATTTATTTATTTTATTGGTTAATTTCTTTGTTTCCCTTTAGTAATGAGTAACAGTTTAACACTAACTTCATGGAAAAAAAAAAAAAACTGAGAAGCAAACCTAGCTAGAGAAAGTAGGATGTCTAACGGCCTGTCTACGCTTTTTTGTTTCTTGATAATTCGATAATTACAAACAAAGATGTGAGATTTAAACTCTAGACTTCTATGTTGAAAATACTATGTCAGTTGAGTTAACTTATAATGCTCTTATATGTTCTAGTAAATAAGAAAAAGTACTACTTTCAAGTAATGTACTATTAAATCACATCAAATAGCATGTGCAAGCATATCACTCAAGGTACTATAAGAACAATTCATGTCCTGGTCATCTTAAAATTCACAGGGATTACATCAACATGGTCTGATGGCCGTCCTATTCTCTTAGCATTTGAAAGCACTCTCTTATTGTAGGAGTCATGGACTTCGAATGGGACTCTTGCTTACAAAGTACAGAAGTTGAGAAGGCAAACTAACAAGACTTAATTCATAAGACAATTATCAACATTGACAGAAGATACGTTTTTAGTACCTGAATAGTGTTATGGGAAGAATTGTTCACTCCTATATGAATCGTAGCAAGAAGATTTCTTCATCCCTATTCCAAAGTTCATTATGCAAAACTATTCTATCATTTAGAAAACTGGAGAAGTAGATTTATTCAATCCTATTTGAAATAAGGGAGTAGACTTATTCAATCCTATCAAAAGCTGAGAATGGAGATTTATTCTATCATTTGGCAAGTAAGTAAGGAGGGAAGATCTGTCCATATTGATAAGAAAGAGGGTACAAGATTTACTCAGACATCAGGAAAACCAAAACCAAAGATTCATTATATATCGTGCTTCCTTTGTTTCAACCTAAAATTTTTTCTTGTAAAAACGTGTTTAGTTAGTTATATTTCTAAAATTGATTTAAAAAAATATTTGTTGTTGTTCGGTCCAATGAGATAATTAGATCTACAAGAAATGCATGGTAGATTTTCCCTAGTGATCACACACAATAAGAGTTGGCACATGAAACTTTGTGTGTGTGTGTGTGTGTGTTTGTGTTTAGAGTTGGCACATGAAACTTTGTGTGTGTGTGTGTGTGTTTGTGTTTGACAGATAAAAAGAGAGCCTTTTTTTGAGAAAAAAAAAAAATTCTAATTCAATATTTGCATTAAAAGTGAGTTAAAAACTTTCAATCTTACTCATCAATTTATGGAAAATTATTAGCTACTCCCAAGAGTACCATAAATGCGTACTTCTTCCTCTCACATGAATAGTGGGTCTCGCCATGAATTTAATTAGTGGGCCATGAATTTAATTAGTGAGACCCACTATTCATATGATAGGAGAGTGTACGCATTTATGGTACTCTGAGAGTTCACAATAATTTCTCTTAATTTACTAGTGTATGGTTCAACAGCTCTAATTATTACACAATCTAGGGGAAGTGAGTTTTGTTCCATCAAAAAGGAAATCGTGTAGTGTAGAAAATAATTTTTATGACAAAGATTTTATGCTATACTAATTAAACACTATGCACAAAACATTTTACACCTTTTTGTGTGTGGATAATTCTGTGTTAGATTTTGGAAAGTATTTTCTATTTACAAAGATTAAAAAGTGTACCAAACCCTACAAATGTAAAAGAATAAGTCTAGTAATAAATTACTTTAAGGAATTGTGAAAATTTTGTGTTCATAATAAAATTGAATGCAAAAATATCTTTTGAAAAATATTTTAGGTTAACAAAAAAGAAACACATGAAAGTATGAGAGAACACATTTATACACTTAAATTTGGAATAGAGGAAGACTATACAAGATTAATCAATAGAAAGTTATAGTAAAAAAATTATTCATTTTGTTCTTTAATTTATAATTTTAATTTTTTTTTATAAACAGTTGCAATAGGGGTGGGGGGGCATTAAATGTCTTTACACTAAAAGGTTTATTAAGTTATAAGACTCTTGACATTAAAAAATTAACAATTAAACAGGAAATATTTAAATTTCATAGCAATGTTACATGAAAAAATAGATTATTTAATTTTTATTTTTATTTTTTATGGAATGACACTTTACAAACCAAATGCATTGGGATGGGACTCAGATTGTAAGTGACATGTGTTTTGATAAGACAACTCTTACATAAGTCACTATGAAAATTTTGCAAGATGACTTTGTAAGAAAAGTATCTGAAATAACTCTCGCATAATTCTCTATGAAGATTTTGTAAAATTATTTTGTAAGAAAAGTATATACCAACAATCATTTCAGATAAGAAAAAAAACCTTTTGCACTTGACACATAAGAGGAACCAACTTTCCATTGACATTGGAGAAAATATACACACTACATCCGTTTTAAGGCCAAAATACTCCTTGCATGAACATTGATCAATATACTCATATTCACCTTAATTTTGCAACAATGAATTAAAAAATTATAGATGTGAAAATGTAATATAAGTTATTAATATTATGGATGTGACAAATGCATGGTTTAACCTCTGTTGTTTACCAAGTTTGATCTCAAATCAAGAATTTCAAGATTCAAATTCAAAAAGAGCTTTTAGGGACTGCCCTAGCCGAACACCTAGTAAAAACCCTAGAAGCTCCTCTATATAAGAAGGCCTAGGGCTTTTAAGTTTCTTCACTTCTAAGTAGAGAGATAAAGACAATTTTTCAAACTCTCTATTCTGTTTCTCTAAAATTGTATTGTCATTTTCTCAAGAAAAACTTTCACCTCCTTTATTTATTTACTACTACTACTACTACTACTACTACTACGTTGTTAAGTCCCTTTTGTGTTTCTATTGCGTCTTTGGGTTCTAGTTAATTGTGGTCTAGGGTTCTTGATCTAAGATCTTACTTTCGTAGGGAGTTATGCCTAGTTGAATTAGATATTAAGATATTTGTGAGTCTTATATACTTGCATTGTTGACATAAGACTTATTTAGATATGTGGATTGTATGTAACTTGCAAAAGGCTCCATAGGAGTAAATAATTTCTCGAGATTGACAACTTGTTTGATAACAACTACCTTACTCGTGTCATTAAAAGTGATAAAGTTGCTACTAACTGAGATAAGAAAAATAAAACCACGGTTCACGAATTTAACATAAGTTGTTTGTTGTTGGTAAAATTTCTCTCACTTTCTTTGACATCTTTGAATTGGTTGGTCATATTTTTGCTTAATTTAGATTATATGATGCTAGTCATTACAAACTCGATTAGTTTTTATATTCTAGTTTATTTGCTTTTTTTTTTTTTGGGAGTAAAATGTCTCAAAATCCCCTGAATTTTAGAGACTTGCTTTTATACCCCTTAAACTTTTATTTTAGCCAATTTAGTACATAAACTTTATTATTCTAACAAATAGAGTACATCAACTTTGGTATTGTAACAAATAGACCCTTAAACTTCTATGTTATTGCAAAAGACTTCTTCATTTTAATTTAAAAAAAAATTATTTGTGCAAAAAGTGGTTAAATTGGTGGGGGGAAAAATGTAAAAGGGGTCTTATTGCTACAGTATCAAAGTTTATGTACTTTGCTAAAATAAAAGTTTAGAGGTTTTAGTGCAACTACTCCAAAGTTGAGTAGGTATTAGGACATTTTCTCCCTTTTTTGGTTCAGTATAAATTTTTAAAACCTTATTTCTTATTCTAGATTCAAATTAGTCTTATACTTGTACTATTGACAAAAGGTCTATTCAAATATGTGGATTGTGCACCACTTGTGATTTGTGAAAGGCACATACTTGTTGGTGGTAAGGTTTCTCTCTCTTTGTTTGATATATTTGAATTTGATGGTTATATTTGTGTTTAAGTTTATATGATGGTAGTCATTACTAACTTGGTTTATTTTTCAGTTTATTTGCCTTATTTGCTTAGGTACAACTTCTAAAGTTCCATTCTGTTCTAGACATTATTTGTTTTTATACTTGATATGTTGGTTGTGCATAACTTGCGAATCACGCATATTTCTTGTTAGGTAATTTTTCCATTTCTTGATATCTTTGAATGTGTAGGTTTTATAAGTCTGATTATATATAATGATGATATGAAGTATTATATAGGTGAGAAATTTTATAAAAGTTTATGTTTTTCTTGTAAAAAGTTGAGTATTCGAGAATTAAAAAGTTGATCTACGGGATCTCAAACGAATTGGCTTTTTAGAAAACAATGCTTGTTCTTTGTAAGTTCTATTTTAAAGAAGGTGAAAGTCTTTATGGAACTTTGCCTTGATCAAAAATGAAACTCAATTAATCAAATAAGGAGGGTACAAAGTTATAGATGTCATCAACCCGAGGGGGGTGATGACATCTATAACTTTGTATAGCCTTGTCTTCACCATTGCCCCCCTCATTTGCTAAAAGCTTTTTTCTAGAGAAGAGAACCTCACATGCACAAGGTACGAGCTTGTGTATGCTAACCTACGAGGCTGTATGTGAGTTTCAAAGCTGGCCAAACTTCTTTTCTGCTAATCTTGAATGATATCATATTTTGATATTTATTGTACTATTTAAATTTCTTGTACAATTAAGAGAAACTCCATCTCTAATCCTTCTCTAAGTATATGAGCTATGAAAGCTGATGGAGTTGATCTTTGGATTGGGTAACGATGGATAACTAAAATCTTCCCGTTCTCATATCCTATCCTCTAGACCCACCTTAGTGATGATGGGTTAAACATCTGCTTATGGGGTTAAGACTTAAGAGTAAGTATAGTACTTGGCCTATAAAATTGAGAGATGAGTTCTACTCCACCCTAATTCTTGAAACCAATTGAAATACTCTCAAATCCTTTGTTAGGATGATCCTAATTTGTGTGACTTTATTACTATATACTCCAAGGATGAGTCCTCCCAGAACCAAATATTACATTTGGCTTCATCATATAAAATAACATTAGTTTTTAAAGAAAAGAAGGTGAAATTTATAGAACCGAAAAATACATACAATAGGACTTTGAGAGACATTCATCCAACAGATACAATAATAATATGATGGTGTAAATAAGTCTAATTTGTCGGATTTCAAATAGTACACTGGCAGAAAGCCTGCAGGCTAAAAGTTTTAGACCTTGAAATCAATTCTATATGTAGAAGGCCCACTAGGCATTATTAGATACGAACATTATTAAGCTACACGGGTTTCAACCAAATAGAGAAGAACTAGGAGTTGAAATGATGATTGAACACAAGTGGGGGTTCTTGGCTTAGTTCATTTTGAAGCTTTTTTCCGTACTAATTGCATGGCTATGAGCTCATCGATCCTTATCTTTTGAGTCCTACAAGTCATGTGTAGTGCGTGGATATCTTTGTTTTAAGTTAGACCTAGGGTTGGATAGAAGCAAATGATACTAATTGTGTGTGATTGTTTAGGAAAAACAGTAGTACTTCTTGTTCTTATGTAATTTATTAGTGTAAGTTTCATCATGTGGCATTAATAATTGGTATTAGGCTTACAAAAAATGCTCAAATGCTGTAATTTACTTTGCTTGATATAGACACATGCATCATGCTCATATGCCTTGTTGGTTTTGACACACCAAAAGATCCATAACAAACAGTATATCCAGGGCTTAATTAATCAACTTCAATTATATCTTTTTGTTAGGATACCATATAGCAAAACAAAATAAAGAAAGAGGGAGAAATTCAACTTTTTATATTGTAAAAACTAGGGTTTCTAACCTGCTACATTGTTGGCAAAACCTTTGCTGGATTCCGGCAACGCTGACAACCGGAGCCTTGGCATGAAAGTCACACACCTTGTGGCGGCGGTGATAGTGCTTGGCATCAGTCAGATCAACATTGCAGTCCTCAGCCTGGCAAGTAGGCGGTGCTGACCCTCCTCCTCCGCTACCGGAAACTTTCTTGGTAGAGGGAGAGGGAGTCATCATTCTCTTTCTTCTCTCTTCCTCTCCAGATCCTAATTCATTATTGGTATATTCATCATCATCATCATCATCCTCATCCTCATCCTCCGTCTTGTACTTGAAGCTCCTCTTCTCCTCAGCTTTGCTTGTTTCCATTTGCAAACACACAACAAGACAACTAAGGAGAAAGATATGGAGCTATAAGAGCTAGCAGACAGTCAAGAGGAAGAGGACTAAAAACCTTGATGATAGACAGTTGAAAAAAGGAGAAGAATTAAGTGTGACTGTGAGGACCACAACCTCTATTTTTCCCCTTGTCGCATAAGAATAATAGTGAAAGATAGAAGCAAAGATTTAGATTGGCTCTATCCTCCAAGACCACATTATTGATAGGTCTCGATAGTAGCACGAATAGTTTTACTTTATAGGCCTGCACTCGATGCAATATTTGCTTATTTGCTGAAAATTAGTTAATTGTAAATAAAAAATAGGAAGGCAGTACATAAATAAATAAGTTAAAAATATATATACATATAACACCTATGGAAAGAATATGTTTTCATTGATTTGTTTAACTTAAAAGATAAGTTGGACAAGATAAAATTCTATATAAAAATAGAGGTGTACAAAAGGCGTTTTGATCGCACATGAATTGACCACACGTGAAGTGACCAAAACCAACTACTAAATGCGGTCACCGCCGGCTGCAGGTGCAAAATCGCATCATGTACACCTCTATTTGAAAGGAAAGTAAGAGCTTAAAAAATATTTTTATGGCATCAAACTACTCTAGAGCACTTTCAAGTTTCTAGCAATTAATTGTGGCAGTTAGACCATCTACTTTTAGAGTACCCCAGCTTGTGTCTAATCCAATCATGCAGCAAGTGAACCTGCATCCAACACATAGACATGTAGCAACCAAATTGTCATACAAATTGGCTTATCAAATTGTCATACAAATTGGCTTATCTGTCGTTTTTCTGAAGTCTACTGTCATCATCATCAATAAAAATGTTAATGCAGTAGTACCACATGCTTTCACATCTCTTTGTTATTATTGTTTTGAGTGATAGATGATAAGAAATTAAATAATAATAATAATAATGAGTTTCAGGTTATAGTGATAAATAATTAATCACACAATTTATTGTATAAAATAATTATAGCAAAATGTGAATAAAAATATGTGGTAACGATATTATTGCAATAAAAAACAGTAGGTGTTGTAATACATAAATATAAATCTTTTTTCCTAGTATGCATGTGGAGCCTTTTTTCTTTTTTTTTTCACCAGTTGTCGACAGTCCTTTTCCGATAGCGAAATGACGATTCCAGCATCGAATAAGAGTGTATTATTGATGAGTGGTGAAAGGTGAGTATGGTTTTTATATATATATATATATATGGTCCAGTTGATTTAACAAGAGCTCAACCTATCCCGATTAAACGCGTCTCATTACGTACAACTCTGTCTGCTACTATTGCATGTCCTTGGATCTTATTTTTTGTCCTTCACTTCCTTTGTTTTTACATTACATTTTTGGGGTAGCCAACTGGTTTGCAGCTAAGTGGGCTACTACCCTTGCCCATGTTACTACTCCCATCATCTATTTGGACCACACTTTACATTCATTCATAGTTGTCACATTTATTGGTCCCATTTTGTGTACGAGAGCATCTCCTTTGAGCTTGAGCGTGAAACAAAGCGGGTTTTGTTTCCAATGTTATCCAGATTCATGTTTGAACATGAATGTATTCATTTTACTCTAGTAGATGCAATTATTAACCTTAAACAAGTTGCAAAATAGTGTCATAGTAACTTTTTACGCTTCAAATTATGTCGTGCGTTCTTTTGAGGACACTTGAATCGATACTGAAATTCAAAGACTTTCAAGTTTCATTTATCATATTGTTTATCAAATTTTTGAAATATTTTATGAACAAAGAGTGAAATAGTCTAATTAAAGATAAATTAAATGCTACTTTCTTATATTAAAAAATAAAAAAAATTATTATGCCATGCACTTAGACCTTGTCTTGTTGATGTGACACCCTTGGAGGCAGCAACTAGGTTAAAAATTGATTTATTTGTGAAATGCAAAGCCGCCTGATGACATAGAATGAACCTTTAAAATATGATTATCTATACAAAAATGAAATATGGAAAGATTTTTATAATTGAAAAAATAGGGAAATGGAAATAAAATATGAACAATTATTCCACCCTTTCTGGTTACATGTACTACTGTTTCAAAAGCAAATGACAGTGCGTGCTGACCTAACATTCAACTGCTTGAATCATCAACTGATGATGACGTCACATTCTATTGCATTCCAAGATAAAAGCAAAGGGCCTTCCTAATGCACCTCTAGTAAATGAGAATTTTTTTTTAAGAATAACTAATTTAATTTACAACATATACACAGTTGCAGTGTTAGAAATTTGTAACTGAGGAGCAGAATAAAATGTATATTAAAAAAACCCTACAAAATAATATTAAAATGTATATGTTCAATTACCAATTATTATAAAAAATTTAAGCTGTTAGGAAAATATTTTAATAATATAGGTACTACAAAAAGTAAATTTATTAAACTTGACAAACTATATAAATATTGACAAAGTGTTTGATATTTTTAACCTATCTTTGATCAAAAATTAGGCATAAAGCATAAGGACTAAAAGTCTAAAACCGGTGTTTATTTCGTCTCAAGTAGTTTGTTTTATACTCAGATTACTTGAGATAGTTGATAATTATGTTGATTATAATTTTATGATGACCACTTAATAAATTAAATAAATGGGATATACAACTTCTTATTATTAATGAGATTATGGGTGCATTTGTATAAATTGTTGAAAAATGGTATTTTGAATTTAAAAAAAAAAAACTATGAGAAATTATGATTGCAAAACAACATTTTATGTTTTAAAAAAACTCTTTTAATCTCCCAGAACACCTAACTAGATGGACCATATAACTCTTTTCATATATATATATATAAACAACCTTATAGTTTATCATAGAAATTATATACTTGAAAAAAAAAGATTTATATATATTTGTTTTAATTGAGAATTAGAGTTAAATAAGTGTTTCTCCTTTGCCAATTCATGCATACATGTGTTAAAATTTTGGGGGAGGCCCCCCTCCCCCCCTAAAGGTTTGCGTATACAGTAACTTTTGATTGATGGTCCAGTACTGATGAAAAAATATAGATTCTAAGTTGAGAGAATATCATTGTGTCTCTATCAATGGCGTTGCTACATCAACTTGTGAAAGGTTGATAGGAAAGAAATATGTTTATCATTTTATGATATTAACGCATAACAGACCAACATTGATTCAGTCTCTACGTATTTCTTTCGCATGTACCATCGAAGAAGGCAAAACTGGTTGACCCTCCAGCATTCTCTATTCTATGGGAAGCAAATAAAAAAAAGAGGAAAAGACAACTCATGCATGCCATACAATTCGATCGGAGTGACCTTGTTCTGAAGATATGTGATATATGAGACTTTTCTTTTTTTCCCCATAATTTTTTGTCATCAAATGAGAAGGTTTGTTGATGTAGAATGGACATGCAGTTGAAGTTCTCCTTAAGTAGATGGATGGTCATAAATTACAACGCAAGAAAATTTGAGAAGTTAAAAAGTGCTAGTAAAAATCTTTGAGTTAAGTGGCAAAATTTTGGTGACCTAAATAAGTTCGTGTGGGAAACAAAAATCATGCCTTACCCTATATTACTTTTCGATTAAATTTTTTCATCAGGGCTATGTTTTACGAATTTACTATTTTTGAGAAATTTCACTTTTGCAACAATTTCGTTTTAAAAATCAGAATTAAGTCTTGTTAGGTAGGTCTTTCTAGGATTCCTAGTATTATTACATATCATCCATTAAAATAAAGGATAAAGTTTCCTATAAAACATGGAGCCCCTTTAAGGTTTTGAGTATAACAATTGACCTCTTTATATATACTACTATTTTATATGTAAACCATTAATTAACTCTATAATGCTTAATATCACTAGAGTTTTCGAGTGTAATACAAAACTCATTATGTGTTACATAAAAGGAAAAGCACACGTATAAGCTACTCATCGTTTATTTTAACGGATGATTAATGGTGTTACAAATAAAACTATATCACACAAGAATTAAATGTTACATTTAAAATTTTAAGGGTTCTATGCTTTGGAAGAAAACCACAAGAGGGTTTTATGTGTACTTTTCCTTATCTTTAATTTTATTTACTGTACTAACGTGATTCTTAAATTAGACGTCCTATTTTCGTGGTTATCTCACTACATTTATTCATTCCTTCAGAAGACAAAAGTATAAAACTATTATCCTCTAATCACCAAGCAAAAGTATGAATTACATTATTGAGTTAACTCTCTTCTTGCCCAATGGCATATAGGCGTAGGTTTTGTTTGTTTGCTTTTTTTTTTAGTTGTTGTTTTCGTCTTTCTTATTTCCTTGTCTTCGTAAAGGGTGAGTGAGGGTACTTTGGGCTTATAATTGCGACTTGTTTCAAAATTATTGGCATCGGCGCAAACTTAGATGGCTAAGCTTGTCTTGTCTTCTAAACAAGAGAGAAGAATAGCCTGGTTTTTGATTCGTAAGAGTTAATTTTGTAGTTATGAAATGCATTCAGGGGCCCATTTTTTATGACACGAAGAGCACAACCTGGTCCACACTCTTTAATTGGAATTGTGTCACGAATTTATGGGTTGTCTACTTTTCTTGGCCCAATAATGGTCACCTAACTCGTGCAAATTCTTGGACTGTAGTCATGGTCATTATACCTTGGAGAGTGGGCCTATAAGCTTCCAAATATTTCTAGCCCATTGGCTGAAAGATTATAATGGGCCATTTAACTAAATTTCTTATTATCTTAGGGCTAAATTTTTTGCTAAATGGTGTACATTTGGGGGCCACATCAAGGACTAATGAGGTAGCATGGTCCCAACGGTAGGGTGAGGCAGCTTAATTAATGGCTTTTGCAAGAGAGTTTCGATTTCAATATAATTATTTAGATTTGACCCTAATCAACCACATGTTTATAAATCTTAAGACATCAAATTGAAGTCCTAACCATATAGTAATAGCCACTTAAATTGCAAAAATAGATATGTATGAGGTAGAATATATGTGCCCATCAAGGAGGAAAGTGAACATGATATTGTGGAATTGCTTCATTCTATGATCTCTATGTGGTGGAATGACAATATCACTCATATTATTATCATTATCATGATAATGACATATTTGATTGTTAGGTTTGATGCGAAGGGTCTATAAAAGAAAGTCAAGCCCTAGCAAGCACATGTACGTATTAAGGGTAATATTAAATAGATTAAGGTGACTCAAAAAATATTATTTAGGATATGATACAAAATTGTCAAAATCAGAATCCAAAGATGCATGACATACGTGGTTTGTGGCTAAAATTTAAATAATGATAATGTGGTTTTTCTATTCTGCTATCATGACAGAAACACAATTAGTGAAAACACCTTCCGGCCCATTCTTCAAGAATAATTTATTGAATAACTTATTGAATAACTTATAGCGACTTATGAGCATAGCGACTTAGAATGAATTCCAAACTTGAACATGAAGTTGTATATAATTTAGAATGAATTCCTTTTTGAAATTGATTGAAAAACTATGGCAGTAGGAAGAAGATTAAGAAAGAAAAGGCCTCCTCTCTTAAATTCCTTCCCTTTAATGAGGTTGAAGCCAAGACTTTTGTTTTATTTTTGATCTAAAGTTGAATTTATATTTTCTTATAATAAAGTTAGAGGGGACCAGGCTTATGAATCCGCACTCTCCCCTATTAAGGAGAGACGGAAGTACTATCCAAAGCAAATAGTTGGGCGGTCTAAAGTTTATATATATATATATATATATATATATATGTATGTATGTATGTATCCAATTATTTGACGTTATTTCTTTATTTCAAGACTCTCAAATCGTGTATAAGTTTAACAGTCCCCCATGTTTGATAATATGGGCCTTACAGGTGGAGGTAGATATCAGAATTTGATTCGATCGAGTTCGTACAAAACTTAGGAGGTTGCTTAAACTTGTTAATTCAACCGTTGGTTTAGCTATAGATACATTCACTTAAGCGCAATCCAATCTATACATTCATGGTTATAATAGATATGAAAGTATTGAAGTATTTTATTCTAGCTCTTTATGCAATACTTAAGTTGTATCAACTTTCAGCAGAGTTCTATTCCCCACCAAACAAGGTTTATTGTGCTGGTGGTACCCACAGACAATGTATCTGTGGGGTGTGATCGGTTGTGGTAACACATGTGAGCCACCCTTATTTGATTCTCAAAATATATATATATATATATATATATATATATATATATATATATTACGTCATCACCAACTATATATGAAAGTATAGGTTTAATGTATTTATTATGAGTTACACTCAAGTTATGCATGGTATTATTCTTTGACAATATGAACACCACTTAATAATTTTTTTCCTCAAATAAAAAATATTTTGTCTATGCCATCGTTGAAAATAAAATAACTTCCAAATATAGTTTTTTTTCTTCTTCTACTTCTTCTTCTTCTTCTTCTTTTTATTTTTTTACGTATTAGAAAAATCTAATATTAACTAGGGCATAGTTATTCAACATGTCACCGCCTATACAAGGATTGAATTGATTGAACAGAAAATTATAATGATATTATCAATTTCTAGATTTTTTTTGGTTGAATAAGTGGAAGATATTGAAGAAATGAACCGAATTACAACATTTGGGGGCCCACCCATCTCCGGTGGTCCCCAACATGAACAAGTTGAGGCCCAAGCAGTGAGAATGTGGGCCATTTTTTTTCACTTCTTTTTTTTTTTTTTTTTTTTCTGGTTAAAAAATATATTGTCCACACACACACACACACATATATATATATATATATATATATATATATGCCTATCTATTTTTTTTTTTAATAAACTAGAAAACATTTTATTCCTTACAAAGAGGAAACACAGGCCTACGCCTGTACAACAGAAACAAAACAAGGGGGCCACATCCTAAATCATAGGAACCCAATACATTATTCTTTAACGACCATATGTCTAACACATTCCGAAGATCTAACATATAGGATCAAAACTCAAATGTACGTACTTCACTTTAACTTACTTTACTTCAATTAGTCAAACTAAAAGCAAAGCTAAAATTTCAATTGAGAACTTAAAGAAAAAAGTTAGGCAGTGAAAATGGGCAAATGCGCATTTTGCACAAAAAATAAAAAGGACAAATGCCCCATTTTCTAAACTAATTAGGGAAATGCCCCTCTTGTGAAACTCGATTTTTTCAAAATTGAATTTCAAAATTTTTTTTTGAGCCCTATAGCAACGTTTTAAGGAGCCTATAATGATGTTTTAAGGACCTATAGCGGCTTTTTGTAACTCGACCTCCATGAAATTAAGTTACATGCAAGTTTTGTTTTTTTTTTTTTTTTTACCTATAACCCGACTTCATGGAGCTCGAGTTACAAAACGCCGCTATAAGTCCTTCAAAACGTCACTATAGGCTCCTTAAAACGTCGCTATAGAGCTTGACTCGATTTTGAGAAAATCGAGTTTCAAAATAAGAGCATTTCCCTAATTAATTTGAAAAATGGAGCAACATACTGATTTTTTTCGTGAAAAGGGCAAAAGCCCATTTTGGCCAAAGTTAGGCATACAATATATGTTTTTTGTAATCTTCCCTGTATAGAAACTTCATCAAATTTCTTTTACAATGTCAAACAATACATACCACACACACACACACACACAAAATTCAAGAAAAATAGAGAAACTAAGAAAGAAATGAAAAACAGCAAAGAAAATAAGTAAAAGAACAAAGAACTTAATTTTAACCGTACCAAAATTTCATCACATTACTTTCACAACAGTAACAACACATATAAAACAAAATAAAAATCAACAAAAAGTAGAGAAATCTAGAAAGAAAATTAATGCAAAAAGAAGAAGAAGAAAAGTAATGAATATATATATATATATATATACCTCTCGCATCAGTCTTTTTGTTAATTTTAAATTCGGCTAGTTAGGGACGAGTTTACAATTCACATTGTTTTGTTGTAAAAATATTTTTTTTTAACTATTTCATATCAGTTTCTCAAAAAAAGAAAAAAAAAAACTATTTCTTATCAAAAATAAGAATCCCCAAAAAATAAGAGTTGGTGAGCGTCGACCCTCCAAATTTTTAAAAATTTATAAGATATAGTTAACGTAAAAATATATTTTTAACGAAGAGAAGTGTAATGAAAATATATAATTCTTGGTTCAATCTTTTTCTTGATTTAATTTAGCTATAGTTTCACGAATTTTAAAATATTAGTATATTGGAAAATTATATTTTAACCATTTTATTTTAAAAATAAGCAATCAAGCCGAGTTGAAAAACCAAGAGCAAATTCTACTTTCATTGAATGAATAAAATCAGTACATAAATATTGATAGGCCAAGAATGTATTGACCCATTGAGTAAATTAACCAATTAATTAGCCAAGTAAATTAATTAAGTCAATTTAACATGTAATATACGTGGTAGCACAAAAAAATCACCAAATAACTAAATGCAGCGGAAATTAAATTTGACATGGGTGATTTGTTTACGAATGGGGAAAACTACCGAAGCAAAACCCCACCGGGTGAATTTAAGGTCACCACTCTAAAAAATCCACTATTATAAAAAACAAGTGGTTACAAGTAAAAGAATTTTAGTACCTTATACCAACCTATAGTTAAACCCTTACCCCAATACACAATTGAATTTGCAATGTAGTGACAATCTTTCATTTCAATGTACGGCTCCCAGTACATGACTAACCAATCAATGCGCAGATCCCAGTACATGGCTTACTCACCAACTTGAGAAAGATGTTGGTTGCAAAGTTCTTCAGTTCATCCACACGATGAAGATCAAGAAACTTCTTGGTTACAAAACCCTACAGCGTACAAACACAACAACTTCTTCAAGAGAAAGATGAACTAGGGCAAATTGTCTCTGGTTACAATATGCATGTAATAACAAGTGCAACAACCCCTTTTAGACGGCCCTTAAAATAATCCTTATATATGTCTAGGGTTGTGAGAAAAGAAACCCTACACAAATAGCTTGGATATGCATGAAAAATAGATCTGGAAATCTAATTTTCGTAATTCTCGATAGATAGGCTATCTGTCGAGCTTCGGGCAAAAAGCTTCTTTTAAACAGTACGTGACTTACTCACCAACTTGAGAAAGATGTTGGTTGCAAAGTTCTTCAGTTCATCCACACGATGAAGATCAAGAAACTCCTTGGTTACAAAACCCTACGGCGTACAAACACAGCAGCTTCTTCAAGAGAAAGATGAACTAGGGAAAATTGTCTCTGGTTACAATATGCATGTAACAACAAGTGCAACAACCCCTTTTAGACGGCCCTTAAAATAATCCTTATATATGTCTTGGGTTATGAGAAAATAAACCCTACACAAATAGCTTGGATATGCATGAAAAATAGATCTAGTAATCTAATTTTCGTAATTCTTGATAGATAGGCTATTTGTCGAGCTTTGGGCAAAAAGCTTCTTTTAAACCTCGATAGATCCAATCTGTTGAGCTTTAAAATATAGCAATTCTTCACTTGATTCTTAAACAAACTTGCATGACTTTAACTCTTGACTTGAACACACAGTTGATTGAAGACTTAAACCATCTTAGATCTACACAATTACAAGTAAAGTGCGTTTTGTAAAAGGATTAATCAATTCTGAATGACATATGTACATAAAAATTTTCACATATGTCCTAACAAGTCCCCATTTTACAATCCGTGAGAAAACCACAAAAAAAAAATGAAATATGAAAGAAGTCATAGATCACTCAACTCATATTCACTTGTTGAATATAATAAAATCTAATCCTAACACAAACTCTTGAAAAACTTTGCAAGAAGAGAGTTCATGACATGATAGATTTTGACAACTTGTATTTTTGAAACACTTTAAACAAAATTCATCAAGGCATCTTAGTGTGAAACAGAAATTAAAATATTGCATACGTAGGAATCATGTGTATAAAGATAGAAAAGAAACAATACATAGAGAGATAGGTCAAAATGTAATAACAACCTCATCAAATATATATATATATATATATATATATATATATATATATATATATATATATATATTTATATCAATGAAGAATACAAGGTTTGCAATCACAAAGTGGTCACAAGAACAAAGTATCTAAAAGATAAAGAAAAGAAAAGATACATAAGTCCTCACTACATCCCTCAAAATGTATAGACACTCCCCTTAACAAAAAAGGTGTTATGCTAACTCTCTCCCTAGATACATGACTACTCTCATATCCCAAAACTACTTCCCCTTTTTGTCATGAATGACAAAGGGTAAGTCACTGTGAAGCAGTCATCTCCTCATCACTAGAAGAGCTAGCATCCTTATCCTCTTCCTCATCATCATCATCATTGTCGTCGTCGTCGTCCTCATCCTCTGAAGCCTGTGGAGATGGAGATGGAGAATTGGTGAAACCACCCATGACAGCCTGTCGTCGTGCGATTCGACCAACACAAGTGTACACCTGACATAACTCATCATTAAGAGTGTCAAGGTGAGCATCCATGTGCTTAAGCTAAGCCATGATAGCCTCGAGAGTCATACCACCAGTGGAAGAGGAAGGAGCAGAGGTGGATGGAGTAGAACAGGATGGAGGAGTCGCCATGTCGGTTCGTGGCTGCTTCGGTCGAAGCTGGGCCTCGCTCCGTCAAATAGTACTAGCATCAATGGCACGCATGATGGGGAAATGATCAGACTCGAGATAGGAGACAAAAAAGTGGCGAATGATCCTCATGATAGCAGAAGGAGAGATAGGAATATCACAGGTCGCTGTATCCTTATAGAAATCTATAAGGGAGAGGATGAAATGAGAGGGAAAGTCTATAGAAAGATTCTTTAAGAGGGATAACAAAAAACGAGCACGAGGTTCAGTAATAGAATTATAGTGAGACAAGGGATGTAAAACAAATGTCATCACCATTTTCAGGAACCTTGGACCTTTTTCAAAGCCCGAGCATGAGGTGTTTTGATGCCCACCCCATGATGAAGGTGTCTCACAAAAGAGAGACAAAAGTTCATCTTTGGACATAGTCCTCAGACATGGACAACCGGGGTTATCAGGATGTGATTCCCTCTTGACATGTAGCACTTCATAGATAAGCTCTGCAGTCACTACTATACGAGTACCTCTAACAAAAGTGGAAAACTGAGGTATCGAAGAATCAAAACCGTGCATATTGGAGTAAAACTTCTGTATGATCATGGCAGAACAGCTTACGGGCATCTCATATAGAGACTCCCAACCCCGTCTGTGTATGACATCCGGTAGAGCAGTATCAGAGAAGTCCGATAGGATAACGTGGCGTTTTGAATGAATGCCACGTTTGGAGAAGTTCTCCGAGAAGTCCTTACGGGCTTTCTCATCACAGAACTTAACATGGAGAGGAGTGGAGTCAGAAGATGATGCCCCAAGATGAAGAGGGTTCCGGGATGGAGTAGACTTGCGCTTTAGTGCCATTACGTAGACTATTCGAGAGAGAGAGCGAGAGAAACAAAAAAGCACCAATCACAAAACAGTACCAGAATATGAAAAGAAAAGGTACGTATGCATGAGTAATGCATGATCATGTGACATGCAACAAAAAAAAATATCATAGGCTCAGCCCAATCCAAACCTACTAGCACACAAGGTTCCAACAAAGAAATTACACATCTATAATGCACGAAACATTGTGAAAATGCAAATGGAATGCAATGCATGATCATATATTATCATTTAAGCAAAACCCAACCCAAAAATTTCACAAAAACTCATCAATTTTGAAAATCCCTAAAATGTTTTCAAAAACCCAAAAACTAGGTCAAAATGTATGAAATGCATGAAGAAAGAGTGAAAACAAGATCATACCAGAGAAAACTAGATCACTCTAGGTCAAAAATCAACTGGGTTTGAGGTTTAGAGAGAGTGAAAAGTGTTTGGGGAGGTGAAGAGATGGTTTTTGTTGAGAGAGAACTAGAGAAATGAAAATTGATTTGGCGCTGTAGCTATTTAAAGAAATCACATCTCGATGGATCGAGAGGTATCGAGAATCTATCGAGCACTGATTCATGACAGATATATCTATCGAGGTGCTGTCGAGAATCTATTGGCGGCAAAGAACCTCGATGGATTGAACAGCTATCGGCCAGACAGAAACTTTCTCGATGGATCGAGAATCTGTCGAGAAGTTATTGAGACAAATTCTAAATAGCTCAATGGATTGAAGATGCGATAAGATCTGTTGAGAAAAAGAAGCGCAGGGGTCTCGATGGATAGCTAGTTGTCGAGAGGTGTCGAAAAGTTGTCGAGCTTGATAAAAACAGATTTTTCAAAGAGGAGGAAAACACACAAATTAATGCAATCAAGCAAGCTACTCAACCAAAGATCCAATCAACATGTTAAAATCTCAAAAACACTCTCAATAAGAAGAAAGTAAAGCATTTAGATACAAAACACACACACACACACACTAAACAAGTCTAACAAATTTTATGTTTAAAAAATAAGTCAAGACAGTTTAGTGAGCATACATTAACACATGTATTCCTTGTGATGGCCAAATCACATTGTACCTGCACATTTATTAAAAGTAGCAAAGAATTTTTGCTTGTTGTGTGTGAAGAACATCACAAGATTACATAAGTGTCTCACGTTATGACGATTTGAGATATGAGAAAATCAAATTAACTCACACATAATCATAACTGCTTGATGGGGACTATCAACTTCGAGGTACATCCTATAACTCCCACATCTCTTAGAAACATGCTTGCAACTATATTTAAAAAGCATTTTGATTCTTTTTGCTTTTACATTCTTTGCATATTTTTCTTTTGAGCATATTATGCATGGGCATATAAGAGAGAGAAGAAAATACCCAATTATGTTAAGCTTTTGACATTGCACTTTTGCTATGCCGGAGCATACAGATGTTATTTCATGTGTGGCGGGCTTTAGTGGTAAGATGGTTATTTATGTCTTTCTCTTAAGATTTTTTAGTCATTCCTGTCAAAAAGAGTGATACAAGTATTAAGTATAAGAGATTACTTAATCTTACTCATATCAAACACGAGCCACAAAGCTCACTTGCTTAGTTGTGTATTGAGATGCTTATCTAAGCTACAAAAGATACAAAGTTTAGAAAACTTTGTTTCAATGGCCATCCAAGGTACACAAGTACCAATGTACACAAAACACACACTGTTTTTGTATTTTTCTGATTTTTCAATTTTTTTTTTAATTTTTATGAAAAAAAAAATAAGGCAAAAACTAAAAACAAGCAAACAAAAAACATGATAAAAAAAATCAAAGCATAAAACTAGATGCAAATGCATGAGAAAGGAGGAGAAGGAGGAGAGATCAATCCATAGAAATGACACCAATGTTTTGGCGAAGAAATTCAAACCGGTTGCTATCAAGAGGTTTGGTAAACAAATCAGCCTTCTGATCATCAGTGTGAATGAACTCAAGAGTGAGAGTACCATCTTTGACAAGCTCCCGAATGAAGTGATGCCGAATCTCTATATGTTTTGTTCGAGAATGTTGAATAGGATTCTTAGAGATCTTTATGGCACTGGTATTGTCACAATAGATGGTAAGATGTTCTTGACGAATATCATAATCAAGGAGGAGTTTTTGCATCCACAGAAGTTGGGTGCAGCAACTACCGACATCGATGTTTTTAGCCTTTGCAGTGGATAAAGAGATGGAATTCTGCTTTTTGCTCATCCAGGAAACAAGATTATTACCCACACAGAAACAACCCCTTGACGTACTTTTTCTATCATCAGAATTTCCAGCCCAGTCAGCGTCAGAATACCCAGCTAAGACATCATTGATGTCCTTGCTATACCACACACCGAAATCGGCAGTGGTTTTGACATACTTTATGATTCTTTTCAAAGCAATCATATGAGACTCTTTGGGATTAGCTTGATATCTAGCACATGCCCCTACACTGTAACTAATGCCAGGTCTATTAGCAGTAAGGTATAGAAGACTACTTATCATGCTTCTATACATGGAGGAATCAACACTTTTTCCTAACAAATCAACAATGAGTTTAACATTTGGGCTCATGGGGGTTCGAATAGAACTAGCAGATTCCAAACCAAACTTTTTCACAAGATTCTTAGCATATTTAGATTGGAATATGAATATACCTGACTCTTGCTGATAGATTTGCAATCCAAGGAATTGGTTCAACTCTCCAATCATACTCATCTCGAACTCGGCTTACATGAGTTTGGAGAAGTTGTGAGCAAGTTCATCCTTTGTAGAACCGAAGATGATATCATCAACATAGACCTGGGAAACTATCATTCTCTCTTGATGAAGAGTGTTTGATAAGGGTTTTCCTCTTGTAAAACCATGAGAGACTAAGTATTGAGTGAGCCAATCATACTAAGCTCTGGGTGCTTGCTGTAAACCATAGAGAGCCTTCTTGAGATACAATACATGATCCAGAAAGTGTGGGTCAATGAATTATTTAGGTAAGCTATATAGAAATCTTCCTTCAGGAACCCGTTCAAGAATGCAGTCTTTACATTCATTTGGTAAAGCTTGAACTTCAAGTGACATGCCAGGGCTAGGAGAATCCTGATGGATTCCATACGAGCTACAGGAGAAAATGTCTCATCATAGTCTACTCCTTCCATTTGGGAGTATCCTTGAGCCACAAGACAACCTTTGTTGCAGATCATATTTCCCTCCTTATCAGTCTTATTGCGAAATATCCACTTTGTGCCAATGATGTGCTCGCCTTCTAGTCTAGGTACTAGGGTCTAAACATCATTCCTTTGAAATTGAAGCAGTTCATCATGCATGGCCTCAACCCAGCTTTCATCTTGGAGAGCTTCCTCAACTTTGGTGGGTTTAACCTCCGATAAATAGCAAAAATAAGACACAAAGTTAGCAACACATTTATCAACTATACGCTTTCTTAGTGTAAGTTCATTCATATTTCCCACAATAACTTCAAGAGGGTGATTCAACTTGATCCTAGAAGAAGGTCCTTTCTCTTCATAAGATTTAGAATCAAGTAAGGTAGGAATGTCTGCTAAAACCTCTACAACACTTGGAGTACTTGGAGATGCGAGCTCTTGATCAATTATTTCTTGAACACCCCTAGGTTCAGGAGGTAGAATTTCCTTAGGTATCTCCTCACTAATTTTCTCAAAACCAGAGTTTGAAGCTTCATCAATAACAACATTAACTGTTTCCATCACCTTCTTTGTTCCTTTGTTGTATACTCGATAAGCCTTGCTAGTGGAGGAGTACCCCAAAAATATTCCTTCATCGCTCCAGGAATCAAATTTTCCCCCATTCTCTTTGTCCTTAAGGATGAAACAAGTACTTCCAAAGATTCCGAAATACTTCACGTTTGGCTTTCTCCCCTTCCACAACTCATAGGGAGTCTTCTTGGTACCGGGTTTGAAATACACCCTATTATTTGTATGACATGTAGTATTAACGGCTTTTCCCCATAAATTTCTAGCCACATCCTTGTTGTGCAACATAGCTCTAGCCATCTTCTGAATGACTCTGTTCTTTCTTTCTACTACACGATTCTGTTGAGGAGTAATAGGTGCAGATAATTATTGAGATATACCTGATCTAGTGCAAAAGGATTCCCTGTATGAGTTCTAGAATTCTTTACCATGATCACTTTGAATTCGATCAATCTTTAAACTCTTCTCATTTTGCAGTCTTGTGCACAAGGTTTCAATGTGCTTAGGAGCATTTGACTTGGATCTTAGAAGAATGACCCAAGTGTACCTAGTGAAGTCATCTACCACAACCACGATGTATCTCTTTCCTTCAAGATACTTGGTTCTAGTTGGACCCATGAGATCCAGATGTAGTAGCTCCAAAGGTCTAGATGTAGCTGATGTCTGAGTATCAGGATGTTTAGCTTTTGTCAGTTTCCCAAGCTGACACAGTCCACACACAACATTGTTCATTCTGCTGAGCTTTGGTATTCCCAAAACTGATTCATGCTTAGATACAATTGAGAGATGTTTGTAACTAACATGTCCCATCCTTTGGTGCCATAGGTCTTCATTTGGTAAATGAATACTATTGCACACAATATCAACATTAGGTACCAATCCATAGCAGTTTAATAAAGTGCGAACACCACTGATGAGTTTTTTCCCAGACTCATTCAACAAAAGGCATTTTCCTTTTGAGAATAACACCATAAAGTTTTGATCACATATTTGGCTTATACTTAATAGGTTCACCCTCAGATCTTCTACATAAAGCATATTAGAAATGTCTAGCAGTCCAAGTAGAGAGATAGTTCCCTTCCCTTTTATTTGTGATTTGCTCCCATCACCAAAGGTTACATTTCCACCTTTCTTCGACTCGAAAACTTTAAAGAGAGAGCGGTCTCCAGTTATGTGTCATGAGCATTCACTGTTAAGGTACCACAAACATGTGTCCATTACCTTGAATGCAGACTTCATCATGAAGCACACTTCATGCTTAGATGAAAAATCTGTAGGGATGGTCTTTTCTTTCATCTTCCATTTATGAACAAAGCCTTTAGCCTTCACTCTTCTCAAACGAACTCCTTTGCACATTTTCATTCTAAGGCAGTCTAGTTCATTATTTGTCACATTTAGATCCTTTTTAATAATCATCATGATAGCTTTCAAATAACTTTTAGACTTGCATTTTCTGAGACACTCAATCAAATAAAGATTAGAAAAACTAGATGTATTTGAATCAAAAGATCTTTTCTTGCCGACGGCAACCATGACAATAGGGGTTAATGGATCACACAGCAAATATTAACTCTAATCAGAGTGTGCTCACTCTGATACCACTTGATAGACCAAGAATGTATTGACTCTTTGGATAAATTAACTAATTAATTAGCCAAGTAAATTAATTAAGTCAATTTAACATGCAATACACGTGGTAGCACAAACAAATCACCAAATAACTAAATGTAGCGGAAATTAAATTTGACATGTGTGATTTGTTTACGAATGGGAAAAACCACCGAGGCAAAACCCTACCAGGTGAATTTAAGGTCACCACTCCCAAGAATCCACTATTATAAAAAACAAGCGGTTACAAGTAAAGGATTCTCAGTACCTTATACCAACCTACAGTTGAACTCTTACCCCAATACACAATTGGACTTGTAATGTAGTGACAATCTCTCCTTTCAATGCATGGCTCCCAGTACGTGACTAACTAATAGATGCGTGGATCCCAGTACATGGCTTACTCACCAACTTGAGAAATATGTTGGCTGCAAAGTTCTTCAGTTCATCCACACGATGAAGATCAAGAAGCTCCTTGGTTACAAAACTCTACGGCGTACAAACGCAGCAGCTTCTTCAAGAGAAAGATGAACTAGGGCAAATTGTCTCCGGTTACAATATGCATGTAAAAACAACCCCTTTTAGACAGCCCTTAAAATAATCTTTATATATGTTTAGGGTTGTAAGAAAAAAAACCCTACACAAATAGCTTGGATATGCGTGAAAAACATATTTGAAAATCTGATTATCGTAATTCTCGATAGAGAGGCTATCCTTCGAGCTGATGTCGAGCTTCGGGCAAAAAGCTTCTTTTAAACCTTGATAAATCCAAACTGTCGAGATATCTGTCGAGCTTTAAAATACAGCAATTCTTCACTTGATTCTTGAACAGACTTGCATAGCTTTAACTCTTGACTTGAACACACAGTTGCTTGAAGACTTAAACCATCTTAGATCTACCCAATTACAAGTAAAGTGTGATTTGTCAAAGGATTAGCCAATTCTAAATGGCATATGTACATAACAATTTCCACATATGTCCTAACAAATATATCAGCCAACAGTTGTGTAGTTGAAACATGAAGTAATCGAATTAAACCCTCTTGAACTTTGTCCCTGACAATAAGGTGACAATTAACCTCTATATGTTTATTTCATTCAAGGAATATTGATTTTCTTTTGGCAAACAAAAGTTTAGGTGAGGAGAGGCTACCCTATATCAGAGCTAGGGCAAGCCACAGGCCTTAGAGAGGACTTATATTGGACATATAGATCGCCCACCAAGGAGGATTGCTGATAGTGGGACTTGAACCTAGGCATTTTGGATGAAGCGCTTGAGCCTTACCAATCGAACCAATCTCGTTGGTGAATTTCATGCCATATGTAACACTTGATTGATTATCACAAAAGAGCAACATTGCTTGGGGATGTGATACCTGTTAATCTCATAGTAGATAAAATCATAAAATAGTCGTATGATTTTACATAAAAAAGGCTATCACGGATTGATATTCACTTTCAGCTAAAGATTTGGAAATGGTGGTCTATTTCTTAGACATCCATGAAAATACAAAACCCAATGTTTGTCATGTGTCTAAGCATGTTTCCCCTTCTACATTAGTAAAAGCCTTGAGATGGAGTTTGGATTAGGAAAAGAATAATTCCATGCCTATGGTACCTTTAACATAACGCAAAATATGATGGGCAACTTGCTAGTGAGGTACTCTAAGATTATATAGAAATTGACTTAACCTATGAACTGCATAGGTAATTGTAACACTCCAAACCCATATCAAAGATTTATATGCACGACCTATCTTATAAATAATCAAAATTTGCTATAATGGAACAGAGTGTAATTAAATATCCACAAATAAGAATCAAGCCATCAAGTTTTTCTTATAAAATCCATCAAATTAAAACTTTAACAATAAAGTCTCTAAATACCCAAGTAGTTTCAAGAATATTAAACTCACTATGAAAACACAATAAAAAAGTCCATCAACTAATATAGCTCATAAAGAAGTCTTCAATCTATGGTTCTAATGATCTATCACCAAAAGAGATTCCACTACTTTAATCTAAAAGGATGGAGAAAGGGGATGAATTAGAAGCTCAATAAGAGACTACATAACATGAGGATGTTTCTAAAAACAAAATAATAGTATCAATGGAAAAATATAATCTTTAAAAAACATTTACAAATAGTTTTAATAGTGATATAATATATTCTATAAAACTATCAAAAAGAAAACATTTAACTATAACATTGAAATCAGTAAATATAATAGCAACCACTTTAGTTGGCCAAAATACACTAATTAGGTAGAAACAATATAATATAGTAATAAACAAATTTTCCACTTATAAAGGCCAACAACAATAAAACAATAGTTTGATATGGAAAACATTAGTCAAATAAAGGCATAAACTGCTAAACACTTGGTGGGTGATTCCCATGGGAAATAATAACAATAACCTCAAAGAGGCAACACTGGCTCCAAAAATCAAACGATAACACTGGCTCCAAAGAGCAAACGATAACACTACATCACACCACAATAACACTACTTCGGTTGAAGACCAATACTTAACCTTGTGTTGGCAAAGGTTGCAGACTGTCTCACTGACCATTTGAAAATATTCTTACTTTATTACAATATTGTCAATACAAATCATATATCATATAATGAGTACTTTCTCCAAAAATATAGTTTTAAGTCCTTCTTAACATATACAGTTTCAAAGTAACATGCAAGAAATAATAAAATTTAGGTATGCATAAAACATTGAAGATAATAAAATATTTTGAAACTTTACTTTTTCAAATATGCGTGCGCGTGTGTGTGTGGGTACCAGGTATGGCCCAACACATTATCTTCTGTATGCCCATGAATTATGGGCCTAGTAGCAGATCGGGGGCCATATCAATTCGGAGATCAATGGCAGGTCAGCGACCGAACTGAATTATAACGATAGCGCCTTGGGGGAAATCGCCTACCGAGCACCGTTTGGCGACAGGTGAAAGTTTCAAGATAGTCACATCTGTCGTGAGAGGCAGGTTCTAGGTTGTCAGGAATATATCACAGAAAGGCCCCACCAGCATAAAAACCCCTCCCATCATCATGACAACCCCACTAAGGGAAGTTTATAAATAGGGGTCGAAGGAGTGAGAATGAGGGTTGGAAATTCTGAAGAGGAGAGATATTGATACACTAGAAGAAGTAAGAGAGATGTAGTTGAGGGGGAGGAAGCTCGGTATGTAGCCCAAGACTTCACGGGAAACACATAGAAGGGGATAACGTCCCAGTTGGGCCTTAAACTCTATCACTTGGGCTATTAGGTTGGCCTTAAGAGGTCTTACCATTGTAGGAAACTCTTTACCCACCTCAAATAAGTAAATTAGGAGCCCGACTTCAGAGTACATTAGGCATTTTGGGCTGGGTAACCACAATTGGCGTTGCTTGTGGGAATCCTTATACTCAGCTAAAGATTCGGAGCTAGTTTATCACCACCTAGGATGGAGGAGCCACATGCAGGAGAGGGATCGGTAGGCCTTGGAGACAATCGTTTGAAGGCCTTGTCTTGGGGCCAAAGGAGATTGGAAAGTGAACAAAAAAAAGGAGTAGGACTGCATGCAAGATGGGTATGAGACAAGGCTCAATTCAGATGAAGGATCTTTGTAGGGGGAAAGATTGGTCTCTTACGTTCTTGAGCATTTGTACCGTAGTAAATTGGACCAAGAGATAGAAAACCTAAGGAAGTAGGTTAGGGAGTTGGAAATAGAGATTAGGGGCCGACGTCGAAGGAGGGACCATGAGGGGTCATTTAGCGATCCTGACAATACTAGAGGTAGCATGGTTTGATCTTCCCACCAGAGTCATTCACAGAGATTGAGAGATAGGTCCAATGAAACTATAGGGCGTCGTTTTGACACGTCGAAGAGGGACAGACATGAGCACCCTAGCACAGCCTATATGCTATGAGCTGGGCACTTCAGAAAGCCGCCTGATCATCATTCTCTAATGAGATAGAACGTATTGAGATGATGAGGATTTTTAATCGACCACCGTTTACTTGTTACGATAGCAAAACTAATCCGGTAGAACACGTGAACCATCACATTCAGCTGATGTCCTCATATTCCCGAAATGACGAGTTGATGCGCAAATGTTCTCGTCTAGCCTTGGGCCCACGACGATAAGGTGGTTCAACAGTTTAAGGAAGGGGTCCATACACAACTTCGGAGAATTGATTTAGGCATTCAAGGCCTGATTTATCACTTGTAGTAAGGTACCCTAGTCCATTGATGCATTGCTGTGTATGAAGATGGGTAGCGGGGAGACCTTCCGGTCTTATGCCAACCGGTATTGGGAGTTATACAATGAGCTAGGCGGGGGGAATGAGCAGGTCGTAGCAAGCACATTCAGACTGGGGCTCCCCTATGAGTCAAAATTAAGGGATTCCCTAACCATGCTACCTTTCGAGAACATGCATCAACTCATGAGGAGGATTAAGGAACAAAAAAGGCTGGAAGATGACTGGCAACGGAGCAAGGGAAAGGCTTTGGCTACCTCCCAATATAACAGGGACCCGCGGCCCGGGGGCTTTCTAATAGGCCAAAAATATATTGACCCGTTGTGATAAATTAACCAATTAATTAGTCAAGTGAATTAATTAAGTTAATTAACATGCAATACGCGTGGTAGCACAAAAAAATCACCAACTATGTTAAATGCAGCGAAAAATAAAGTTGACACGGCAATTTGTTTACTAATGGGAAAAACCTTCTAGACAAAAACCCCACCAGGTGATTTTAAGATCATCACTCTCGAGAATCCACTATTATCACAACAAGCGGTTATAAGTAAAGGAATCCCACTACCTTATACCCTACAGTTGAACCCTTACCCTAATACACAATTAGACTTATTTTGTAGTGACAATCTCTCATTTTCAATGCAAGGCTCCCAGTACGTAACTAACCAATCGATGCGCGGATCCTAGTGCGCGGCTTACTTCTTTGCACGAATCCAAGTACGTGACTAACACACCAACTTGAGAAGGATGTTGTCTGCAAAGTTCTTTAGTTCATCACATGATGAAGATCACGAACCTCCTTGGTTACAAAACCCTACGGTGTACAAATGCAGCAACTTCTTCAAGAGAAAGATGAACTAGGGCAAATTGTCTCCGGTCACAGTATGCTTGCAACAACAAGTGCAACCAACTTTATGATAGCCCTTAAAATAATCCTTATATGTGTTTATGGTTTTGAGAAAAGAAAGCCTAGACACATACAAATGGATATGCGTGAAATCATATCTAAAATACTGATTTTCGTAAATCTCGATAGATAGGTTATTAGTTGAGCAACTTTCGAGCATCGGGCTAAAACTACCTTTTAAACCTCGATAGATGCCATCTGTTGAGCTAGCTGTCGAGTTTTAAAATACAGCACTTCTTCACTTGTTTCTTGAACAAATTCGCATGGCTTTAATTCTTGACTTGAACAAAATGTTTCTTGAAGACTTAAACCACCCTAGATCTACCCAATTACAAGTAAAGTGCATTTTGTCAAAGGATTAGCCAATTCTAGATGACATATGTTCTTGACATGATTCACATATATCCTAACAATCTCCCCCTTTGGCAATCTGTGATAAGACTATAACAAACAAATGAAATACAAGAGAAGTCATAAATCACTCAACTCATACTCATTTGTTGAATACAATAAAATCTATCCTAACACAAACTCTTGAAAAACTTTGCAAGAAGAGAGTTCATGGCAGAAAGACTTTGACAACCTATATTTCTGAAATACTTTAAACAAAACTCATCACGGCATCTTAGTGTTAAACAAAATTAAAAGAATGTAATAACAACCTCAATATATATATATATATATATATATATATATATATATATATATCAATAAGAGTACAAGGTTTGCTATCACAATGTAAGAAAAATGTATCTAAAATAGAAAGAAAAGAAAAGATACAAAAAGTCCTCACTACATCCCTCAAAAACAAAAACACTCCCCCTAAGAAAAATATCTCCTATACTAACTCTCCTCTTATGTATATAACTACTCTCATACCCAAAAATACTTCCCCTTTTTGTCACAAATGACAAGGGGTAAGTCACTGAGAAGCAGTCATCTCATCGTCACCGGAAGAGCTAGAAGCCTCATCCTCATCAGCATCACCATCAGAGTCACCATCGTCATCCTCGTCCTCAAAAGCCTTTGGAAAAGGAGAGAGAGACTCGACAAAGCCACCAAAGTGAGGCTGTTGTCGTGCAATACGACTGACACGGGTGTTCACCTGACATAACTCATCACTGAGAGTGTCAAGGCGAGCATCCATGTGCTGAAGTTGCGCCATGACTGCCTTGAGGGTCACACCACCCACAAAAGAAGAAGGGGTGGATGAAGATGGAACGAAAGAAGCTGAAGGAGTCGCCGTCTTGGTCTGTGGGCGCTTCGGTTGAAGCTAGGCCTCGCTCCGTCTAACGGTCACCGCGTCAATGACACACATAACAGGGAAGTGATCTGACTCGGAATAGGAGATAGAGGAGTGGCGAATGATCCTCGTGATAGTAGAAGGAAAGATAAGCTTATCACAGGTCACTGTATCCTTATAAACATCTATAAAGGAGAGTATGAAGTGAGAGGGAAAGTCTATGGTAAGCCTCTCAATGAGAGATAATAAAAAGTGAGCACAAGGCCCAGTAATTAAATTATAGTGAGAAAAGGGATGTAAAACAAATGTCATCACCATATTCAGGAACCTCGGACCTTTAGCAAAGGCGGAGGAAGGGGTGTTTTGATGGTCACCCCAAGATGGAGGTGTCTCACAAAATAGAGACATGAGTTTGTCTTTAGACACAGTCTTAAGATAACAGTAGTCGGGGTAGTCAGGATGTACCCTTGGTACGTGTAGCACCTTGGATATAAGATCTGGAGTGACTACAATGCACGTACCTCGTACGCGAGTGATGAAATGAGGTACAAAATAATAAAATTCGTGCATATTGGAGTAGAACTCCTGTATGATCATGGAGGGACAAGTGACTGGGATGTCACAAAGGGACTCCCAACCCTTATTGTAGATGACAATGAGAAGGTTAGTATCGAAAAAATCCGAAAGGATGACTTGGCATTCTGAATGAATGCCGCGTCGAGAAAAGTTCTCTGAAAAGTCCTTATGGGCTTTATCATCATGGAACTGAATATGAGAGGGGGTAGGATCAACAGAGGAAGAAGATGGTGCCCCAGAATGCGCTTTAGTGCCATTGCACAAATAACGAGAGAAAGAGAGAGAGAGCTGCAGAAAAGTACCAATCACAGTTAATATCAATAAGAAGGTAAAGAATGGTACGTATGCATGAAAAATGCATGAACATATGACATTCAACAATAAATACATCATGGGCTCAGCCCAATCCAATCCTACCAGCACACACGATTTTAACATAGTAAACACACATCTATAATGCATGAAACAATGTGAAAATACAAATGTGATGCAATGCATGAACATATAGGATTATTTAAACAAAAACCAACCCAAAAAATTTGCAAAAACCCCATCAATTTTGAAAACCCCAAAAGTTTTCAAAAACCCCAAAAGTTAGGTAACAAAATGAATGAAATGCATGATTAATGTGAGAAGGAAGATCATACCAGAGAAAGAAAACATTCTTAAGGCTGAAGATTGAGTGGGGAAGATGAAGAGTGTGATTGAGAAATGTTTGGGAGTGGAAGAGATGTTTTTCTCTCGAGAGAGATCGGATAAAATGAGAGAAAAAACATGCTGAGCTATATATAGAAAAATATGAAGCTCGATGGATCGAGAGGTGTCGAGAGGTATTGAGTACAAAATCTCGAAAAATGAAGCTGTCGAGGTGCTATCGAGAATTGTCCACAGCAAAGTGCGAGAAGCTATCAAGCATTTATTGAAAAGATAAAAACTTTCTTGATGGATCGAGAATCTGTCGATAAGCTATCGAGACGAATTCTCAAAAAATTCAATGGATCGAAATTGCGATAACAGCTGTTGAGAAAGGAAGATCAAGAGGTTCGATAGATAGCTTAGCTGTCGAGAGATATCGAGAAGCTGTTGAGAAGAGCACAAAATAGTTTTTCAAGGAGGAGAAAAACATAGAAATGAATGCAATCAAGCATGCTACTCAATCAAAGATCCAATCAACATTTTAAGCTCTCAAAAACATCTCTCAACAAGAAAAATGACACGCATTTAGATCCAAAACACACATACGCACTAAACAAGTCTAACTAATTTTATGTTTCAAAAACAAGTCAAGACAGTTTAGTGAGTATACATTAACACATGTATCCCTTGTAATGGCCAAATCACATTGTACCTGCATATGTATCAAAAGTAGCAAAGAATATTGCGTGTTTTGTGTGCAAAATATCGCAAGATTGCATAAGTGTCTACATGTTATGACAATTTGAGATATGAGAAAATCAATTTAATTCACACACAATCATAACTGCTTGATGGGAACTATCACCTTCGAGGTACATCCTATAACTCCCACATCTCCTAGAAGACACGCTTGCAATCATATATAAAGCATTTTGGTTCTTTTTTCTTTTTACTTTTCTTTGCATATTTTCTTTTAAGCATACCATGCATGGGCATATAAGAGAGAGAGAGAGAGAGAGAGAGAGAGAAGAAATACCCAATGATGTTAAGCTTTTGACATTGCACTTTTGCTATGCCGAAGCATACAGATGTCATTTCATGTTTGACAGGCAACAGTTGTGAGATGATTATTTATGCTTTTCTCTTAGGATTTTTTAGTCATTCCGGTCAAAAAGAGTGATACGAGTGCTAAGTACAAAGGTTACTTAATCTTACTCATCACAAACAAGAGCCACAAAGCTTACTTGCTTAGTTATGCATAGAGATGCTCATCTAAGCTACAAAAGCTACAATCTTTAGAAAAATTTGTTTCAATGGCTGTCCAAGGTACACAAGTGCCAATGTACAAAAAACACACTGTTTTTGTATTTTTCTGATTTTTCAATTTTTTTTATGAAAAAACAAAATAAAGCAAAACTAAAAACAAACAAACAAAAACATGTTAAACAAAGCAAAGCATAAAACTAGACCGACTCACAATAAGAAAGCAAAACACATAAGTAATGCATAATCAAAAAGAGAGGGAGAGAGAAAAGTGACTAAATCACTTAGAGCATTTTTCCTTTCACACCTTGGAAGAACCTTTCTATTTAGCAAACCTTTGATCCGGCAGTGAGGGGGAAAAATTGAAATCGTTCAAGTTTGAAAGGAATATAAGGGCTTTGAGAAGATCTCCAAAAGGAGCAAAAGAGGATGGAAACTGATTATGGTTTTCAGATGAGATCATATTGTTGCTCAGTTGAGTGGCTAACCACTTATAGCAATTAGGTCGAGTATGTCCAGTTGCTCCATAGTGATGATAGAGATGTTGCTTCTTTTGTTTAGACTTTTGGGTATTACCCTTCTTAGCCCTAAGGTTTTTAGTCTCTTTCTTATCAAGTTTGGGAGGTGCTCCTAAGATAGATTTATCCTTATCTATGTTCTCACTAGCTAAAACAGTTTTCACATCATTATCCTCAGATTCAACATTATTAGTAGGTGAAACAAAAATAGTAGTTACAGAAGAAGCAATACTAGGAGAAGAGAAATCATACCCTAAACCGATTCAATCAAAAGCTGATTTCTGGAAGCTAAGCATCTCATCAAGTTTTGCACTTAAAGTCCTCTCCAACTAAGCTCTGACTTGGAACAGCTCTACCTCAAGCTTCTTGATCTTCCTAGCTAAGAAATTGTTCTCAAACTACAGTACTCCAATAGTCTGATTAGCTTTATCAAACTTTGTGGAGATTTCTTCTCGTTCAAACTCCACATCACTGAGCTTCTTGGTGGTCAACCTATACAATTTCTCACGCTTTTTCGAGACCTTGTACAATTTTGCATAGGTTGTGTGGATGTCATCTTTTTCATTCATCTTCTTAAATTTAGACTCCACCAAATCCTCTTCTTCATCCATTTCTTCAACAAGCCCTTCAGTAGGATTTACAGTGGCAGTGAAGGCATTCAGGATTCCATCATCCTCATTATCTGAATCATCCTCAGGCTCGGTGCCACTCAAGGTAGCAGCAAGGGCCTTGCTTTTCCCAATGGTCTTGAGATACGTTGGGCACTTTTGTTTCATGTGTCCAAAGCCTTGACACCCAAAACACTTTGGTATTGAGGGAACAATGTACTAACCACCATCCCTACATCCTTCTTCCCTTTATCTTGGCTCTTGAATTGTAAAGCATTGGATTGCTTTTGGTCCTTGTCAAATCCTTTAAAATTGGCATTCTTCATAAAATTTTTGAACTACCTTGTGATATAGGATTTCATCTTAGAATCTTCATCGTCAGAAGACTCATCCATGTCACTGCTCTTGGCCTTCAATGCCATGCTCTTACCCTTATTAGATTTCCCAATCTTTGTCAAACCTAACTCATAGGTTTGCAGGTTTCCAACCAGCTCTATCAAAGGAGTTTTGTCAATATCCTTTAATTCCTCAATTGTAGTGATCTGGCATGAAATCTCTCAGGTAGAGATCTGAGCACCTTTCTAACAATCTTGGGTTCAAGAATGGTTTCCCCAAGATTAAAGGCTGATTTCACTATGTCCTTGAGCTTGGCATAGAACTTATCGAATGACTCATCCTCTTCCATTTTAATCTCTTCAAAGCTTGTAGTAAGCCTCTAAAGCTTTGAATCCTTGACAGCCTTAGTTCCTTCATAGGTTGTTTGGAGGATAGTCCATGCTTCTTTTGTAGTTTCAGTAGAGGATATTGTTGGAAAAATACATTTTTGTATGGCATACAAAATATACATTACAGAAAATTAACAGATCTACTTCATTCGCAATTGATAACACATACTATGTAAATTTCAGAATTCAAGAATAAAAGAGTGTATCTTGGTGTGGTGAATTTCAAAAACAAAGATCAGAAGTTCTTGAGAGCACTTTTAATCTTCACTCCAATTCCACCTTACGCACAAGAAGTGTGGTCTCTCAATCAGTTTCCAAGGGAAAAAAAGAGTGTGGCTTACACTCACACATACACCATTTCACAATAATAATGTGTCTTCTTTTTAAAATTTTGTATGTTTCTCCCTTTGTATCTAACTGATTATCTAATTGGGCTGGCCTTTTGAGCTTTTCCAATTAGGTTTTAGTGTGTGGCTTGGAGTGGGACCAAAAGGGAACAAATAAGACTCTAGCTTTAATGGGCCTTATGTTTTTTTGTCAACTCTTGACAAGTCCAAAGTTACCATTAGTTATATTTAATATCCCTATATAAATATAATTGTACTCTAGGGTTTAATTAATAAATTATATCCCAAGACTTTATTGTACATGCAACACCTTTAATAAATATTCGTAATAATACAAAGTCATAAATGTAGACTGCCACTTTGTGAATTACTACATCTTAATCCTTGACTACCCAGTTTAATCCTTTTAAGTTATTCATCATATATTTATAAAATTCAATTTCATAAATATATACTTTAGTAACTCTCTGAATAACTAAACCCATTAAACATATCTCAAGGGAATATTTTGTATCTTCGTTAAGAGACTATGAATTCCATCTTGAGAATATATGTTCCATCAACATTAAATGTGGCTGCCCAACATACTGAAATTTTAACTGTTACTTTAGATTTCACTCTTGATATTTCAAAGCAACCAACATTTCATGATCAGGTCCATTATTCTCTTAGGATTAAGAGTTCATGTAAACAGAAGTCATGAGATTTATTATTCATTTGACAATTGTTAGGAGAATAATAAATCTCATAGCGGTCCAGTTCAATATGTTTTACCTCATAAAACATATCAACACATCAACTAGAAGTCTCCACTTCCATGATCAAAACAAATCATCTTAGTTGATATGTTATAGTCTTCCCAGATGAAATGTCCAATTTCATCACCGATTACGAACTTAAATTCTAAGTTTAGAAAGAACTTATGACTTATATCTTCAGTGACTAAATCACATAAATGACATACTATGCATCTTATGGACTATATGATAATGTCCGAATATTCATGTTACCATTATTTTAGATAATAATACAACAACTTTATTAATCACAATATTAAGTCATACATAATGTCATACATAGTATCATACAACAGCATCATATAATAGGATTTAAGGGCACTAATCCTAACAATCTCTCACTTGCCCTAAAGACTATTGTGCACTAATCTAACTCTCATCCCTCCAAATGTGACTCAAAAGTCCTTTGAGGCAAGGCTTTGGTAAAGGGATCTGCTAGATTATTTGCACTTTCTATCTTTGCTACTACTACATCTCCACGAGTAACAATGTCTCGAATGATGTGGTACTTTTTCAATGTGCTTTCCTTTCTTATGATTCCTTGGATCTTTGGATTGTGCAACTGCTCCACTATTTTCGCAAAACAATGTAATGGGAACTTGCTCCATTCTCATAACACCAAGATTAGAAAGGAATTTCTTAAGCCAAACAGCTTCCTTTGCTGCTTTACAAGTAGCAACATATTTAGCTTCCATGGTGGAGTCCGCAATACAAGATTACATAACACTCTTCCAACTTATGGCTCCATCTCCGAAGGTGAACACACAACCTGAAGTGGACTTTCTGAAATCAAGATCTGATTGTAAATCTAAATCTGTATAGCTAATGGGAATCAAATCCTCACACCGGTAAACAAGCATATAATTTCTTGTTATCCGTAGATACTTGAGAATATGTTTCACAGCTTGCCAATGTTTTGGTCCTGGATTTGATTGATATCGGCTGACCATGCCAACTGAATAACAGATATCTAGTCTAGTACAAAGCATGGCATACATAAGACTTCCTACTTCAGAAGCATAAGGGACTTGTCTCATTATATTTTTTTCCTTTTGAGTCTTAGGCCTTTGGTCATCAAACAGAGGAACTCCATGTCTGAAAGGAAGTAATCATTTCTTGGAGTTTTGCATGCTAAATTTTTCTAGAACCTTATCTATATATCCAGCTTGTGATAAGCCTAACATCTTATTCTTGCGATCTTACCAAAGCTTGATCCCTAGAATAAAGTTATCCTCGCCCAAGTCCTTCATATCAAATTGGCACGATAACCAAACATTTACCAATGACATTACCCCTACATCATTTCCAATGAGTAGAATATCATCAACATAAAGCACTAGGAACATTACTACTTTGTCTTAATGTCTTTTGTATACACATGGTTCATCAAGATTTTGTTCAAAACCAAATGACTTGATTGCTTAATCAAATCTGATGTTCCATGACCTAGATGCTTGCTTAAGTCCATAAATAGACCTTTTTAACTTGCATACCATATGCTCTTGGTTCTTTGTTATGAAACATTCTGGTTGCATCATATAAATTTCTTCTTCAAGATTGCCATTTAGAAAAGCAGCCTTGACATCCATTTTCCAAATCTCATAATCATAATGAGCAGCAATAGATAAGAGAATTCTGATAGATTTAAGCATTGCTACTGGTGAAAAGGTTTCTTCATAATCAATACCTTCTTATTGTGAGTACCCTTTCGCCACAAGCCTTGCTTTAAAGGTTTCAACATTTTTATCTATCACTCTCTTTCTCTTGTAAACTCATGTGCAACCAATAGGTTTAATGCCGTTAGGCATCTTTATAAGATCCCAAACTTGATTGAAATACATAGAATCTAATTCAGATTTCATAACTTTGACCCAATGATGTTTATCTATATCATTCATTGCTTCTTCATAAGTGTAAGGATCAGTTTCAGCCTCTTCTGAGATAGTTTCATAAGTTTCTCTCAAACCTATAAATCTTATAGGTGGCCTAACAATCCTCCCATTACAATGAGGTACCTGTGTACTAGACATATCATGAGTAGTATCTTGTGGTGCATCTAATACAGCCACATCATTCCTAGTTTCATCCATTGGTTGTTCAATTACAGGTTCATCTAATTCAGCCAATACAACTTTACTTCTAAGATTAAAATTATTCACATAATCATCTTCCAAAAATTTGGCATGGGTGCTAACAAACACTTTGTTATCTTTATGATTATAGAATAAATAGCCCTTGGTTTCCTTTAAACACCCTAAAAACATGTACACTTCTATTTTAGCTTCCAACTTAAAACCCTAGACTCAAAACATAAATTAAAAACTCCAACAGCTACAACCGGAATCCTGCTCCCATCAGCCAAAGTAAGAAACAATTCCCCTTCATTAAGCTTTTTGGTCTCTTGGAACCCCTGCAAAGAATTGCAGACATGATTATCACAACTTGAATCCACACACCAGGTATCCGTGGGATTTTGTACTAAACATATTTCAAGGAGGAATGAACTTTTCATACCCTTTTTATTGGCAGCCTTGAACTTTGGACAATTCCTCTTCCAATGTTCTTTCTCACCATAATGGAAACACTTTCCTTTGATATTATTTCCTTTGTCGGTAACTCCTAAGGCAATTTATTTACCATCTTGCTTGGTGAGGTCCTTCTTCTTCTTCTTCTTCTTACCTTTGCCTTTTGACTTAGGTTGAGAAGTAGAAGCTTCAGCCATATTAGTATCAAAACTAGAAGTACCAAGAATACCTTTTGTTGCTACCAATTCATTCATTAATTCAGAAAATGAATAAATCTTTTTGTTCATATTATAATTGAGTTGAATTCCTTGAATGATTGCGGTAGTGACTAAAGTATCATATCCACTTGGGATTCTCCATCAATATCGGCACCTAAAACTTTTAGTGTATTCAGATTAGAGATCATTGTAAGACAATGCTCACTTACTAAATTGCCTTTAACCATTTTAGTATTATAAATTTGTCTTATAGTTTCTTGCCTTGCAGAACAGCCTTGCTCACCAAACATCTCTTTTAGACTTAGCATTATGTCCGAAACTAATTCTACATCCTGCATTTGATGCTGTAGAACATTTGGGATAGATGCTAGGATATAGCACTTGGCCACCTCATTATTAGATTTCTGCTAATGATCACATCGCTGTTTTTCCTCAAAAGGAGCATCTAATGATGGAAAGTTAGGACATGGTTAAGTAAGCACATATTTGTGCTCTTTAGCAGTAAGAATAATGTCCAAATTTCTTTTCTAGTCAACATAATTAGATCTAGTCAGTTTGTTTTGATTAAGAATAGTAACAAAGGGGCTAAATGATGCCATGTTCAAATCTGAAAATAATAAACATGAATATAATAAGTAAATTGGACATTATCAATTTAGCATATAAGCATATAATATGGAACTTTAATAAAACCATAAAATAATATATGTAACGACAGCCCAATCTATGTCTATAATTCATTGGTATCAAGTTTATTATAAACACATTAATTTGTTGAGAATTATTCTCATTATCAGTGTTATCATGATAACTCTTATCAAACACTAATAATATGCCATATTACCTTTAGCCTCTAAGTAATAATGACATAGCTCCTTTGGGAGGTTAAGATTACACTTAGTCTAATGTACACCATTATCTAGAATCATGTGTAGCCACATTTCATCTCCCTCATAATGTTTAAACTTGTAATACCTTGGAACAAAACATCCTCCTTTGGGATCGCGAGGCATATACGCCAAGACAAGGTGTTTGTCCACACTACTTTAAATGGGTAAGTTCAATCTTGTAGTACTATAAAGTAAACACCCTCCTTTGGGATCGCGAGGCATATACGCCAAGATGAGGTGCTTACACACACTACTATGAACCGATAATGGAGGCCATGGGATCCAACCCTTGTATCTCTCTCCCACTAAATGTTTTAAATTAAGGGTTTTTATTTTGTAAACATGTGTAAACTAATCACACACAGCCTTGCACTTTATACATTTGAAAATACTTAGAAAAAAATTCAAACCAAACTTCAGAGGCATTTTTGCAGGAAGAGCTTAGTCGCAAGCTTCTCACGAAAATGGGTTAAGGCAAAAAAGTGAAAACACACAATTTAGACAGAAACTTTCACGACTGTCTCACGACTCTTTCACGAGTAAAGCTTACCTGCGAAAAGTTTTGTACTTCAGAGGCATTTTTCGCGAAAAGGTAACCTGTGAAAAACGCGTGTTTTCAGATTTTAAAAGGCAATTGTAGACAGTTTTCAATATTTTTCATGAACAAACAAGCACCATATAAACATGATAGATAGAATTTGATATCAAAACTGAATTCCATTGATGTTATAGCCTTAAAGTTCAGTTTAACATACTTAAATTCAAATTTAAACAACATCATAACATCAAAATCAGTTTTCATCAAACCATAGTTTCAACAACCATGCAGAAAATTAAATATATATAATCTTCTAACATCATGAAACTATTATCTCTAATTCCAAAACTCACAAAACATGTTATATAGATTTGAAATTGGAGACCACTCTGATACCAATTGTTGGAAAAATACATGTTTGTATCGCATACAAAACATACGCCGCGGAAAATTAACAGATCTACTTCATTTGCAATTGATAACATTTACTATGTAAATTTCAGAGTTTAAGAATAAGAGAATGTACCTTGATGTGGTGAATTTCAAAAACAAAGATCAGAAGTTCTTCAGAATACTTTTAATCTTCACTTCAATTCCACTTTATGCCCAAGAAGTGTGGTCTTTCAATTAGTTTACAAGGGAGAAAAAAGAGTATGGCTTACACTCACACATACACCATTTCACAATAATAATGTGTCTTCTTCTTAAAATTTTGTATGTTTCTCCCTTTGTATCTAACTGATTATCTAATTAGGCTGGCCTTTTAGGCTTTTCCAATTAGGCTTTAGTGTGTGGTTTGGAGTGGGACCAAAAGGGAACAAATAAGACTCTAGCTCCGATGGGCCTTGGGCTTTTTTGTCAACTCTTGACAAGTCCAAAGTTACCATTAATTATATTTAATATCACTATATAAATATAATTGCACTCTAGGTCTTATTAATAAATTATATTCCAATATTTTATTGTACATGCAACCCCTTCATAAAATATTCGTAGTAATACAAAGTCATAAATGAAGACTGCCACTTTGTGAATTACTACTCTTAATCCTTGAATGCCCGGTTTAATCCTTTTAAACTATTTATCATATATTTATGAAATACAATTTCATAAATATATACTTTAGTAACTCCTTACTAAAATAGTTAGGCCTAACTCTCTGAATAACCGAACCCATTAAACTTATCTCAAAGGAATATTTTGTATCTCTGTTAAGAGACTATGAATTCCATCTTGAGAATATTTGTTCCATCAACACTAAATGTGGCTGCCCAACATACTAAGGTTTTAACCGTTACTTTAGATCTCACTCCGGATATATCAAAGCAACCTACACTTCATGATCAGGTCCATTATTCTCTCAGGATTAAGAGTTCATGTAAATAGAAGTCGTGAGATTTATTATTCATTTGACAGTCGTTAGGAGAATAATAAATTTCATAGTTGTCCAGTTTAATATGTCTTAACTCTTAAAACATATCAACACCTCAACTAGAAGTCTCCACTTCCATGATCAAAACAAATCATCTTAGTTGATATGTTATAGTCTTCGCAAATGAAATACTCAATTTCATCACCAACTACGAACTTAAATTCTGAGTTTACAAAGAACTTGTGACTTATATCTTCTGTAACTAAATCACATACTATGCATCTCATAGACTATATGATAATATCCGAATATTCATGTCATCATTATTTTAGATAATAATAAAACAACTTTATTAATCACAATATTAAGTCATACATAATGTTATACATAATATCATACATAGCATCATATAATAGGATTTAAGGGCACTAATCCTAACAAATATCTTCTTGAACTCCTCATTCATAACCGCACTAAACAAAGCATTCAATGCCCTGGTGTTGAAGTTAGCTACTTTGATCTTAGCATCATCCCAATTAGTCGGCACTTCCTTAGGCTTGGTTTAGCCTATCTCCACAGCTTGCCACACTTTTTCATCTAATGACTGCAAGAAAGCTCTCATATGTACTTTCCAGTATGCATAGTTAGTGCCATCAAATAAAGGAGGTATAATTAACGATTGTCCTCTATCTATGATAACAGGGGTCAATGGATCACACCACAAAGATTAACCCTAATCAGAGTGTGCCTGCTCTGATACCACTTGATAGGCCAAAAATGTATTGACCCTTTGTGATAAATTAACTAATTAATTAGTCAAGTGAATTAATTAAGTTAATTAACATGCAATATGTGTGGTAACACAAACAAATCACCAACTAAGTTAAATTCAGCGGAAAATAAAGTTGACACGGTAATTTGTTTACGAATGGAGAAAACCTCCTAGGCAAAAACCCCATCGGGTGATCTTAAGGCCACCACTCCCAAGAATCCACTATTATCACAACAAGCGGTTACAAGTAAAGGAATCCCAATACCTTATACCAGCCTACAGTTGAACCCTTACCCCAATACACAATTGGATTTGTTCTGTAGTGACAATCTCTTCTTTTCAATGCATGGCGCCCAGTGCGTGACTAACCAATCGATGCGTGGATTCCAATATACGGCTTACTCCTTTGCACGAATCCAAGTACATGACTAACACACCAACTTGAGAAGGATGTTGGCTACAAAGTTCCTCAGTTCATCATGCGATGAAGATCACGAAGCTCTTTGGTTACAAAACCCTATAGCGTACAAACGCAGCAAGTTCTTCAAGAGAAAGATGAACTAGGGCAAATTGTCTCCGGTTACAATATGCTTGAAACAACAAGTGCAACCAACCTTATGATGGCCCTTAAAATAATCCTTATATATGTTTATGGTTGTAAGAAATGAAAGCCTAAACACATACACATGGATATGCATAAAATCAGATTTGAAAAACTGATTTTCATAAATCTCGATAGATAGGTTATCTATCGAGTAGCTGTCGAGCATAGGGCTAAAACTGCCTTTTAAACCTCAATAGATGCTATCTGTCGAGCTAGCTGTCGAGCTAGCTGTCGAGCTTTAAAATACAGCACTTCTTCACTTGTTTCTTGAATAGATTCTCATGGCTTTAACTCTTGACTTGAACAACATGTTTCTTGAAGACTTAAACCATCCTAGATCTACCCAATTAAAAGTAAAGTGTGTTTTTTCAAAGGATTAGCCAATTCTAGATGACATATGTTCTTAACATGATTCACATATGTCCTAACACTTTCAACAGAGGCTAAGAAGGGAATATAGGGCACTAGAGCCTAAGGTTCGAATGGGAAGTGTAAATATGACATTTAAGGAACCAATTCATAAGATTCTTGAGTGGATAAAAAATGAACCATAATTTTGGTGGTTAGGTAAGATGGGAGGGGACCCATCTAGGAGGAATCAAAGCCTATATTGTACCTATCACCCGAGAGAAAGGGAACACCACCAAATAGTGTAGAGTATTCAAATATCATTTGGAGCAACTTGTCAAGGTAGGGCATTTGAAGGAGTTTGTGGTCAAACAAGGTGGTAGCACAGTGGGGCAAATGTCAGGGAACTGAGGGAATGTACTCCCTTCGCCCTTGGGAATTATTGAAGTCATCCATGTAGCCTCCATTAGCACAAGGACAAGCCGTTGAAAAGATGTTCTAAGTATTACCCCGCAACAAGTGGAAATCGAAGATCAACCAGAGAAGAGGCTGAGGCCGAACATAGAGCCGATTGCTTTTGGAAATGATGATCTAGAGGGGACGTCCCAGCCACACGATGATGCTCTGGTGGTGGCATCGAGGATTGGGGGCTTTCTAGTTAAAAGGGTGTTAATAGATGATGTTGTCCAATTTTGTAATGGAAATTATAGCGTAGCTAAGGTTGTTATTCCACCAAGAAAAGGAAAACAAGAACACGTCAACAACACCAATAATATATAGAAAAATATGATTGAAACTTAGGAAAAATAAAGTTTGGCAAAATTCAATAATTAAAATCACTAGGGTGTTAGGGTTTGTCCACCAATATTGTTAATCATCCACCATCAATCTAATTTAGTACACAACCGGGTAAGTGAACACATAAACTATTCGATTGGAAGATTTAGAAATAAGCTTTATTAATAAAATTCTCTTTGGTTTATTATATTCATTAGTTGTTCCAACAATTTAGTCTAGAAAATAATAACTTTGCTAGAAAAACTCAAGAACATCACATACCCAAGAGGCAATATTATGGCAAAAGTAATATCTAACAAGATTAACACGTTTTACTAGAGAGATTATAAAAACCTATTCTAATAATAAGAAGATTCAAGAATAGCCTTATAAAAGAATTAGAAATAAAATATCAATCTAATAAAACAATTATAAAAAGAGAAAAATTGATTTCAATAATAAAAACATGAAAAACATGCTTGGTTTGAATAGTGGACAACTTACAACATTGGGGATTCATCCCTAACCCTAGCATAATCTTAAGCTTCCATAGAAAATAAAAACTCTTAAAAATTGATGAAAAATAAGTTTCCCGGCATCCAAAAACGTGGCTGCCCTTGTATCACTTTAATATTTATAACGTTTAAAACCCTAAAAAACATGCTTCCTAAAAAGGAAAACATAAAATGTCAATTCCCATTTTTCAACAGTGGGTCAAGTTCCAGGTTAGTTTTCGCCTTTAACACGGTAGATTCTAAAGTTTTGGTAAACCATAAAGTTTTAGATCTTTAAGTCTTCTTTTTGTGGCTACAAGAATCAAGTCAATCCGATATTGGAGTAAACGATATGGCCAAAATACCAAAACTGGTCAGAATATGACTGAAGGGAAGGAGGTGATGATAAATTTCATTGTGGTCAATGCTTTCTCTCATACGTAAATTTTAGGTTGACCATGGATTCATTCCATGGGAGCGATGTCATCCACACTACACATGAAGGTTAAGTTCCCTATCGAGGATGGAATTGCCGTGGTTAGAGGGGAATAACAAGTCGCACGACAATGCGTGGTCGTTGTGATCAACCGCGAGATCAAATTGAAGAAGTAGGTGGAGCCAGAACTGTTATAGCATTTACTAGAACCCGCAGTGGACACCAGAGCTGGTAGTGCAGAAGAGTTGATACGTATTAGAATCCTCCCATATGAAGATAGGAATTTTCATATTGGAAAGAGTCTACTGTTGGGAGACCAAGTTGCCGTACTTTTGGCCTTAGTGCAGAATTTGGATTTTTTTCGCATGGAGTCCATACGAGGTGCTCGATGTTGATCCTATATTCATCGCTCATAAATTGAATGTGGACCCCTTGTTCCCATCCAAAAAGCAGAAGCCTAGAAGGTCTGCTAAGCAGCATGTGGAGGTCATTAAGGAACAAGTAGAAAAGTTGAAACAGATTGGGGCTATTAAAGAGGTGTTCTTCCCAGAATGGTTGTCAAATACGGTGGTAGTGAAGAAGAAGAATGAGAGTTGGAGAGTCTATGTGGATTTTACTGACCTGAATTGAGCATACCCAAAAGACCCTTTCCCTATCCTGAAGATCGACCAGCTAGTTGATACACTCGAGGAAGAGCTTCTTTTTCAAGGATACCATTAGATTGCTTTAGACCCTGAGGACCAAGAGAAGAAATATTTCATAATCCCTGACGAAAATGATCAATACACAGTGATGCCCTTTGGGCTAAAAAGGGGCCACCTACCAACAAATGGCGACAAGAAAGTTAAAGGATAAAATTGGGAGCATGGTGGAAGTTTATATCGACAACATGGTAGTTAAGAGAAGGAAGGAGGAAAGGCATGTGGTAGACTTGGACAAAATGTTTGAGATCCTTAGGCGACACAAGCTCCACCTTAACGCCAACAAATGTGTGTTCGGTGTAGGTGCCAAAAAGTTCTTAGGGTACATGATCATTAATCGGGGAATTAAGGTGAATCCGAACCAGATCAAGGCTATACAACAGTTAGTTCTGTCGAGCAACTTAAAATATGTGCAAAGACTCATAGGGATGATTGCAGTATTGAATCTATTCATCTCAAGGTCGGTAGATAGATGCAAACCATTCTTTCAGTTGCTAAAAAAGTGGAAAGAATTTCAGTGGACTAAGGAGTGCCAGGAAGCATTTCAGGATTTGAAACGTTATTTGATGAGCCCGCCTATCTTGTCTAGTCCTAAGCCCGGGGAAGACCTGTATATGTACTTGGCAGTCTTCAATCATGCAGTGAGCGCAGTGTTGTTGAAAACTTGGGAGGGGGTGCAGTGGCTGGTATATTATATCAGTAAAGCTCTGGTTCACACGACAAGGAAGTGCCCCACTATTTTCAGGCTCACACGGTTTACGTGTTAACTGAACACCCTTTACAGTTGCTATTAAGGAGATTTGATTTCATGGGAAGGATAGCAAAATGGGGAAAGGCTTGGGTCATTTTATGTGAGGTACAAACCAAGGAATGCTATTAAAGGATAGGTATTGGTGGGTTTCTCTGTAGAGTTTACCCCCATGATGAGTAGTGCAGATTAGGTTTGTCAAGTATCGTGAAGGCCCTAGCAAGTATACATGAATGGGGCATTTAATGCTTGAGGGTCTAGAATAGGTATTGTGCTCGTATCACCCGAAGGTGTAAGGTTAGAGCGCTTGTTGAGGTTGAGTTTTAGGGCTTCCAACAACAAAGTCGAATATGAGGCATTAATAGCGGGGCTCAGAGCAACTAAGAAGCTAGACGTACAGTGGTTGAGATTTTTTCAGATGCATGCTTGGTGGTAAGTCAGGTGGAAGAAAGTTTTGAGGCTAGAGATCCTCGGATGACCGAGTATTTGAAGATGGTGGGCACATTACTAGCAAGTTTTCAAAAGGCGAAGGTATCACAAATTTTGAGGGGAAAGAACAATCACGCAAATTCTTTGGCCTCCCTGGCTTCATCCACTGACGATTTTGTTCTTCGGATAATTTCAGTGGAGGTGCTAAAGTAGCTGAGTATAGAACGTCAGCTAAATGTGTCTATAGTATTAGTTCCTAGTCCAAGTTGGATGGATCCAATTATAGCATTTTTTACCAATGGCGTTCTGCCAAACGAAGCAAAGGAGGCGGAAAAGATATGAAGAATTTTAGCTCAGTTCTAGCTGTGTAGTGATAAGAGGTTGTATCGATGGTCATTTGGGGGATCGTATTTACTATATCTCCATCCTAAGAAGGTGGACGGTCTCTTTGCCAAGTTGTATGAAGGAATTTGTGGGAGTCATACTGGAGGAAGGTCGGTGGTGCACTGTGCAATGACGCAAGGTTTCTGGTGGCAAAAAATGCAAAGGGATGCTGTTGAGTATGTAAAGAAGTGTGATAATTGTCAAAAGCACTCCTTGAATATCCATCAACCGGGTGGGAACCTGAACCTGATGTCTTGCCCGTGGCCTTTTGCTTAGTGGGGTTTAGACATTGTGAAGCATTTTCCAGGGCCACTAGTAATAGGAGGTTTGCCATAGTTGCTATAGATTGTTTTACGAAATGGGTTGAAGCTGAAACCTTGGCAAATATCTGAGATGTAAATGTGAAGAAATTTGTTTGGAAGAATATTATTATGAGGTTTGGGGTCCCGGAAACATTGATTTTAGATAACAAGTTACAGTTCGACAACAAGGCTTTCTGAAAATATTGCAGTGACCTCAAGATCAAGGAAAAATATTCCACCCCTATGTACCCTTAGAGTAATGGGCAAGTAAAGGCAACAAATAAATCAATAGTTGTTGGACCAAAGAAGAGGCTAGAAAGGGCTAAAGGTAGATGGGCTGAGGAGCTCCCTAATGTGCTGTGGGCTTACCGGACAACGCCTAGAAGGTCTCCAAGTGAAATGCCTTTTTCAATGACTTAAGGAGTCAAGGCGATAATTTCCATAGAGATAGGATTATTTAGCATGAGGGTCTCAGATTTCACCCCAGAAAGTAATGATACTAGCATGGTTGAGTAATTGGACCTCTTGGAAGAGTGACGAGAGATGGCTTTGATCAGACTAGCTGACTACTAGCAAAAATTGGCTTAATGGTATGACCGAGGTGTAAGACCAAGAGAGTTTGTGTAGGGGATCTAGTTTTGCGGATGGCGGTGGTAAGTATGAAGGATTTCAACGCTGGAAAGTTGGCTTCAAACTGGGAGGGCCTATACCGAGTCACTGCAGTGGCAGGATCTGGAGTGTATTACTTGGAAGACATGGAGGAAAGACCACTTCCCCAACCTTGGAACGTAAGCAAGTTGAAAAACTACTACCACTAGGTGTAGCTACTATGATGTATGTCTTATGCTGTAACTATAAAAAAATGGAACAGAAATGATCGCTTTTCCCTTAACTGTGGTAGTTATTCTTTCATTGCATTGCATGATTTTACTCTAACGGGACCAAGGACAGAAGCTTAGCCTTGGCCTAACCCCGGTCACTGATTAGGTGGAAACCTTGAAGGATTTATTTAAGGACAAAAGCCTAGTCTCGGCCTAGTCCCGATCACCAACTAGGTGGAAACCTTAAAAAATTTATCTAAGGACAGAAGTCTAGCCTCAGCCTAGCCCTGATCACCAACTTGGTGAAAACCTTAAAGGATTTATCTAAGGACAAAAGCCTAGCCTCGGCCTTACCCTGGTCACCAACTAGGTGTAAACCTTGATGAATTAATCTAAGTGTAGTATTATTTTTAAGAACTTTTTGATCGAATTATGAATATTTACTAGACTACCATGGTTATGGTTGACGAATTTTTGCAACTTTATCTAGAATTCTTTATAAGGTTTTGCTCGGATTAAAATGTTCGGTTACAGAAATATGTGCTGATCATAAACACTTGTGACAATTTCCAAAACCAAACTTACAGTTTCTCGAAACAAGTTCAGCCAAATATATATATATATATATAAAGAAAAAGAGTTATCTAAATTTCAATAGCCAAAACATTGTTCGGTCCATAAAACAATACAAATGAGTTTAAACTCCTGACAAAGGAGAAAAAAAATATATACAAAATAAGCAATAACAGCATGTAGACGAACAAAAATTAATGCATCTACAATTGAACATGTTTGAGGGGTTAGGTCTTGGGCAACAACCGGGGGGGAGGGGGGGTAGGGGAAGCTCCTTTGGAAGTTGGAGGGGTCGGTGCTAGATTAATCTCTGAATTGCCCGGGCCCTCGGGAGCATTAAGGGAGGTCAGGTTGTCTACATCAATCACCTATATGTGAGAGTTAATCTGCTTGGCTAACTCCCTCATGCTAGGGCTATCTTCCCCCTCCTTGTCGCTTCCTTCAGCAAATCACTCCTCGGTCGGGGCTTGAACGGGTAGATCATTGGGTAGAGTTATTTGGGCAGGATCCTTGAATGGAGAAGTCGCGGGGAGGTTCAAGGCATCCACGGCTGCCATCCAACCTTGGTTAGATCCCAGCCTTTGAGCTTCGAAGACAACAAGGCTGTGTGAATTCTCAGCATCGGTGAAGCCCATGTTATAGAAAATTTTCTTGGACTGCTTCATCGCCTCATTTAGGTCAATGAGCTCCTTATCACGAGTCGAGACCATGCTTTTCGCCTGGGCGAACTTAGATTTTGTGTCCCCTAGTTTGCCTTCCAGCACCCCACCATTTGTTCAATAGAATCTCGGTCCCTCTCTACAGCCATAACCCTTTGCTTCATTAAGGCCAACTTAAGGACCTTATCTTGAAGGGTGGATTTAGACACCTGCTTCAGGGCCTTCTCCTTGTCCGCTTCCTCTATGGAAACCTTGAGCCGACCTTCGAGCATGTAGGTCATTTAGGCAGCCTGAAGCGATAACGAAAAAGGGAGGAAGGGTTAAACATGAACCGAAGACTAATACTTAAAAAAAAAACACAAAGGATGGTGGGATACTTACAGCTATGGTATGCCACTTTAATTTAAGGATAATGTCCTTGTCTTGGCAGCCGGAGTAGTGGTGCATTACCTCGGGCAAAAGCAGCTCCTGACAAAGACTGTTTACAACTTGGCCATCTAACATGAATGAGCTCTGCCATCCCGAGGAAAAGGTTCAAGAAGTGGAGGCCATATTGGAGCTAATGATCACCGGCTGCTTGGTCTACCTTGGCCCGGAGTGTTGTCCTAAACAGGCATGGTCACTATGACAGTGGTGATCAGGGCAAGGGTGTGCTTTGCGGAAGGAGAACCAAACTCCGTAGAGGGCTTGTTGGAAGTCCTTGGCCTCTTGTCATAACCGCGGGGTATGGGTGGAGGTGTCTGTTGGGAAGCTTGTTGAAGGACCACTTGGCCTTCGGCAAGTTAAGCACCTGGCAAGAAGTGCCCAATGTTCATATTACGCTGTTCAACCATGGCATCGTCTGGTTCGAGGATAGCTAGATCTTCAATAGAATGATGTTTTACTTTGTCGTGGAAGACTGAGTCTGCAGAATCATCCTTGACTGGCAACAAAGAGCCTTCTCTTATAAAACGAGGTCCTCTCACTCAAGCTTCGTCTACAGTGAGGCCCCTTGGTAGGAATCCGGGTAGGTGAACATCAATATATGACAGCAAAGGGCTATCGACTATCAGGGTAGGTCCAGGATCCTAGTAGCTAGTGTAGGATAGAACGCAATCAAGGATTAGGTGTGATGCTCTAAGCTGCTAGTCGTAGTACACAAAGATCTCCAAATACAAGATGAAGTTTAGGTCCTTAACGTAGACAGTGTTGAGGTCTGGTCTAAAGTGCTTGGAAACTACACGAAGGACCAAAGGTAAGGTCGGTTAAAAATGAAGGGTTAGTAAAAAGTTTTATATACAGAATAATAAATAAAGTGAAATAGTAAAAGGACGAAATGTGATAGTGAGATATATGCAAGAATGAGATAGGGAAAGGTAGGACAAAGACAATTAGCCCTATACTATGTATGCTTGGGAAATAGAGGTACCGACTGATATGCCGAGGTGAAGTTAGGCATGTGAGTTTGAGTGCGAGCTAGTTCCCGCTCATGTTTACGAACTCCCTTGCGGAGTTCCTGTTGGAAAATCTGGTTTTGTATCTCATACAAAACACACAACGGAAGCAACAAATAAGGATCTATTTCATTCATGATTGATAACATGCATTATGTAAATTTCAGAATTTAAGAACAAGATAGCGTACCTTGGTGTGGAGAAATTCAAAACAAAGATTAGAAGCACTTGGGAACAATTTTAATCTTCACTCCAATTCTACTTTACGCCCAAGAAATGTGGTCTTTCAATCAGTTTCTAAGGGAGAATCATTGAGTGGCTTCACTCACACATATACACCATTTCACAATGATGTCTCTCTTTTTCTCATTCTCTAATAAAAAATTATGTATGTTTCTCCCTTTATAACTAACTGATTATCTAATTGGGCTGGCCTATTAGGCCTTTCCAATTGGGCTTTAGTGTGTGGCTTGGAGTGAGACCAAAATTGACTAATAAGATATTAGCTCCAATGGGCCATGGACTTTTCTGTCAACTCTTGAAAAGTCCAAAGTTACCATTAATTATATTTAATACCACTATATAAATATAATTGCACTCTAGGCCTTATTAATAAATTATATCCCAAGACTTTATTATACATGCAACCCCTTCATAAAATATTCGTAGTAATACAAAGTCATAAATGTAGACTGCCACTTTGAAGATTACTACATCTTAATCCTAGAGTACCCGGTTTAATCCTTTAAGTTATTGATCATATATTTATGAAATCCAATTTCTTAAATATATACTTTAGTAACTTATTACTAAAGTGGTTACACCTAACACTCTGAATAACCAAACCCATTAAACTTATCTCAAGGGAATATTTTATATCTTCGTTAAAAGATTATGAATTTCATCTTGAGAATATATGTTCCATCAACACTAAATGTGGCTACCTAACATACTGAGGTTTTGATTGTGACTTTAGATCTTACTCCTGATATATCAAAGCAACCTACATCTTATGATTAGGTCCATTATTCTCTCAGGATTAAGAGTTCATGCAAATAGAAGTCGTGAGATTTATTATTCATTTGACAGTCATTAGGAGAATAATAAATCTCACAGTGGTCTAGTTCAATATGTCTTAACTCTTAACACATATCAACATATCAACTAGAAGTCCCCACTTCCATGATGAAGACAAATCATCTTAGTTGACACGTTATTGTCTTCGCAGATAAAATACCCAATTTTATCACCGACTACGAACTATAAATTATGAGTTTACAAAGAACTTGTTACTTATATCTTCTGTGACTAAAACACATAAATCACATACTCTGCATCTCATGGACTATATGATAATGTCCAAATATTCATGTTACCATTATTTTAGATAATAATAAAACAACTTTATTAATCACAATATTAAGTCATACACAATGTCATACGTAATGTCATACATAATATCATACATAGCATCGTACAATAGGATTTAAGGGCACACATCTTAACAGTTCCTATTGGAGTCGGGGAGGCACGATATTAGCCTCACTACAGGGCCTTGAATTTTTAGGTAGTATCTAGTTTTCAGGCCACCGTAAATACTATACAAAAAATTAATGTTATGGTGGTTGAGCCCTAAGCAGTACAAATAGTTTAGGCGGATCACACTACTCATTACCCTATAGAAATTGGGGGGATATTGGTCAAGCTAAGCCCAAAAAAACTAAGGGTTTTAAGCAATAAAAGTTCTACAGGGAATCTAACCCCGCCCTCGACGATCACCATTAGAGGGGAAGAAAACTACCCTAGGAAGCTTATTGTTCTCTATGTTCCCCTCAAGACAGAATTCAATGTTGACATCTTAGGAAATACTAAACCTAGCCCAAAAGGCCACTACGGCGGCATCAGTCCTAAGAAGGGGTGCAAAACCCATTTCTGGGGTGTCTAAAAGATAAATTAGGAGGAATAAGGGAGGGGTTAGAAGACTTATAGTTTTTCCTTTACGTTTAGAAGAGTGATCTCGGGTGGAAGGAATGTTGCTTGGGAGGATGAGACAAGTAAGGCTAAGAGGGAAAAATGAAATCAAGAAACTGATCAAAGGAGGTTAGGGCTTATTTATTGGGGAGGAAGCTTTAAATGCTTTTGGAGGGAAATTTAATAACTTCCCCTAGTTATTCGTTATAAGCGTGCCTCAGTATACAAAATGTTAGTGGATCCTAACCGTTTGATATGACAACTGTTGTTCTGCATGCAAGGAGTACAGACTGTCTTGTCCATCACATTTAATGACCAAGAGTTGGTTTTCTCAAAGGAGAGCAGTACACCGAGGAGGCAATTCACCGACATACGACATTAAAACCTGACCAATCTTTTATCAATGTGCAGAGACTAACCCCTATTCCATCCCCATGGCATGGGAATTGAATCATGGGGGGCTATTGTATGAGCATTAGGTATGGGCCCAACCTATTAGCCTCTGTAGGCCCAAGAACCATGGGCTCAATAGAAGATCGGGGGCCATATCAATTCGGAGATCAATGGCGGGTTAGGGACCGAACTAGACGGCAACGATAGTGCCTGTCGAGCACTGTTTAGCAACGGGTGCAAATTTCAAGATAGTCACATGTTGTGAGAGGTGGGTCCCATTTGATTAGGAATATATCCCAAAAGGACCCCACTAGCATAAAAAGCCCCTCCCATCATTATGACAACCTCACTAAGGGACGTTTATAAATAGGGGTTGAAGGAGTGAGAATGGGGGTTGGAAAATATGGAAAGGGAGAGATTGATATACTAGAAGAAATAAGAGAGATATAGTTAAAGGGTAGGAATCTTGATACATAGCTCGAGACTTCACGGGAAACACACAAGGGGGGATAACTTCCTAGTTGGGTCTCAAACTCCATCACTTAGACAGTCATGCCCTTTGGCCTAAAAAATGCCCCATCCCAATTCCAAAAGGCAATGGTAACATTGTTCCAAGCACTCTTGGCCAATGCATTGATCTATATGGATGATATTCTCTTATTCTCAAAAGATACAGAATCCCATGGAAGGTTGCTCACTAGATTCTATAATTTAGCGAAATCCCAAGGAATAATGCTTTTAGAAAAGAAAATGGTCATTGGACAGTCTTTTATAGATTTTTTGGGAGTAAGCATTTCAGATGGAACCAAGAGACATGTTTCGTCAGCTGAAGTAGCTCTAAATTGGCAAGCAGAAAATGATGTGGCACAAAATCAAGCCCTTTAAAAAATCCTTGATAATCAACAGAAGCTAGCTGAGGTAGTTACCCATACCTTCTCATCCTTAAGTTCTCTTATCGATGATTTGAAGAAAAAAATCAAGATGATTGAACAAGAACTTGCAACAATTTTTTCCACAGTTAAAGATATGTCTGTTTCTTTCCCTCTTATAGGGCAGAAAGAAAAAGAAAGAAAACAATTGTTAGCACAACTTCAATCCCAAGAAGGATCACACAAAGAAGCTACCTAACCTTTCCCAATGCTTGTCTATACTCCTTACCAACCACGTCAATCATTATATAAAAACCTTTCCATATCTTTAACTTCTCCGTTTTCATCAACCTCTCTTGGACAAAATCTCCAACCATTAGCTATGACACAACCTGATTATAACCCTTTCAAGCCAAGTGGAATTTTCCCAGCCATAACATATTCATCTCCATTTAAACCAAAACCTCAAGCTAAGCCATAGAATGAACCTTCCCCTAAGAAAAAGGACAAAGAGCCATTATACCAACCTCCGGATCCAACCATTGGGGCTTCTTCAGAACCCCCAGACATGAACATGTTGGCTTTAGATTCAGACCCTCCAAATCCAATTTCATCATTTCTGAAAAATCTTACCCTTGAAAATCCAAAAGAACCTTTTGTGCTCCCAATAATTGATGCCACTAATTTAGACTTGTCTGATCTTGGTCTAGAAGGAGTGTTTATGATAGATGATAAACCAACTATAGAAGAAGATGATATTCTACGTCCTAAATTGCCTCCACTGCCACCACCAATTTTCCCTCCACCACCTTTTGTCCCTGAAAACCAAACACGTTTAACCCACCCTTCAACCACCGATTCAAAACATTTGTTTACCATTGATAATGCGCCTCCTTCCAAGTGGCATGATGAGATTTTTAATATGTATTCGTGGTGCACAGTTGAACTCCAAGCCCCAAATTCAACTGTTGCCAATATCATTGCTAAGTTTGTTGCAAGGGTTACAAGAAGATCAAGAAAATGGTGGATTAATCTAGGAGAATTTCGGCAGAGACAAGTAGCCCAATGCAAAACACTAGAAGAGTTTTTCACAATTCTTCATAATGAATTTCTTGGCTTGCCGACCCATCATACAGAGGTAGCACGAGAAGAATTCCTGGCTATGAAGTGCTGCTCATTTGAAAGAAAAGATCTGGAGAAGCATTTTGATAGGATGTCAAGACGATTCTATTCTTTCAATGGCATGGATGATGTCAATTCCAAGCATACCTTCATCAACTCCCTCTCGGAACCATTGGGAGATGAAACTCTCCGCATGATGAACCTCCAAAAAATAACCCTGCAACAAGCCTCCTTGGGAGAAATCTACCAGTATGTGCTCATTGCTCTAGAAAAGCTCTACAACTAGAGAAAATTTCTTTCAGAAATTGACAAAGTTCATAGTAGACTCAAAGATAGTTGCAAAAGGAAGGATTTGCAAATAAAGTGCTATGAGAAAAATTGTGACTGTCCAACAAAAAGAAGAGATCATTTTAAAAAATATCCTTTGAATAAGAGACACCATGCAGGACCAAGAAAGAATTTTTTAGGAAGAAAAAATGGAAGTTTCTCAGAAGAAAGCAATTTGAAGGAAAGATTTCAAAAGTCCATTTTGTGTGCCAAAGACCAAGCCATTTTGCAAAACAATTGTCCAAAAAAGGAGAAAACAGCAAAGCTTCGTGAACAAGCATAGATTCATACAGATGACACTCCTTTCTCAGATGTTGAATCACTCTTCTCACTTGATAATGACTACTCTCTTCAAGCTCTAGTAGTCATGGCTTATTCCACATCAGAAGAAGATTCAAACTCAAAAGGTGATGATGTCTTAGACCCAAAAATCCAAACCATTTATACATCCCAGCCCATTATATCTCCTTTAACTAGCCCCACTCCCATAGCCCAAGTACATATCCTCCTAAAAACTTACTCTAGACCTATCCCAGTCATAGCCCTTTTTGATACCGAAGCTACAACAACAATTCTCCATCCTAAGATTTTACCTGCAGAATTCTGGCTGCCCCATAACCAAATGTCCCGTGCAGCAAATAGGGAGACATTCTTAATTACCCAAAAGAGTAAGCCTATCTTTATCAGAATTTTCCCAACCCTAACCATAAAACACCAAGTTCTTGGATCCCCTCTTAAAGGTAGAGATCTTCTTATAGGTTTTGATCTCCTCCACCAAATACCTAGCCTTAGATGGTCTTCAAAAGGACTTTGCACAAACATCACCTTCTAACTTGGACTCAAGTCCCTCATTTATTTATAGTTGACCCCTTTGACTCTTTGAGAATCCAAATCATCAATGATTGTTGTGCAAATAGCCATTTTGAATTCCTCCTTAAAAATCCAAAGGAAAAACCCAAACTTTTTCATGCATCTTCCCTTCAAGAAGAATGAAGATGTAAACCCTACAAAAGCCAGCCACCAAGGAATGAACCCAGAACATTTAGCCTTAGCTAGATAAGAGTTATCTACCCTCCTCTCAGAATGCCTCATTAAACCCATAACCTCTCCATGGGCATATGAAGCTTTTTATGTCAACAAGCATGCTGAGCAAATCCAAGGAAAACTCAAGTTGGTAATCAATTACCAAGATCTTAATCATTTTCTTGCAGATGACAAGTTCCCTTTGCCAAACAAAAGTGCTCTCTTGGCCAATGCATTAATCTTAAAGTAGGATTTTGGCAATTAGGGATCCATCCAGAAGAAAGGTACAAGACAGCGTTTTGCATTCCAGACCACCATTACCAACGGACAGTCATGCCTTTTGGCCTAAAAATTGCCCCATCCCAATTCCAAAAGGCAATGGTAACGCTGTTCCAGCCTTTCTTGACCAATGCATTAATCTATATGGATGATATTCTCCTGTTCTCAAAAGATGTAGAATCCCATGAGAGGTTGCTCATTGAATTCTATAATTTATTGAAATCCCAAGGAATAATGCTTTTAGAAAAGAAAATGGTCATTGGACAGACTTCTATAGAGTTTTTGGGAGTAAGCATTTTAGATGAAAAATATACTATGCAGCCTCACATAGTTGTCTATCTTGGTGAATTTCCAGATAAGCTCATAAGTACCAAGCAAATACAATAGTTTCTTGGAATAGTTAATTATATGTCAACTTCCTTCCAAAGATTTCCAAATACAGGAATTGTTTAGCGCAACTCCTGAAGAAAACCCCTCCAGAGTGGAATTCTGGTCACACAAAAGCAGTCCAACAATTGAAAAGATTAGCAAAAAAGCTTCCCCTGTTACAAATTCCAAGAATAGGCAAACACATTTTGTAGACAGATGCAAGTGATGAGTATTGGGCAGCAGCTCTTTTTGAAGAAATTAATGGGAAAAAAAACATTTGTGGATATAAAAGTGGTGCATTCAAGCCTTCAGAACTTCATTAACACTCCACTTTCAAGGAGATTCTTGCAGTAAATCATGGAATTGAAAATTTTCAGTTTCACCTTCTTGGGCATAATTTTCTTGTTGAAATGAACATGTCCTTCTTTCCAAAAATGCTTCAGCTTAAAAGAAAAATTCTCCCACATCCTCAATTACTCAAATGGTCAAATTGGTTTCCATAATGGTCTTTCTAGGTAAAGCAAATAGAAGGAAAAGATAACCTGATCACTGACTATCTTTCTAGGAAGCCACCATTGTTCCTCCACCCCTGTGTGTATATCTTATTACAGATCCATCCTCATCCTCAAGCTCTTCCTCTGCAACCCCTGATGATATCCTTAATATGATAGAAAACCTCCCTCCAAAGATAAAAGATCAAATAAAAGTTTTGACCCTTGAAGCTAGATCTAAAAAAATCATTAGAGTCCTCCATAATTACCTTAAAGAACACCACAACCACTTCCTTGCCATTAATCTTGATGTGGACCAACCATGGAATACCCCTTTTCCTTTTGGGTAACCAACTGGATGGTCATACATTATCTTTACATGTGGTATTTACTCAACGAGTATTATTTGTGTCTTCATTTTGAACCAGAATTTTACTAATTTATTTTCACTCGCAAAAATAGATATCTTCAAAAATTTTGGTTTGAAATCTTGAAAAATGATGCTCATAATGGAGATGGGAAAAGGTATCCCATCATATAATATCCAAGATTTGGTCACAAAATTACTACAGGGTGTTTAATTGGCAAGCTCAACTCAAAAAAGGACATCTGAGTAGAAGACATCTTTCACCCGTCAGAAATGCATTGGGTCACTAGCCCAGATGGCACTCTCCACTTACACATGAACACCTCTTGGATATCTTGTCACCATGCTCTTACAAAGGCAGAATCCCTTAATAAGGGAACCTTATCCGAAATAGGACCAAGTATCCTAGAATCTTGCAGTCAATAGTGGCCACATGAAGATCATTGGGAAATGCCCAATCCTTTTATTGGTCACGATGACCTCTATTATGATAACCATGACCCAAATATTAATGCTGACATTGATGAAGAATAGTTCCAAGGAAGAGATGGATGAGATTAAACAGCTCCAACACTTATAAAAAAGAAAAGTCCCAAAACCTCCTAAGGTAGCTCAGCCTTATCTACGATTGTCAAAAGAACTTATTACCTCTGCAGAAGCTTATCCAGAAGCAAGTGCTAGGCCCCTACTTCCATTAACACTTGTCAATCACAAGCCAAACCCCTACCATCTTGTGAAAAGCAGATTGTAAATTGTATCTGAATCTGGTTTGAGTTTCGTTGTCTATAAATAAGCTCTTTGTGTGTTTGTAATGGCAAGAAATAGCCTCCCTCAGAATTCCTTATGACCTATGTAAAATATCTATTGAATCTAATACTATCAATCAGTTTATTTTATTTTGTTCTCTGTTCTATTCCATGCTTTCAAGTAATTTTCTATACCTCTCCAGCATTATATTTTCTTAACTAGTTTCCATAATCTTCCAAAGTCCACTTGCCTCTTGTTGCTAAACAAAACTTCACTTCAATTGTTTGGAATGATGCAACTAGTACCTAATTAAGAATCAAATAACTCAACAAGGGCAGGTTTCAAATAACCCAAAAAGTCCTCTTATAAAACTACTCCTTAGCCATTGTGAAAATTTAGCAGTATTAAATTTAACATAGCTTCCTAATATACATCATGTCTATACAAGATTTTATACCAGATTCTATATGAATTATAATATTAATATTATCCCTACTACTACAGTCTGTTAGACATATATACATACATGTAGACCATCTGAACACCACCCTAGGACGCCCACAGTGCTAAACTTATATAGAGTGTTGATGCTACTACACGTATATATTAGAATCTGTTGGCAACTCAAGGAAATCATGTACTATTTATTATTAGAAATTTAATCTAATATATCTAAACCTTTGTTAGACCAGAGGTCTTCAAATCCGACCGGTAACCAATACAATACTACCCTTATTACATGCTAAACATGTAAATAGAAACCCAAGAAAAGTTCAATGTGCTATTCAATTGAATTAAATCTATAGGATGTGGACCCATTATGATAGTCCCTAACAACAATCATCCACCTTAGTCGACTAAGTATATTATCTATCTGTTAGGATTAATGCCCTTAAATCCTATTGTATGATGCTATGTATGATATTATGTATGACATTATGTATGACATGATGTATGACTTTATATTGTGATTGATAAAGTTATTTTATTATTATCTAAAATAATGATAACGTGAATATGAGACATTATCATATAGTCCATGAGATGCATTGTATGTGATTTATGTGAAAAGTCACAGAAGATGTAAATCACAAGTTCTTTGTAAACTCAGAATTTATAGTTCGTAGTCGGTAATGAAATTGGGCATTTCATCTGTGAAGACTATAACGTGTCAACTAAGATGATTTGTCTTGATCATGGAAGTGGAGACTTCTAGTTGATATGTTGATATGTTTTAAGAGTTAAAACATATTGAACAGGACCGCTGTGAGATTTATTATTCTCCTAAAGACTGTCAAATGAATAATAAATCTCACGACTTCTATTTGCATGAACTCATAATCCTGAGAGAATAATGGACCTGATCATGAAGTGTAGGTTGCTTTGATATATCAGGAGTGAGACCTGAAGTGACGGTCAAAACCTCAGTATGTTAAGCAGCAACATTTAATGTTGATGGAACATATATTCTCAAGATGGAATTCATAGTCTCTTGATAGAGATATAAAATATTCCCTTGAGATAAGTTTAATGGTTTCAGTTATTCAGAGAGTTAGGCCTAACCACTTTAGTAAGAAATTACTAAAGTATATATTTATGAAATCCAATTTCATTACTTTAAAGAATTAAACCGGGTACTCAAGGATAAGATGTAGTAATTTACAAAGTGGCAGTCTACATTTATGACTTTGTGTTATTACGAATATTTTATGAAGGGGTTACGTGTATAATAAAGTCTTGGGATATAATTTATTAATAAGGCCTAGAGTGCAATTATATTTATATAGTGGTATTAAATATAATTAATGGTAATTTTGGACTTGTCAAGAGTTGACGGAAAAGCCCAAGGCCCATTGGAGCTAGTGTCTTATTGGTCCCTTTTGGTCCCACTCCAAGCCACACACTAAAGCTCAATTGGAAAGGCCCAATAGGCCAGCCCAATTAGATAATCAGTTAGTTATAAAGGGAGAAACATACAGAATTTTTATAAGATGAGATTAGAAAAGAAAAAGAAACGGTGTGTGAGAGAGTGTGAGACACACTTTCATTCTCCCTTTGAAAACTGATTGAGAGACCACACATCTTGGGCGTAAAGTGGAATTGGAGTGAAGATTAAAAGTGTTCCCAAGTGCTTCTGATCTTTGTTTTGAATTTCTCCACACCAAGGTACGCTATCTTGTTCTTAAATTCTGAAATTTACATTGTGCACGTTATCAATCATGAATGAAATAGATCCTAGTTCGTTGCTTCCGCTGTGGGTTTTGTATGAAATACAAAACCAGAATTTTTCCTTCACTATCTATATTAACATGCTATAATAGATTGAATGATCAACTTCGATGAATAAAGGATTACCTCTAAGGTTTCGTCCTCATAAAGCTTAGCAATTAAGGAATAGCCAGCAATTGCTCTCAAAAAAGAAAATTTCCTTTCACGTGGCTGACTTAAAAAGATCCAGTAATTTTATATAAGGCAGATTCCACAAACCACCCCTGAGGTTTGTGATAATACCAACTAAGTCCAAAACATTTTAAAACCTACCAACTTTGTCCTAAAAAAAATTGTCCCTAAACTTAAAAAAAAATGCTGTTACTTTTTTTTTTTTTTTTCTCTTCTTCCTCTATCTTCTGTCTCTTTCCTCTCCCCCTCTCTTCTCTAAGTTTCTCCATCTCAGAACTCTCTCTCTCCACAATGCCAAGGCTGTGAAGGACCTCCGATCTCGCATGGACACCGACGTGTCCCTTGCTCTCAAGAAGGCCAAGCTAATCTAAGTCAAGCTCGAGGCACTGTGGACCAGGTTTTTCTTCGGACCGGACTAGGACCTTCGTGGTGAACAAGCTGAGGAAGAAGTTGAAGGATTCGATGGAGAATGTCAATAATCTTCGGCAACAGATCTCGTCGAAGTATCGGGAGACCGTACAGCATCGGTACTTCACCATCATCGGCGAAAATCCGGACGACAAAATTGTTGACCTTCCTATTTCCATAGGTCAGCTTTTGTTTCAGACACTTTTCGAATTTTCTGTTAAGATTTTTAGGAGATTTCACTGGGAATTTTCAAAGGGATTTATGTGTGTTGTTTGGCTTGGATTTTTGCTGTTTTTTTTTTTCTTTCTTTTTGGTGGGTTTTGTTGGGATATTTAGGAAATTTCATTGTGAATTTACAAAGGGATTTATGTGTTGTTTAGCAGAGATTTTTGTTGGTTTTTGGATGGGTTTTGTTGGGATTTTTAGGAAATTTCATTGTGAATTTACAAATGGATTTATGTGTGTTGTTTGGCTTGGATTTTTTTTGTTTTTGTTGGGGGTTTCTATTGGTTTTGAAAGAGATATTTCTTGGTAGTGTTGTTGATGCCGGTGACCAAGTCATGGGCTTTGCCGTGACTAAGGTTCCATTAGAGAAAGAGTTCTGAGATGGAGAACTCAAAGAAGAGAGGGGGAGAGGAAATAAAAAAAAAGTAACGGCGTTTTTTTTAAAGTTCATGGACAAATTTGTCTTTTTAGGATGAAATTGGTAGGTTTTAAAATGTTTTGAACTTAGTTGGTATTATCACAAACCTCAGGGGTGGTTTGTGGAATTTACCCTTATATATATATATATATATATATATATAATATCCCCTTAATAAATTTATAACTGGACCATGTCTTTCAAATTAACTATCTCATGCATCAATATATCTCTTTTATTTATTTTCTTTACACTACAAAAACAACTGCACTATTGCGGCGGGCCGAACTGCCGCAAAAGCCCAAAAAACTACCGCTAAAGGTCCATTTGAACTTTAGCGGCGGGGTCTATTACAGCAGTTCTACCCACCACTATTGCGGTGCCGCTATAGATCTATTACGGTGGTCACAAAAATCACCACAATAGATCGGCCATTTAGCGGCGCTTTTGGTCTATTGCGGCGAGCTGAAAACCGTCGCCATATGAGATTACCATTTGGGTCAAGTGAATTTTTAGCGGCAGGCAATAAGCATTGCTATAGGTCTTATTAAACAACATACCTTACACACCTTTTAGTGGCGGTTACGCCCGCCGCTATATGTGTGAAGCTTTAGCGGCAGGCTATAAATGCCACTATAGGTCTTCAATTATTTCATAATTTTGGTCCTTCAGCGGTGGTTTTTGTCCGCCGCTGTAGCTTAATTTTTTTTCCTCCTGAGTTCTAAAACCACATTTCTATTACAGACAACCTGTAATAATTTTAGCTCCACTAATACAATACCACAGATGTAACTAGATAACACAACAAATGTCTCCAAACTAACATTATATTAACATAAAAATATATTACCAAATACATAACATTGTCTATAACCATCATCATAAAATTAACAAAAGATAGATGTGGTCCTTTGTACACAGAAAGTCCTTCAACACTTAAATTAAGCTAATACCATAATTAAAATTTCAAAGTGTTTCAAAATATTTTTCAACACTTGCAAAAATGTGTTTGTTCCAATGTGGTTCTTTGTACCGAAAATGTCCTCAAACACCAACATAAAACTTATAAGCTGCTTGGTTGATGGGATGCAGCTGATGATTTTTGGAGAGGTGGGGATGGTAGGATAGGAGGAACGTCCTACATACAAAAAAAAAAAGGCAATAATTAGGACACAACGATATCAAATATTGGAATGCCAAATTGCTTTGCAACATCAAAAACAACCAATAACCTTCAAAAAGTTGACTTAGTTCAATCAAATTCCACTTCTATTAGTGAAAATCAGTAAATATCTTTAGAACCAAAATTTAGACAACACAACAAAGCATAAGAGAGTGAAGGAGAGGCACTGCAAAAACTAATAGTGTTAAATAGAAAAACTGAAACAAACGAAAGGGGGCATATAGATAATTAGCTTTTATAATGTAGCTAACATGAGGTTTAGTAGTTTTCTCAGAACAATGAGAGGACTAAGCATGAGGTTCAGCTAACATTCTAGGTTCAGCATCATGTTAAATAAGTTTGTGCCCAACTAATTTTTTTTTAAAAATAATAATAAAACTAAATAGGTCAACTATACTATACAAATGCAAATATGAGAGATGGCTAAAACCCATATGGTCTATCACTTCTAGGGTCTGGACTAAATATAAGATAGACCAAGAAGGAAGATCTTTGCTAGTATCACAAGTTAAACTCACAACAATGAGATATAATAGAAGTTTTGGAAGTAACTAAAAGGCTAGAAGATCATTTGTCCCTCAGTAACAATGAAGAAAAAGCTTCTGTATGGTGTCATATCTTAGTATTTTAGAATGTAAATTTGATTAAACATATTTGAACACTTCTAATGGTGTTATACCTAGTTGCATTGTGAAGTTTTTTTTTGCATTTGTTGAAGCATGCAAGCCATTCTTTGCTCCATCTCTATGAATTGGCTAAGTCTTTCCTTCATTTCTTCAAAGGATGACAGTTTCTCTTGCATATTAGCCAAGGAAGCCTTCAGTTGTGCAACTTCATTGTCCCTTGCTTGACTTGATCTTATTTGAAGGTTCATGAGAGTACTATTGCTACTTTGCCCACTTAGGCTTGGACCAAATCTTACCCCACGAAAACGACATTTGAGCTCCTTACCCATCACTTTGGCAAACACATCATTCGGTGTCCATGCAATACTACCACTTGTATCAGATGATTGCAATTGATTCGAAGGTTCAACCAACAATTCCTTCATTTTATCCTAATGTTTGGGTTTGAAAAAATCAAAATAATTAGAAATCAGCAACATTAATTGATTTAAGACAACAAAAATTATATCAAGAAGCATACAGAATATAATGAATAGAATAAGATGCCGCCAAAATCTGTCATCTCTATAGCAATACAAGATACTATTAACAAACTAACTAATAACTGCCAAACTCAATACTAATAAAAAAGAGAAACATGGACATTCCACCAGTTTACTTAAGCCAAAGATAGCAAAACTTGTTGCTTCTTCATAAATAATTAGAACCTAGGAATTACATAGATAGCTAAACATGTTTTTTCTTCATAACCAAACAAAATCCAGGAATTAAACGAATATTTCATAAGCCAAGCTGCAAGATAAGATCTAGTTACTTGAATAACCAAACAAAAAACACATATAACTCAAAACTTTCTAATTCAAATCAACCAAAACCCATTGCCTTAATGCACAAAAAACAGCCTGATTATAATTCATTCCTACCCATAAGGTATAAACCCATTTGGAAATACATGTTCTTTTACAATCACCCAAACAACTTACAAATCAACCAAAACATATACATCACAATAATCTCAATTCAAATTAAAGATCACCCATTGCTTGAAATCACCGAAACAAACCAATCACAATTCATTTCTACCCATAAGGTATAAACCCCATTTGCCAAAATAACATAGATATCAATTAAAACACAAAAATCCCAGTTCATTTCAACCTACAAGATATAAAGCCCGAGAGGCAACACTGCATTAGACCCTACCTTCTCATACTCTTCAACAGTGCAAGCTTTACCAATCACACCCAAGTTACCATTGCATCAAAGCAAAAAAAAAAAAATCGTATCACATATAATGCCCGTTGCCTCCATTTTCTTTCTCTTTGTTCTAGATGAATAAAAAGACATATATGGTAGAATCTATATTGGTAAGAACAAGCATTCTTATTGAGACTAAAACTCATAGGGAGGAAAATAGACATATGATAGGAATCAAATATGCAGAGAAATATTAACAGTCAAAAGTATTCTGTTATTGGATAAAAATGTATATTCTTCTAATGGAAAATCGGGATCAACCAGGACAAAAATAAAGCATTGATTGAAATCTTCTTTGGTGTCAAGATAAGAGCTATGGATAATGGTGTAGGGAAGCATGTAGGCTATTCTAATTTGTGTTTAGTTAGCAATATGAGTTGCTGAGAACATTTAGTAGTTGGTTAAATACCTCTACAAGAACCCTAAGTTCCAAGAAAAGAACACAGAGGCTTCAATTTTTGTTAACTCTAAAAAACTAAGTACAAAATGGAATCCACTTAGGAGCTTGCCAAGTATCAAGCTAATATTGGCTAGTGCTGTTCCAAATAACAAACTAGCTAATAAGAATCTGTTAAAACATATTAGAGTGGCTGCCACCCCTATAACAAGCTGACTGAAGCCCGTTGTTTGGAAACATGGATAGTGTAACTAACTAACCACTGAATAGATAAGACTTCCAAGTTGCATAAATGGTTTTGTATTTCCACTAGTCTTGTCTGTAAGCTTCAAAAGGACTTCTTCAATCACTTTGCAGCCACTTGATTGACTTCTTAACATCTTGAAATTGCATATAAGATGCTCTTGCATCAAATAGTCACTAATGACAAGGACACGATAGAAAAATGGGACCTATTATGAGACATAATGCATTATGGATTTTGATCAAAATACATTTACCTGATCACATCCAAGCAATAGAAAATCAAGTAAAATCCAATCCACAAAAAAAAAAAAAAAAAATGGTACAGACAGCATCATTATAGCCGACCTTTAAGAATTTGTCATTATACAACTTATGCTCTCTCTATGGGAACTTATTATTCTACTACAAAGAAAAACTACATATATGTATATACATTTCAACAAGCATTCCTAATGTTTTTAAGACCCCTAATTAATGAAAAACTACAGAATTAACAAATTAAGCATGAATTTGTCTATGATATCTCATCTCAAATGCATGCATATCAATCTGTGATAAAAAAGCTTCCAATACAACTAAATCAATCAAAGAAGAGAGAAATCAATTTGCACAAAATATAGGTTGCAATTCAATTTTGAATTTATCACTATTTTCTAACAAAAACACTATACCCTGAATATGAAATGGATTACTCACCATTTTTGCTTGCACTATAGGATTAATTGCAGATCCATCTTTACGAGTATGCAGTATTGAATATAATGCTGCACGCTCTACAGGATGTCTATCTTTTTTTACCTGCAATATGAACAACATATTTATGTAGTGATGGTTCCACATAAACTTAAGATAAGTCAAATCATTTAAAAATTAGTAATAATACCTATTACCTTGTTCGTAGCGTGCACGGCAAAGCTACACGAACCAGTAGTATGTAAGTCCTCATGCTTAGAACGACGGTCCCTATTCTTCCCTTACTCTATCTACAAAATGATGGCTTTCCAAATTTTCAAAATTCTATGGCAGTGAAACCATTATTTTTATGTTCACATTCATTTCATGTCAAAAGAGCTAAATTCTTTTCAAAATGTGCTTGAGATTGGAAGCAATAGCAAAACATAGAAGTTTATATTTAGGAATCCATTTGGAATTACAACTTGTCTAACAACCTAGCTTAATGAATCATACTAAAGACAAGCTTTTCTCATTAATCAAATAAAATCCTTAAGGACCCAATTCAATACAATTCAATTCTCAAACAAGAACTAGAATTCAATTCTAAATCAGGTTCATCAAATGAAGTTTATGTAAATTAAAAGTCACTCTAGAGTTCTTGAAATTGAAGTTCCAGCCATTTAGTTAATTGAGGTAATAGCAAGAACACTTGGTCATTGAATGAATATCATTACATTAATGAATATCATTAATTGAGTATACTCTAAAATGTACTCAAGGAATATTTCTAAGGTCAAGTTCAAAATCCTCACTAGGCTTATCAGACATTAGTTCCTCAAGAGATAGACATGTAATACATAGGGACATCAAACCATCCAATTTTTTGGTAAACCACAAAAGGGAGGTGAAGATTACTGATTTTGGTGTGATATTCTATTTTGTTAGTTTGGTGTGTTGTAATTTTGACTTTGGTAGGTGTAAATGTTTTCTCTTTCTGTCATGTAAACTTTTGATTTTTGAACTACCAGCCATTTCAAGTTTTTTATTGTTTTAAAGCCTTTATAGGTTTTTTTTTTTTTACCCCAAGTTGTGTACCTAGTAATTTAAAGTTGATGTTTGGTTCTTGAGTAGCCTAGTTCCATCAATTCATTCTACTTATTCAAATGTTAGAGAGGACCTGTTGCCAACCACAAAAAGAGTAATCATACTTAAAAAAATAATCTTTGTCTCTTAAATAGTTTGTTGATTAAGAAAATTATTTTCTCTCTAAAGGATTTTGCTAACACAAAAAGACTAAACAACCTTAAAAATCAAAATTAAAAAAATGTTGTCATTTGTTGAATAACTTGAATTAAATAATAATAATAATAATAATAATAATAATAATAATAATAATAATAATAATAATTATTATTATTATTATTATTATTATTATTATTATTATTATTATTATTATAACCATTTTACCACTATTCTAACATGAGTATCGTTAGAGATACAAATTATTTTATACAAAAATTTACAAACTATTAATGTGCCAGTGGTGCCAACTTTGCCTAAACCAACACCATTAACACCTTTGCCTACACTGTTCATAGGGATAAATCCCATAGTAGACAGACCCAATTTACTAAGTTAATTATAAAGCGACGATGACACTGATAGAGATGGTGTGAATAGCCAGACAATCAAAAACCTGGTAGACGGAGTCTCGTCTTGAACAGGAGGCAAAAGGACGGGCGGACCCTTTAATATAGACGGACTTTTCAAGGTGGACGAACCTGATGAAGACGAGAGGCAAAGCCATGTAGCATCCACATGGACTGAGTAGGCTCCAAGAATCCTAATAGGGGAAAACGTTGCATTCTACGCCCAACCACGATCAGAAGGAGCCCTATAAGGAGAGGATCCCTTAAAATATGAGCATTAATGAGGATCTTCCCTACAAGGAAATACCATCTCCATAAAGAAATCAAGGTCAGCTCTATACTACTATAAAAACCCCCCAAAGCCCTCATAAATCAAGGTACGCATAATTTACCCCATCTCTCGCACTTTAGAGTTGTGAAAGCTCTCTAACTTAACCTTCGGAGGGTATTTGGCCGGTACCACACTGGTACTCGCTGTAAGGTTTCCTTCTTCTTTGTCTCGCAAAGTTTGTCTAGGGCACATAAGGACCATTCAGCTTACTGACGATTTTTGGCATCATCAATTGGCATCGTCTATGGGAAAGGTAGACTAGTAGAAGCCATACTACCACTTCTGAGACAAAGAGTTGTATGGTACTTACTATATATATATACTCCTTCTCCCGATGACCACCAACAACAACAAAGGAGACGAACCACACACTACCGCCCTTGAAAGACAAGTTTAGACTCTCGCTACAGCCGTGGAACACTTTACTAAGTAGAATCATGATCTGGAGGAGCAACTACGCCAAAGGAACGCAGGACCTAACACTTACGGGGAGGAGCAAGAGGGTACTAGTGCCGTGAGAAGGACCAAGAAGGACCAGAGGGCAACAACGCCCCAAGCAGATAGGAGCAATAGGACACCAACCACTTGTCTATCGCCGATACAGCCCCACCGTACATGGTCACAGAGATGCAAGTGAAGGAAAAAATGGACTTCATGATGAACGCCCTCAGAGGATGGGTGTCAAGCAACCTCGACGAGCTAGTCCATCAGACAGACTCGCCCTTCACTGCACCTGTCACCTCATTCCCCTTTCCGCCAAAGTTTCGTATGCCGCAGGTCAAGAAGTACAACAGATTGAAGGACCCTTTGTGTACCCTAGAGTTATTCAAAACCCTTATGCACCTATAAGGCGTGGTAGACGAGATCATGTGCCGAGCTTTTCCAACTACGCTGAAGGGACCTACAAGGGTATGGTTCAGCAGGCTAAGGCCCAACTCCATCAATACCTTCAAGGAGCTGAGCACACAGTTTGCCTTGCACTTTATCAGAGGGCACAGGTATAAAAAGTCTACCGCATGCCTAATGAGTATCAAGCAACAGGAAGATGAGACGCTAAGATCTTACATAACCTGTTTTAACAAGGAGGCCCTTTCGATTGACGAAGCTGACGATAAGATACTTGTTGCTGCGTTTACCAATGGGTTACGTAAGGGGAAATTTCTATTTTCCATGTACAAGAACAAACCAAAGACCATGGCGGACATACTTTACCGTGCTACTAAGTACATGAATATGGAGGACGCGTTGCTAGCCCAAGAAGAGAAGCCTAGGAAGAGGGAAAGGCAAGAAGATGCACAGCAGGACAGAGAATGGAAGACAGCAAGGACCAGAGACTGACGGAGGATAGGCACTCCAAGCCCCTCACTGGGAGGTTCACAAGCTTCACCTCGCTAACCGCCCCAATTGACCAAAACTTGATGCAAATCAAGGACGAAGCAGCCGTGACATGGCCTGGCAAGCTGAAGGGAGACCCTAGTAAGAGGTCTAGAGACAAGTATTGCCGTTTTCACCAAGATCACGGTACGACACGTCCGAATGCTACGAATTAAAGCAGTAGATAGAAGCCTTTATCAGACAAGGAAAGTTGCAGAGGCTTATCAGTAAAGAAAGGACGGACCCACCATAAGAGCAGGCTGCCCAGAGGAAAAATGAGCATATTAGACCACCCCTAGTAGACATAAGGATGATAGTAGGGGGCACCACTGTTAGGATTAGTGCCCTTAAATCCTATTGTGTGATGTTATGTATGATATTATGTATGACATTATGTACGACATGATGTATGACTTAATATTGTGGTTGATAAAGTTATTTTATTATTATCTAAAATAATGATAACATGAATATGAGACATTATCATATAGTCCATGAGATGCATTGTATGTGATTTATGTGAAAAGTCACAGAAGATGTAAATCACAAGTTCTTTGTAAACTCAGAATTTATAGTTCGTAGTCGGTGATGAAATTGGGCCTTTCATCTACGAAGACTATAACATGTCAACTAAGATGATTTGTCTTGATCATGGAAGTGGAAACTTCTAGTTGATATGTTGATATGTTTTAAGAGTTAAAATATATTGAACAGGACCACTGTGAGATTTATTATTTTCCTAACGACTGTCAAATGAATAATAAATCTCACGACTTCTATTTGCATGAACTCTTAATCCTGAGAGAATAATGGACCTGATCATGAAGTGTAGGTTGCTTTGATATATCAGGAGTGAGATCTGAAGTGACGGTCAAGATGGAATTCATAGTCTCTTGATGGAGATATAAAATATTCCCTTAAGATAAGTTTAATGGTTTCAGTTATTCAGAGAGTTAGGCCTAACCACTTTAGTAAGAAATTACTAAAGTATATATTTATGAAATTGGATTTCATAAATATATAATGAATAACTTTAAAGAATTAAATCGGGTACTCAAGGATAAGATGTAGTAATTTACAAAGTGGCAGTCTACATTTATGACTTTGTGTTACTACGAATATTTTATGAAGGGGTTACGTGTATAATAAAGTCTTGGGATATAATTTATTAATAAGGCCTAGAGTGCAATTATATTTATATAGTGGTATTAAATATAATTAATGGTAATTTTGGACTTGTCAAGAGTTGACGGAAAAGCCCAAGGCCCATTGGAGCTAGTGTCTTATTGGTCCCTTTTGGTCCCACTCCAAGCCACACACTAAAGCCCAATTGGAAAGGCCCAATAGGCCAGTCCAATTAGATAATCAGTTAGTTATAAAGGGAGAAACATACAGAATTTTTATTAGAAGAGATTAGAAAAGAAAAAGAAACAGTGTGTGAGAGAGTGTGAGACACACTTTCATTCTCCCCTTGAAAAACTGATTGAGAGACCACACATCTTGGGCGTAAAGTGGAATTGGAGTGAAGATTAAAAGTGTTCCCAAGTGCTTCTAATCTTTGTTTTGAGTTTCTCCACACCAATGTACGCTATCTTGTTCTTAAATTCTGAAATTTACATTGTGTACGTTATCAATCATGAATGAAATAGATTTTTGCTCGTTGCTTCCGCTATGTGTTTTGTATGAGATACAAAACCAGATTTTTTCCTTCAATTGGTATCAGAGCCAGGTTTTCGTATCATGATTGTATAGTGTGTGGTTGAATTTTAGAATTTTGAAAAGGAATCGTTTCTTTGTTGGAACCATGCAAGAAAAACTAGATGTTTATGGCCATCTACATAATGCATTGTATATTAACTTCCCTATATATATGACTCGGCCGATATGTAGATATATATATATATATATATATCCTTGGTCATCATAGTTTGTAGATTGCATTGATGGATTGCCTTGACTTGGTGGATATATAGATATATATCCGTACAGTACTTGGATTGCATGGTCCTTCAATTGGTTCCTTCAATATGATTACTACATATTACATTCAATATATGCTTCATTCGAATGGGTAGTTATTGAGATAGGGCGGTTATTGAATGAAATTGTTTGAAATGGTACTGTTTCGGGATTGAATATGGCCCACGGTTACATTAATAATCTTTATGTCCTGGAAGATATGGTTATTGAATTTACTTTCAATAACCATCAAGTACGTAAATGGAGTTTAATGCATGGCTTGAATATGCTTTACATGACTTGACTTTTTCAAAGTTTCTTTTGTCTTGCCTATATATTATGGGCCACGGATGAATGGCTTTGTGTGCAAATTGTTGATGGCCACAAGTTTTATTATATATATATATATATATATATATATATATATATATATATATATGTAAAGTACATATAAGTATATTATTTTATATTATATAATATATATAATGTAATAATTATATATTAATTTGTATATTATATTATATATAATATAATATAGATTTTTATATATAATATAGATTTTTATTACGTTATATATATTTATATATGTTAATGCTAGTTTAATGAAATTTATTCCTAATTAGATTAGGATTATTTTTTTTCACGTGTCTAGCATTATTATGGTTCTTGACCTTAAAAACATTTATTTTAAAATATCTAGTGGGAGAGAGATTCAAGGGTTGGATCTCACGGCTTCCATTGTTGGTTCATAGTAGTGTGAAATATATACTTTGTCTTTGCCTCGAGCTTAGCATTCCATGCGGAGAGTATTTATTTCATGGTACTACAAGATTGAATTTCTTGGTTTATAGTGGTTTGATAAACACCTTGTCTTAGCTTCGAGCCTTGCATTCCATGCGGAGAGTGTTTTATCATGGTACTACAAAATAAGCCTGTTAAAGGGATGAAATGTGGTTACACATAATTCTAGACAATGGTATACACTAGACTAAGTATTATAGTATCCTCTAGGCTGAGTTCTTACTATTATTACTTAGAGGCTAAATGTAAAACGGCATATTATTAGTGTTTGATAAGAGTTATCATGATAGCACTAATAATGAGAATAGTTTTCAATCAATCATAGTATTTTATATTCACTCTATGCTGAGGGATATTGAATATGAGATTGGGTTGTCGTTGCATATGTTATTTTATGATTTTATTAAGGTTCCATATTATATGCTTTTATGCTAAATTGATAATGTCCAATTTACTTATTATATTCATGTTTATTATTTTCAGATTTTGTCATGGTATCATTTTGCCCACTTGTTTCTATTCTTAACCAAAACAAACTGACTGGATCCAACTATGTTGATTGGAAAAGAAATTTGGACATTGTTCTTATTGCTGAAGAGCACAAATATGTGCTTACTCAACCATGTCCTAACTTTCCTTCATTAGATGCTCCTCTTGAGGAAAAACAACGATATGATCGTTGGCAGAAATCTAATGAGATGGACAAGTGCTACATCCTAGTATCTATCTCAAATGTTCTACAGCATCAAATGCAGGATGTAGAACTTACTTCGGACATAATGCATAGTCTGAAGGAGATGTTTGGTGAGCAAGGCCGTTCTGCAAGGCAAGAAACCATGAGGCAAATTTATAATACCAAAATGGCTGCAGGAAGTTCAGTGAGGGAGCATTGTCTTAAGATGATTGCTAATCTGAACACATTAGAAGTTTTAGGTGCTGACATTGATGGAGAATCCCAAGTGGATATGATACTCCAGTCACTACCAGAATCATTCAAGGAATTCAGACTCAATTATAATATGAACAAAAAGATTTATTCTTTGTCTGAATTAATGAATGAGTTAGTGGCGGCGGAAGGCATCCTTGGTACTTCTAGTGTTGAAGCCAATGTTGGTGAAGCTTCTACTTCTCAACCCAAGTCGAAAGGCAAGGGTAAGAAGAAGAAGAAGAAGGACTTCACTAAGAAAGATGGTAAACAAATTGCCTTAGAAGTTGCCAACAAAGGAAACAAAACCAAAGGAAAGTGTTTCCATTGTGGTGAGAAAGGACATTGGAAGAGGAATTGTCCAACATTCAAGGCTGCCAAGAATAAGGGTATGAAAAGTTCATTTCTTCTTGAAATATGTTTAGTACAGAATCCAACAGATTCCTGGTGTGTGGATTCAGGTTGTACTAATCATATCTGCAATTCTTTGCAGGGGTTCCAGGAGACCAGAAAGTTGAATGAGGGAGAACTATTTCTTACTTTGGCTGATGGGAGCAAGATTCCGGTTGAAGCTGTTGGAATGTTTAATTTGTGTTTTAAGTCTAGAGTTTTAATATTGGAAGACTGTTTGTATGTACCTAATGTTCGTAGGAATTTAATTTCTGCAACTTACTTAGGTAAACATGGATATTGTGCTATCCTGAAAGACAATGTTGTAATAAAGAAGGATAAAGTGTTTATCTGTTTAGGCAATATTGTGGATGATCTTTATATTTTAACTCCTGATAAGCATGAATTATACAATTCTGAATTAGATAGTAACTCTCATGTGAAATCATTAAAGACAAAGTTTCCTTCTACTAGTGATGCATATCTATGGCACTTGTGTTTAGGTCATATTAATTCAAGTAGGATTCAAAGACTAGTCAAAGATGAACTTTTACAGCCCATGGACTTTGATGGTTTTCCAGTTTGCGAATCTTGTTTGGAATGTAAGATGACCAAACGACCTTTTAATGCAAAGGGTAGAAGAGCCCAAGATTTGCTAGAACTAGTACATTCAGATGTATGTGGTCCTATGTCAATCCAAAAAAGAGGTGGCTATGAGTATTTCATTACTTTCACTGATGATTACTCGAGATTTGGTTACGTGTACCTAATGAAACGGAAGTCCGAAACTTTTGAAAAGTTCAAAGAGTTTAGGGCTGAAGTTGAGAATCAATTGGGTGAACACATAAAGGCCATTCGATCTGATCGAGGTGGCGAATACCTTCTTGGTGATTTTAAGGATTACTTGACTGAAAATGGGATTATATCCCAGTTGACTGCACCTGGAACTCCACAACAAAATGGCGTAGCACAAAGAAGGAATAGGACTCTTTTAGATATGGTTAGATCCATGATGAGTTATTCAACTCTACCAATTTCTTTTTGGGGATATGCCTTAAATACTGCAACGTATCTTCTGAATTTGGTATCTTCGAAGTCTATTCTTAAAACACCTATAGAGTTGTGGAATGGGCGTAAGCCTAGTATGAGACATCTCCACATTTGGAGTTGTCCAGCACATGTGTTGAAAGGAAAGTCTGACAAGTTACAGTCTAAAACAGAAGTGGTATTTTTTGTAGGGTATCCAAAAGGAACAGTTGGAGGTTTATTCTATAGTCATAAGGATAATAAAGTGTTTCTTAGCACAAATGCCAAATTCTTGGAAAATGACTATATGAATAATTTTACTCCTAGAAGTAGAGTTGTCTTGGCTGAAATGAATGAACCTGTAGTTGAACAACCAATGGATGAAACTAGGGATGATGTGACTGTATTAGATACACCACAAGATACTACTCATGAGATGTCTAGTACACAGGTGCCTCGTCGTAGTGGGAGAATTATTCGGCCTCCTATAAGATTCATAGGTTTGGGAGAAACTTATGAGGCTATCTCAGAAGAGGCTGAATCGGATCCTTACATTTATGATGAAGCAATGAATGATATAGATGCACATCATTGGGTCCAAGCTATGAAATCTGAATTGGATTCTATGAATTCAAATCATGTATGGGATCTTGTAAAGGCGCCTAATGGCATTAAACCTGTTGGTTGCAAATAGGTTTACAAGAGGAAGAGAGGGATAGATGGAAAGGTTGAAACCTTTAAAGCAAGATTAGTGGCGAAAGGGTATACACAAAAAGAAGGTACTGATTATGATGAAACTTTTTCGCCAGTAGCCATGCTTAAATCTATCAGAATTCTCTTATCCATTGCTGCTCATTATGATTATGAGATTTGACAAATGGATGTCAAGACTGCATTTCTTAATGGCAATCTTGAAGAAGAAATATACATGTTGCAACCAGAAGGTTTCATAGGTCCATTTATGGACTTAAACAAGCATCTAGGTCATGGAACATCAGATTTGATCAAGCAATCAAGTCATTTGGTTTTGAACAAAATCTTGATGAACCATGTGTGTACAAAAGACATCGAGACAAAGTAGTAATGTTCCTAGTGCTTTATGTTGATGATATTCTACTCATTGGAAATGATGTAGGGGTAATGTCATCGGTTAAAGTTTGGTTGTCAAGCCAATTTGATATGAAGGACTTGGGTGAGGCTAACTTTATTTTAGGGATCAAGCTTTGGCGAGATCGCAAGAATAAGATGTTAGGCTTATCACAAGCTGGATATATAGATCAGGTCCTAGAACGGTTTAGCATGCAAAACTCCAAGAAAGGATTGCTTCCTTTTAGACATGGAGTTCCTCTGTCTGATGACCAAAGGCCTAAGACTCAAGAGGAAGAAAATATGATGAGACAAGTTTCTTATGCTTCTGCAGTGGGAAGTCTCATGTATGCCATGCTTTGTACTAGACCAGATATTTGTTATTCAGTTGGCATGGTCAGCCGATATCAATCAAATCCAAGACCAAAACATTGGCAAGCTATAAAGCATATTCTCAAGTATCTTAGGAGAACGAGAGATTATATACTTGTTTACCATAGTGAGGATTTGATTCCCATTGGCTATACAGATTCAGACTTTCAGTCAGATCTAGATTTCAGAAAATCCACTTCAGGATGTGTTTTCACCTTGGGAGGTGGAGCCATAAGTTGGAGGAGCGTTAAGCAATCTTGTATTACAGACTCCACCATGGAAGCCGAGTATGTTGCTGCTTGTGAAGCAGTAAAGGAGGCTGTTTGGCTCAAGAAATTCCTTTCTGATCTTGGTGTTGTGAGAATGGAGCAAGTTCCCATCACATTGTTTTGTGACAATAGTGGAGTGGTTGCACAATCCAAAGATCCAAGGAATCACAAGAAAGGAAAGCACATTGAGAGGAAGTACCACATCATTCAAGATATTGTTGCTCGTGGAGATGTTGTGGTAGCAAAGATTGAAAGTGCAAATAATCTAGCAGATCCCTTTACCAAAGCCTTGCCTCAAAGGACTTTCGAGTCACATTTGGAGGGAATGGGAGTTAGATTAATGCACAATAGTCTTTAGGGCAAGTGGGAGATTTTTAGGATTAGTGCCCTTAAATCCTATTGTGTGATGTTATGTATGATATTATGTATGACATTATGTACAACATGATGTATGACTTAATATTGTGGTTGATAAAGTTATTTTATTATTATCTAAAATAATGGTAACATGAATATGGGACATTATCATATAGTCCATGAGATGCATTGTATGTGATTTATGTGAAAAGTCACAGAAGATGTAAGTCACAAGTTCTTTGTAAACTCAGAATTTATAGTTCGTAGTCGGTGATGAAATTGGGCATTTCATCTGCGAAGACTATAACGTGTCAACTAAGATGATTTGTCTTGATCATGGAAGTGGAAACTTCTAGTTGATATGTTTTAAGAGTTAAAATATATTGAACAGGACCGCTGTGAGATTTATTATTTTCCTAACGACTGTCAAATGAAAAATAAATCTCACGACTTCTATTTGCATGAACTCTTAATACTGAGAGAATAATGGACCTGATCATGAAGTGTAGGTTGCTTTGATATATCAGGAGTGAGATCTGAAGTGACGGTCAAAACCTCAGTATGTTGGGCAGCCACATTTAGTGTTGATGAAACATATATTCTCAAGATGGAATTCATAGTCTCTTGATGGAGATATAAAATATTCCCTTGAGATAAGTTTAATGGTTTCAGTTATTCAGAGAGTTAGGCCTAACCACTTTAGTAAGAAATTACTAAAGTATATATTTATGAAATTGGATTTCATAAATATATAATGAATAACTTTAAAGAATTGAATCGGGTACTCAAGGATAAGATGTAGTAATTTACAAAGTGGCAGTCTACATTTATGACTTTGTGTTACTACGAATATTTTATGAAGGGGTTACGTGTATAATAAAGTCTTGGGATATAATTTATTAATAAGGCCTAGAGTGCAATTATATTTATATAGTGGTATTAAATATAATTAATGGTAATTTTGGACTTGTCAAGAGTTGACGGAAAAGCCCAAGGCCCATTGGAGCTAGTGTCTTATTGGTCCCATTTGGTCTCACTCCAAGCCACACACTAAAGCCCAATTGGAAAGGCCCAATAGGCCAGTCCAATTAGATAATCAGTTAGTTATAAAGGAAGAAACATACAGAATTTTTATTAGAAGAGATTAGAAAAGAAAAAGAAACAGTGTGTGAGAGAGTGTGAGACACACTTTCATTCTCCCCTTGAAAAACTGATTGAGAGACCACACATCTTGGGCGTAAAGTGGAATTGGAGTGAAGATTAAAAGTGTTCCCAAGTGCTTCTAATCTTTGTTTTGAATTTCTCCACACCAAGGTACGCTATCTTGTTCTTAAATTCTGAAATTTACATTGTGCACGTTATCAATCATGAATGAAATAGATCCTAGTTCGTTGCTTCCGCTATGTGTTTTGTATGAGATACAGAACCAGATTTTTTCCTTCAACCGCAACTTCCAGTTCATCTAGGAAGGCGCGCAAATCCTACCATAGGATGGTCCAAAACATCCAACTGACAGGTTACATCCCAAAGATGGCACAGATCGACAACCCTATAATTGGGTTCACAGAGAAAGATGCTCGGTGTCTCCACCAACCACACGACGATGCGCTCCTTGTTAGCATACGGATAGGGGACTACAACACTCATTGGGTCCTTATTGACAATGGGAGCTCTGCTGATATCCTCTACTACCCGGCGTTCTAGCAGATGAAAATTGAGAGAGAACAACTGGTTCCAACAAATGCACTGCTCGTAGGGTTCGGATGAACAAGAGTATAGACCCTCGGTGCGGTCATGTTGCAAGTAACGATTGGAGATTACCCTTAGCAAATTACCAAGGATGTCACATTCCTAGTTGTCGACTGTTTGTCTGCTTACAATGCCATCCTGGGTCGTCCTACCCTTAATTCATGGAAGGTCGTAACTGCAACCTACCACCTAATGATCAAGTTCCCCACTAAGTACGGAGTAGGAGAGGTGCGAAGAGACTAAGCAGCTGCACGCAAGTGCTACATAGTCATGTTCGAAATGAATGATCATTTAGATACCATAAGTATAGAAGAACAACGGACGGTGGCAGAGCCCGTTGAGGGGTTAGAGGAGATACTCCTCGATGACTCCAGACTTTAGCGAATTACCAAGATCGACACTCTTGCTAGCCAGCTAGTCTGTCAGGCGCTCACAACATTTCTAAGGGAGAACTAGGACATCTTTGCCTAGAGCCACGAGGACATGCCCAGAATCAATCCTTCGGTCATAGTCCACAAGTTGAATGTATCACCCTTTGTTGCTCCTATTTGTCAGAAGAAATGGGTGTTCGCGCATGAATGAGATAAGGCCATAGTAGAAGAGGTTCACAAATTACAGGAAGTAGAGTTCATACGGGAAGTGTACTATCCCGACTGGCTGGCCAATGTGGTAATGGTTAAAAAAGCCAACAGGAAGTGGAGGATGTGCATGGACTTCATGGACTTAAATAAAGCATGCCTCATGGACAACTACCCACTTCCATAGATCGACATCTTGGTAGACTCGACAATAAGACACCAGTTACTGAGCTTCATGGATGCATTTTCTGGTTACAACCAAATCAAGCTAGACAAGGCTGATCAAGAGAAGACTTCATTCGTCACTAGCCAGAGTCTCTTTTGCTACAAAGTGATGCCATTCGATCTTAAGAACGCGAGTGCCATGTATCAGAGGCTAATGAACAAAATGTTCGCACATCAGATTGGGAGGAATGTTCAAGTCTACGTGGACGACATGTAGGTAAAAAGACTACGAGAAGACAACCATTTAGACGACCTCAAAGAGACCTTTGATTCCCTTCGCTCTTATATCATGAAGCTGAATCCAAACAAATGCACGTTTAGGGTGACGGCTGGAATGTTACTGGGGTTCATGGTGTCCCAGAGAGGAATTGAGGTCAACTCGGACAAGATACGGGCCATAATAGAGATGCTGCTGCCAAAAAACACCACTGAACAGATCTGTCTCAAGAGCAATAGAAAAATGTCTACCTTTCTTCCACACGTTGAAGAAGTCCTTTGAGTGGATGGCCGAATGTCAACAAGCATTCGAAGACCTGAAAGCATACCACTTTTCCTCGCCACTACTGAGCCCTTATAAACCGAGATAAGAGCTACTCCTCTACCTGGTCGTCTCCCTAGCCGTCGTTAGTGTGGCCTTGGTTAGGGAAGAAGACAGGGTGCAAAAGCCCGCGTACTACACTAGCCGAGCACTTCAAGGTGCAAAAGAGAGATACCCCCTAATAGAGAAGCTAGCCTTTGCCTTGGTGACTACAGCTCGCAAACTCAAACCATACTTCTAGGCACACACTATAGTTGTTCTGACAGACAAACCCATACGAAGAGCAATGTGTAATCCTGAAGCTGCTGAAAGGATGGCACTATGGACGATCTATTTAAGTGAATTTGACATATAGTACCGCCTGTGCACGACTATGAAGGAATAAGTAGTTGCTGACTTTATCACGGAGTTCACCAATATGAAAGGCTAGGGGCAAAAAAGCATCGTCAATGGAGTGTCCACAGTGACGTGTCATCCAACAGGTAAGCCAGGGGAGCAGATGTAGTGCTCCACTCTTTAGAAGGGGATGAGATTAAGTGTATGGTACGTCTCAATTTCCCTACGACTAATAATGAAGCAGAGTACGGAACTTTAGTGGTAGGCCTGGACCTTGCCAAAGTAGCAGGGGCCATAAATACAGTTGTTTATTGTGATTCTCAGGTGGTCATAAGTCAGGTGAACGGTGATTACAAGTGAAAAAAATGAGCGGATGAAGAAATAGCTGGAGCAAGTGAAGAGACAGACAGTTGACCTACAAGCCAAGTTTATCCAAATCCCAAGGGAAGAGAATGAGCAAGCTGACCATCTTGCCAAAGTCGCGTCTATAGAACACATTCTAACCCCCAACAATGTACTTTCTTTTGTTTATCTTTCACCTTTGATAGAGGGCATCGATGTCTAGGGAGTAGGCTCGGACAATAACTAGACCATGCCAATTGTTTCCTACCTGAAAGATGGCATGCTACCTGACGGTAAGGAGGCCGCAAGAAAGCTGAAGGTTTAAGCAGCACGATTCATCTTAATAAAGGACATCTTGTATAAGAGAGGCTTCTCTCGACCGTACCTAAGATGCCTAAGCCCCGAGGGAGCAGATTATGTCATGAGGGAGGTTTACGAAGGAATCTGCGGGAGCCATTCGGGGTCATGGTCACTAGTGCACAAGTTGATTCGGGCAGGATACTAGTGGCTTACCATGCAGAAGGACGCCCAAGCCTACATCAAAGCTTGCGACAATTGTCAGAGGTTCGGTAATATCATTAGAAAGCCAACAGAAAAACTCACCCCAATGATAGCTTCGTGGCCTTTTGCTCAGTGGGGTTTAGATATCATGGGCCCATTCCCAACAGCGGTGAGATAGCTGAAATTCCTAGTGGTTAGTATAGATTACTTTAACAAATGGGTGGAAGTAGAAGTGCAGGCTACTATCACGAAGAAAAACGTACGAAACTTCGTTTGGAAAAACATCATCTATAGGTATGAGATCCCTGGAGTATTGGTCTCAAACAATGGAAAACAGTTTGACAACGAGTCGTTCAAAGATTTTTGCTCACAGCTAGGGATCAAGAATCACTACTCTTCACCCGCCTACCCTCAGGCCAATGGACAAGTTAAGGTCACGAATCGATCCTTGCTCAAAGTCATCAAGACTCGGCTCGAGGGGGCAAAGGGTATATGGCTGGACGAGCTACCAAGAGTACTACGGGCATACAGGACGATGGCCAGAACACCTACAAGAGAAACACCATTTAGGCTAGGTTACGGGAGTGAGGCTGTCATCCCTAACGAGGTCGAACTCACAAGCTACAAGGTGGAGAACCAAGACAAGAGTAGAAACGGTGAAGCCATGCGCCTATAATTGGACCTAGTAGACGAGGTCAGAACAACAGCCAAACAGTGGTTAGCACGATACCAGGACCTCATGACCAAGCACTACAATTCTAGGGTCAGGCATAGGGACTTCCAAGTAAGAGACCTCATCTTGAAGAAGGTGATGGGTGCCACAAAGGATCCATCCTAGGGAAAGCTAGGACCTAATTGGGAAGGACCCTACATAATCGCTTTATGGCAGAGGAAAGGCACCTATCAGCTGGAGACACTCGACGAATAGATGCTGCATCATCCATGGAACACCGAGCACTTAAAGAAATACTACCAGTGGACGAGGGCATATAGACCACTCCTCATTTCCAGTTTATTCCTTTCTAGTTTTTTATTTTTAGTTTTAGCCCATAGGGTAGCTTTTCATTTTTTCCAAGAGACAATTTTTGTCTTACGCATGTATTTATCATAATAAGAGGAGTTATTCAGATATGTAATGTGTAGATGCATCTCTACTAAGCCACGTCTATGACTAAGTCCTTAATTGGACAGATGCATCCAAAGGGATGCAATGAAATGTATATACATCCATAAGTGGACAGACGCATCCTCAAAGATGCTTTTAAAACTATGCAAGTCCATAAGTGGACGGATGTCCATAAGTGGATGGACGCATCCTCAAAGATACTTTAAAAACTATGCAAGTCCACAAGTAGACGAATGCCCAAAAGTGGACGGATGCATTCCAATGGATGCCATAAATCTATACCAATCTCGAAGTGGACAAATGTCCATAAGTTGACGGGTGCATTCCAAGAGACCTTGAAATTTACACAAGTCCATATGTGGACAGGTGGATTCCAAGAAATGCCATCAAATTTATACAGTCCATGACTGGACGGGTACCTTTAGTGGGCGCCTTACAACTTGTTAAAGTCCTTAAACTAGATGGATGTGTTCCAAGGTATGCTCAAGTACGTGGAAGTACTTAGGTGGACGAACAACGAATCTACTAAAGAATCCACTAAGTCACGCTTATAAAGTAGATGGATCACTCCAGGATTAAAAGATATTCAAGCTGACGGGTGAAAAATGCAACATCTTTTAGATAGAATGGAAGTAAATAAACTCATAATTTAAAAAGCCCAAAAAAATTGTGGGCAATGTTAATATTACACAACCATTATTCTCCAAATCATTACCAAAAAAAAAAAAACAAAAACAAAAAAAGGGTCTATGGCTGGTCAACAGGAGCCTCCTCATCCACTACTTTCTCCGCCGCCTTGACCTCATTAGTTGGACGGGTCTCACCACCGACGGACTTAGCTTGTACGTCTTGGAGAACGACCCCCTTATCACCCTAAGCATCATGAGTAGCGTCAGCTTCAGAAAGCTCTTCAGTTCCATCAGACTCGAAGAACTTGGCTGGGGTCTGGGCCACGTCATTTAAGGAGACCCGAGATGTGTCCAAGTTAGGAAAAAGGGCCTTCACCTAACGGAAGCATTTGTTAAAGCCGTCGGCATAGCAGCTGCCGAGCTCAGTAAGGAATTTGTCAGAGTTATGAAACTTCGTCTTCCCATCCTTTTTGGCCTGGGGACCTTCTCCCTCAAGGAAAAGATCCTTCCCTCTTTGTCTTTGAGCACTTTCTTCAGTATCTCAGCCTGGTTCTCCGCCTCCTCCAACGTCTTCCTCGTGAGGTCAAGTTTTTTGACCTAGACTTCCCATGAGGCTTTAAGCTCATTATGCTCTGTCTCCGCAACCTCGGCTTTCTCTTTTAGACAGCCAATCAACTCTTCATGGGGCATGCAACGGTCCATCAGGCCCTTCATTGTTAGCACCCCCTGCTAAACGAAACCCAAAACAAAGTTAAAAGTGAGGATAACAAAGAGACAGGAAAGAATGAGGATGGGCACACACCTGAGCCAAGTTGAAGAGGCCCGTCTCCCCCATGGCCTCAGTTGCATGGTTGCCCAAGTCTTCGTAATCATCGTCCTTGATAATTGACGAGAGCTACCCAATGGCATAACGTGAGTCTTCACGGAGGAGTGGGGGAGGGCGCTTCTCAGTGACGGGACCATGGGCCATCATTAAACCCTTTCCTTTTCCATGATAGGGGGGATGAGGTAGCTTGGAAGTCGAAGGTGTCTCCCCGACAGTTGGACCAGTCACCATCTTCGTCTTCTTGGTGGACAGTCAAGCTTGTCCATTGTTTTCCTTTTTAGGAACAACTTTAGGGGGTCTGTCCCTAAGGTTGGGGGCACGACCTCGTCCAGTTTTTTCTTCACCTACTTGGCGGCTTGTTGGCAGATGTAGGCCCTTCTTTTACCGTCTTGCATTTCTACACCAAAGAGGATGGAAAGAGAAATTTAGACAAGAATTGCTAAAAAGTTAAGATACAGAAAAAAGAATAGGCAACGGACTCATGTTGGCGTGCTTGTGAAACTTAACAACGTGCAACGGTTGTAGGCTCGGGATTGTCATAGTACCAGTGTAAGGTGTCTAAGGTGACGAGCTTCTTCCACATCCTTTCTTTCAAAGAAATTTTGAAAATCCTCTCCAAAAAGCTCCACTGTTTGAGATCAACTTTTGGACGTTCTTGAGCTGCAATAAAAGATGGTTAGATTAACAAATAAAACAGACAAAGGATAAAACAAGCAAAAAGCTAAGCAGACGGACACCCACCAAACGGGGGCAAGATGCCCCAAGTTCTATCAACCAGGGGCATGTTCTCCCGTTCATCAAGGTGACACACCCAGTTGTCTCCCTGGATGAAGAAATACCAACTCTTCTAATTTCGGTTGGAATTAGGTATTTCGTACACTAGCCTAAGAAAGTTGTAAATCCCCCTAGACTTGACAATCTCGAAAGGACGGTAACAATGGAAGAACTCCTCCATGGTTAGTTGACGTCTCCCTTTGCTTCGAACCCTGTATAGGACCTCAGCACCAAGAAAGATTCTTCAAGCATTCGAAGCGATTTGGGTGATGACTAGCCCTAGGTACTGGAGTAGGCGACAATGGAGAGCACTCAAGGGTAATTTGAATCCTGCCTTAAACATTTTCTCATACACCCCGGCATCATCAAAACCGTGCTAGTAACACTTTTCAAACCTAAAGGGTAGACGGATGGGGATGTTGACGAGAATGTGATACCTCTCACGCAAGGCATTGAAGTGACTACTTTTAATGGTGGAATTAAAATCATTGACCGTCCATAAAGGGGGAAGAACGAAGTTCCTAAGGCTGTCGGGGCTAACAACAGTTCTAAAAGGGGATTCAAAGCTTTCTTCATTGCCCGAGTCTCCATTCGTGCCATTCTCGGACTCGTCTACATTCGTTCGTGCCACTCCCGGACTCATCTCACTGGTTTTGTCTAGGGCACGTGAGGACCATTCAGCTTACTGACGATTTTTGGCATCATCAACTGCCATTGCCAACCACTCCGCCATCATTGCCCACTCCCACACAGCTGCCTCCACTTCCCAACTTGTCCACCATCCCATCAATCCCACAGTTTAACTTTCCTCAAATTCCAAACATTCCCTCTCTCCCAACTATTCCGACTACAATTCCTTTCATCCCATTCTTCTCACCACCACCATCCGCTACCTGTACTACTAAGCCTTGAATTATGTTTTATCTCATGCCAACTAGTATACAAAACAGACGCACATTCAATGGCATGGAATTATTAGTGGCGCTTATTTTCTGTTTAGTTTTCTATGGATAATTTATGTTGTACGTTCTTTACATTCTATTGAAAGAGACAATGACAAGAACTTTCACAGGATGTTGTGTTGCATATATATTCACAACCAGACAGTTTGCCAAAAACAAATTTCAAGGCAAAGAATTAGAATTTACGTTGTTGAATAGATGACAAGTCCAATACACACAATTGTAAAATAACAAGGCTCTCCATTTGTTATATATATATATATATATACACACACACACACACATACATACATACATATGAGTAAGGCTCGCTATTTGTTATTTGCATATGAGTAGAATTAATGGGAGAAAAAAAAATAGATAGCTAGTTACAAACAAAATCAAGGGCATATCATATAGTTTTTTTAATATATAATAAAGTTACAAACACCTAATGAGCCTTGAACCCAAGACTCAATCACAAATCAAATAGTTTCACCACCCTAGTTCTTAATACATCAATTCACATTTCTATGAAAATTCACATATTCATAAGCTACTCATACTAAAACCAAGTGAAACAATAAAAATTTAACAATGGCAATTATTAGAACCAAACAAAATCCAATATAGTAATAAGGACTGGTTACATTGACATTGTGTGTGTGTTATGTTCTTAGATGGATAAAAATAATGAAATATGTTTCATTTAGGAAACTCATCAATATCCAAACAGAGAATGTAATTTTAAAAATAACAATGTAATAAATTTGAAAATTATCTTGTGCTTGAAAAAAAAAACATAACTATAATATTAAAAAAATGAAAAGAGAGAGAGAGAGAGAGAGAGAGAGAACAAACATATCACTGCATCATCAGTATACCAATGGTCAACATGAACATCCCAATCATCTAGTATGCATCCCTTAGGTTGGTTGTTCTTCATTCGTGCTTTGTTTCTTGGATGCGGTATGTAGTGAGATGTTTTCAGCCTACACTTGTGATCCTTCTAAGCCTTCCCAATCTTCTGTAAGGTAAATGTCTTCAAAGCCACATATGTAGTAGAATTAGTAGGGACGACATATTTTTGCTACAATCAAATAGTTAAGTTAGCAAATTACAATTTTTTTCATGCTCAAATGCTTTTGTATAACTTAGTACAAAATGTCATAATTACAAGTATTATAAGTTCTTTAATACCTCTACAAGATGCCAACACTCTTCTTTAAGTTCTTTTGGCATGTCCTTCCAAGTTAGATATCTAATCGGGCACATGTGGGGTTTTCGCGCAATCATCCCCAAGAAACTAGTGAAAGCCCTCGCCCCTTCATCAACTGGTTGATGCATACTATTTAGCGGTAACTCAATTACATGGTCGTCGGGAAGATCCCAAACATCCAAGTACTTGCTTGGCCCGCGAGTGGCACGTACAGGTGGCTGCATATCTAAAATTTAAAAGAGACAATATCGTTAAAGTAAGTAAATATATATGAAAAAATATTAACTCTTGAAAATAAAATTTGGGGAAAAAATACCTTCAATGTTCATAGTCATGCAAAAGCAAATATTAACTCTTAAAAATAAAATTTGGGGAAAAATATGATTCATTATACTCTTGCAACATTCCACATTTAAAAATAATACTAATAATGCAGATGTATTATAAGGAGTAAGGAATTTTCATAGGTTTGCATGATCACCATGTAAACCCAATTCATCATGTAAACCCAACTCTCATCACTTTTATGCTTATTTCTAAAAGAAGTCACAAGAAGAATTTCAATTTGAACAAGTATATTCAACACATATTCCTAAAAGAATCTTTAAGTTACCAAACTAATAGCTAAATGTTCATGTAAGCCCATACCTTGCGTAAAAGCTTCGTGCATTTCTTCGTTCGTTTCTTGATCCTGATGTTGTGTAGAAGCTCCTTCCAAGGTTGCGCTCTTGGAACGCGTGCGCAAATTTGCTTTTCGCCTTGCCATTTCAACTATCAACGTCAATTGAATCGATTTATTGATCAAAATGCCAAATACAACTATGAAGTGTCTTATACAATCTTTATATAGTCATATATATATTGGCATCAGTGAGTAGTCTTTGATATGTACAAATAAATACTAAGTACTATACTTGGCTAAGACAATATCCTAGGAAGAGAAATGATTTCCACCAAGCCAAGCTCTCTGATACAGATCTTCTATTCAAATTTAGACTTGAAAATGACAGGAATATATCATCTACCAGGAAATTCAATGAAACTTGTACAAGAGCAAAAGTTTGAATTATATTCCCTACATTATCTGTTGGATCCTACACTTCCTGTCATCAAAATTTTGAATTATATTCCCTACATTATCTCACAATCAAATGGACAAGAGACAATATTGAAATTGTGTATATCACAGAGTATATTCAACGCAAATTATAATCTTTTTTTCTTTGTTGGTTCTCTATAATGCATATAAGATTTTCGTATTTACTTAAACTATCCTCTTTCAAATATACAAGGAAGAAAAATCAAAACATCCCAATGAACTTGGTAAATTTTCTTTAACAAAAATCAGAAACTTAAAAGAATTCTTAATAAAGATCATATTTAAATTAAACCCAACCAAAACCAAACTTCATCCAAAACCCAGATAAAATTCTAAGCAAACAAACAAAGTTTACAAGAATTCTTAACAAAGATTCAATTTTTAATAAAACCCAAACTACTTCCAAACGTGATCAATAATCAAACAAAGGGTTTGAGAGACAAACACCTTTTGGATACATAATACAAAAATACCAACGCACGTTGAACTTTTTTTCTCATCATCAAATAAAAAAAAACAAACGAAAGTAAAAAATTCCTTTAAAAAAATGAAAGTAAAAATGGGTTCGAGAGAACTTCCTAGATTGGGGTTGCTAGGTAGCAGCGACAAAGTGGATTGGGGTTGCTAGGTGGAGGTGACGAAGTGGATTGGGCCATTGAGTCAACGGTATGGTGGTGGTGGTGGGGTTGTTGTGGAGGCGACAGCAGTGGTGGGATTCGTGCTGAGGACTGGGTCTGCGAGAGAGAGAGACATAGAGAGAGAGAGAGAGAGAGAGAGAGAGAGTGTGTGTGTGTGTGTGTGTGTTTTGTTTTTGGGAGTGAAATGATAAGCCGCTAAAATGAAAATCCAAAAAAACAAAGGGAAAAATCGATGAGGCGGTGAATAATAGGTCTATTTTGGCTATCTGAATTGCCGTTATAACTAAGAAGACGCGCCGCAAAATAGGTACCTATTGCGGTGGTCATCTCAACGTTGCTACAACTAACATACTACAGCAGTTTTCTATACAACCACTATAGTATTTGTGCAAAATGATATATTTATTGCGGCGGGATTTTGGAGCACCGCTATATCTAAGTAAATGCCGCTAAAACATATATATTACGGCAGTTTTATGTCCCGCCATTGTAGGATGCTGCAAAAGACTAGAGCTACTACGGTGGTCCATTGAAACACCACAATAGACCCCACGTACAGTGGCAGTCAGAAAAAATGCCGCAATATGTGACATGTAGCGGCAGTTTTTGTACCTGCTGCAAAAAACCCACTGCAATAGTACAAATTTTTTGTAGTGTTTGTAATGATCATAAAATAAAATAATAGCACCTTCAAAATAAATTAAATAATTCATTAATTCAACTCTAGATACAATAAAATTAAATTTAAGTGATGCAGGTGTTACAATAATATCAGGCATTGTTAGAGTCAAAAACATCAATTTCCCATTCAATCTACGATATTCACTAGGATCTTCAAGTTGTGTTTAATTCCACAGGCACTTTTACTGGTTTACACCTAAACATACCATGATCAGATAGCAACTTCAATGCATACTTTCGTTGGCAAAGAGAAATTCCAAACTTATATTACACCTCAACTTACAATAATCAGATAGCAACTCCAATGCATACTTTCGATGGCATAGAGAAATTCCAAGCTTACATCTGGCTACTTCTAGACCCAAAAAATATTTCAAGGAGCGCAAATCCTTTAATTTGAATTGATTGTGTAAGAAAACCTTGAGAGCATCAATTGTAGATGTAGGGGCCATATATATATTTATATATGTATTTGTTTAGTTAATGTAGGTGAGTCTTAGTTTAGGTGAGTCTAAGTATGAACAAGTGGTACACATTGCAGAAAAAAAAAAAACTACTCAAAATACTGCTTAAGAGAAAGTTGCTAATACTTGTTGATTTATTGAAACGTAACGAAGTTTGACACCTCTTTACCTATCGAGTTACATAAATTCAAAACAAAACAACTATTCCAGCCCATGATGACTTGGTCTTATTGGGATTCATGCACTAGGGCCAAAACCGACAAATGCCCATTTCGTGCAAAATATACGGTGTTCTGCACCCTTTTTCAAACTAATTAGAAAAATGTCCCACTTTTGAAACTCGATTTTCTAAAGATCGAGTTTTAACTTAAAACTCAATTTTTAGACAATCGAGTTATAACAAACTGAAAATTATAAAATAAAAAAAAAAAAAATTGCTGGAACTCGAGCTCCATGAACTCGAGTTCCATGCAATTTTTTAAAGGCCTATAGTAGCGTTTTAAAACATGCAAGTTTTTTCTTAAGTCTGATTGCTCCATAGGAAGCCCTATAGTGGCGTTTTAACATGTAAGTTTTTTTCTTAAGTCTGATCGCTCCATAGGAAGCCCTATAGTAGCGTTTTAAACACCTATAGAGGCGTTTTTTACGGAACTCGAGTTCCATGCAATTTTTTTTTTATGTTTTTTTTTTTTTAATTTTTACCTATTGATGTGTTTCATGGAGGCCTATAGTGGTGTTTTTTATGGAACTCGAGTTCCATGCAATTTTTTTAAAAAAAAATTAAAATTAAAAAGTTTTATCCCCCATACTTGATTTTCTACAAATCGAGTTTTATATTAAAAATCGGTTTTGAGAAAATTGAATTACAAAAAAGAGGTATTTTCCTAATTAGTTTAGAAAAAAGAGCCGAACACGGTATATTTTGTGCGAAATGGGCATTTGCCCATTTTCCCCAAGGTTCAAGGGCATATAAAATGGTCCTCATCGTAGACATGATAGAGGAGACATGCTATTGTGAAGCTACTGCAACTTACGTGCCTAGAGTTTTGTGCCAAGTTGCTATTGGTTCATCTAGTGTGTTGCTTTGAAGGACTTTGCATTAAACTACATCAATCATCAATTATTGTAGGAGTTAAACATGGATAGGAGATTCATGCAAGGAGAAGTCTACTGCAAGAAGTTCCCAATTGGGATCGGAGCTGAGCTATTATATAGATCAGGAAGTTCTACTATGGGTAAGTACTTTAGAATAGGGTAAGATTTTTTAGACTTGTAACCTCAATTTTTGTAAGTGGACTTTTCAGGAGTGGTGACCCAAATATTTACTCCTTGGGTTTTTCCTGCGAAGGTTTTTCTCATTATAACCATATACTGTGTCAAATTTATATTATGCTGCATTTAAACTCTAAATTGACAATTTGGTTGTTCTGTTAATTGGTATTGTATGTAACTAAACTAGTTAATCAATTTGAGTAATTGGTTAATTTATATCCCATAGAGAAGTTGCTACTTACAATAACTATATCATCAACGTATATAGAAGAACAAGAAATTAGATTCCTCAACTTTGGTGAATAAAGAATAGTCTGATTTTGATTGGTGAAAGTCTTTAGAAAGAAGAGCTTGAGACAATTTCTCACACCACTAATAACGAGATGCTTGTTTAAGCACATACGAAGACTTAGTAATCTTGCAGACTTGATTCTCCTCCTTGCTAGGAACACTAGGTGGCAAAGTCATGTAAATTTCATCATTAAGTTCATAGTGTAAAACAAATTGTTTACATCAAGTTGGATAACTTGGATTTGATGCCAATGGTTCACACCAGTCAGGGCCAACAAATTTTTAATATTCTTAACATTATTCTTAACTAAAGAGTAGCGTGTATTTAATAATTCATGCCAACTAAAAAAAAAAAAGGAAAAAAAAAAACTCCCTTTAAGAATAGTTGACATTGGACAAAGTTGCAGATTTAACTATGCAAGCATGATAGATTTAGAGTAGATCTCTTAATGTTGTGTATGCTTCTAGATATGACCTGTTGATAGCTTGAGAGACCCTTCTCAGTTCTCACATGTTATTTTCCTACTACTTTTCTTCATTCTCATAATATATAATATTCATTTTTCGTTTTCTTGTTTTATTTTTTTGTCAATGAGGTGAAAAGAGCTCAACAGCACTCGGTTTTTCTATTACCATTTCCAGAACCTTTCTTAAGCTACTCAGGTTTGGATGCTCTCTCCAAAAGTATACTTTTTTTATGGCACACCCACTTGAAATACAATGGAATTTTCCATCCCAACATTCTCAAAGGCCCCCACAGGACCCGCCGGCACTAGAAAATTCCATAAGCTACAGTCCAGAGCGTCTAACATATATTGTTAATGGCATTAGATTCTCTACTTAAACCAATATATATCCAGCACCTAACTGGAATTTCCTTTGTTGACTGCTGCTTTTTGGCACATTTTCCAAGTTTGACTCTCAGCTAAAACAACGTTTGATATATATATATATATATATATATAACAAAATATCTCTATAAAAACAAGTTGTTAATGATGAATAAAAAAATGATTTTTACAATAAATTCAAATGAAAATAAGTAAATATATGACAATTCAACTATAAATGAGAATAAGTAAAAATATGCAAATTCAACTATGGTGAAAGTTAGTTTATCCGTTCAATTGCGTGGCACAATTAAAGATGCCATTGGGATATAAAAATTGATCAAAGACTTTAATCATTTCGGTCCTTAATCATTGCATCAAGTCTAAGCGATGCCAACCATTTAATAGTATTCACATGTTCTAACCAAAATTTGAGAATTCCTACCAAAATTTTCTAAATCTTCATATTAGTATATCACTTCCATCTATATACGAGAGATAAACGATATTTTGATGAAAAATATTCGTAATACATAACTTATAACTTAATTATGTGCTTATTCAGTGCACGTTAATAGACTTCAAGCCAAAGCACTTCTTTTTTTTTTTTTTTTAAAGAATCTCATAATGTAAAATCTATCTAGATATCATTCATATAGATTCAATTCCTTGAGATTTATATTATGGTGGGTATACTTTCGAGGTATGGTCCTTGATATCTTTATTTTAATAAAATTAAAATGAAGACTCATTTAACTAGATCCTTCGTGTAACCTTCCATAATAAAATAATAATAAAAAATTAAACAATCGGTGTTATTCGGTTATATAAAATAGAAATACCAACAATAAAAAATATCTTATAATTAATAATTAGCATGGCACCTCATTTGAGTTAAAGACATTATAAATTACTTTTTAAAGATTTACATCATTGATCTTGATTAAGTGCTGATTTCATCACTCTCCTGGGGAAAGGAGGAGAGGGTATATAATTAAAATTATAATTAGGAGTACTGTTGTTAATGGCAGAATCCATTTTATGCATACTAAAAAAAGAACACCTTGCTTGTTGTAGTAGGAATGATTATGTTCTTTGTTATGTTCATCATCGTCATCATCATCTTTGTACGTTGTAATTAGTTTGAAATAGACCCCTTCAAAGGTAAACAATGGAATCATATGAGATATGAATTTTTGTTAATGATTTGCCACCGCGCGCTATAGCTCTATTGACAAAACATATAGTGGCAACATGTACGTGAATAGCTCCAGAATCCCCATCTTTAATATCATAAAATTTGCCTCCTTGGGTCATCATGAAAGACAGCATGTGTTTCCGCCACTTGACAAAATATTTTCATCTTTTTAAAACAGCCATCTTCGTGTTCTATAACATCACACATAAGTACAGGAGGTACATGATAGATAAGTCACCCTATGGAATATATGGGCTTCGAAACAATCCATTCGCATCCTCCATTTGAAGTGTGGATGTCATTATCTTTTTTATAATTTGACTTCAAAAACATTGCAGATATATTTAAGTGTTACTGATATGAGCACCTCTAGTTTCCTTTGCTACATTGCTTAATAGGATCAAAATTTCGAACTTACCCTAGTTTTTGTATAGAATAATACAGATTTTGGGGGGGCAATCCTATCTTTTCACTTCGAGAAAATGTGAATTTCATGCTAAGTGGGAAGAATAAAAGAAAACCAACACGAAATGAAGGGTAAGATCTTTTGTCTGCACATTGTTTTTGGGGGTGCAATGTGGTCAGCCTTTGATAGGTACAGTTGGGTTGGATTTGATGCTTTTATTTGGTCCCCCTGAGTCTGAGTCTGAGTGAGCCCAGCTCTCTCTCTCTCTCTCTCTCAATTTACAGATTTTCCCTTAACGTGCGCGTTGGGTTTCTTTCATGTTTTGCCAAATTGGAATCTATTGTCCGGTGGTGGTGGGGTGGTGCCTGGTGAGTGACTGGTGTGGGTGGATAGGACCCACCTGCCCATCCGTATCAACATTGACTCAGTCCGGTCTTGGTTTACTAGCTTCCTTGCTTTTTATTTTCATTTTTATTTTTATTTTTTGTGGGAACTTGCTATTTGATTGCTTTATTCTTATTAGATTACATATTTATACTTATTTTATTTTCTTGTCTAATATTCTTGAATTTATTTAAAAGCTATTGATTGATTTATTCTTTTCTCATATATTAGCGACCAATTTGTCTTTCATTAATTTATGGTAATCATTAATAACTAAATTAATTTCATAAAATTGTATGTTAATAATTAAGGAAAATGCTAACGAATGCCCTTAGAGCATTGTTTAATAATCTATTTAAAAAAAGTTTTTATGGGGAAAGAAAAAAAAATAATTAATGTTTTGACAGTTTTTTTCATTTCCCATAAAAGTGATGTCAAAACTTTACTAAAATGTATTGTTAACCAATGCCCTAAGGGCATTCTTTAACATGATCCAATAATTAATAATTAAATTGTAACTACCAAAGAAAAGCACTAGCCATGTCTATGCTTACGCTCCAAAAGGGTTAGTCAAATTACAATTGGGGCTCTTCTTAATTACTTATAAACTCAAGAGTGCCATAATGCCTTGAGCCACATGGTGTTGCTAGGTTTGCTCTAATGATATCATTTGTAATGACCCAAGGAAATTAAGCATTAGTCACATTTGCTCTCACACCCAAAAAAGATTATTCAAGTGACAATTGAAGTTCTTCATAATCACTTATATACCTAATATTCACCAAATAAACACTCGATGTGAGACTTAGCATACACACGTACATCACAAACTCAAACAATATCCAATCAATTTGGAGCATCACATAAATTATAGTTAAAATAATATAATTTGAGTTAATTAAACAAATGATTAGTTCAAAATTTATAAAAATTAAATTGACCAACCTATATTGATTAAATTACAGAATTACTATGGATGGACTATTTGTATTATTAATAAATTGGAAATAATAATTTTCTATTTTATGAATTTATTTACAAACTTACACAATTCAATCTCAAGTCTATATAAGTATATTTATATACATATATAATACAACACATATAATAATTTATATACTCAAATAGAGCCTCATCCCATGAGTTTATTCACGAATACATTATTATGCTTGAGATTAGCTCATTTGATAATCAAGCCTAAATTGAAGTTTGAGTTTTGCTCATTTGCTTAAAAACATTATAAAGTTTTTTCCAAAATCAATTTGGAACTTTTTATGAACAATCCGATTGATTTAGAGCCCTGCTCATACATGTTATCATTAAGGTCGTGTTTAGTTTGAGTGAAAAGTGAGACGATGGAAACAAGGAAATGAAGGCTAAGGATTCTCTACCTAGGCTGATCAATTTTGATTTGACTAAATTAGAGGGAAAAAGGAAGATCAAGATGTGATAGAAAATTACAAATTAATTTTCCCCTTGTGTACTTGTTTAAGTCTCAACTGACCTCTTTGTGGAGCCAGAAAACTTACCGAATTGATTAATTCAAAATCTAAAATGAAATTCACCCATTCAAATGTTTTTCTTTAAAATTTAGGAATTCTTGTGACATTGGAGTTGGTGGCATGTAAACTGCGTAATTTTGTGGCCTTCTCATGGGTTTTATCATCTTCAATGAAAACTATTTGACCTAGGACCTGTTTGAGATCTGTTTATTTTGCTGAAACTGAAAACTTTTTGCTGAAAGTACTGTAGACAAAAGTAAATATTAGTTGAAATAGTACAGTGAGACTCATGAATAGTACCAAAAAATGTAGTGAGACCTATGAATAATAGCAAAAATAAGTTAAATAATAAAATAAGTTGGCAAAAAATAAGCTAACCAAAGAGACACCTAATCTATTGGAAAAGATACAACCTAACATTGTTATTACGTAAAAAGAAAGAGAAAGGGAGATGATGTAGAGAATTAGGAGGTTCTACATTAGAGTCATACATTCATAGTGGAAAGCCTGTTATAGTTACATATTAATATTAAGTTCTATGTTAAAATGAATTATAGTAGGCTAAATTAAGTAATCAAGGTTACAATACTTGGTTTCTCAAAAAAAAAAAAAAAAAAGGTTACAATACTTAAATTAAAAGTAGCATTAGGATTTATTTCCTTGGAACTCCCATAAAATCCAATGTTACCTAGGCATACCTAAAACCCAATGTATTAACTAGGCATGTGACAACAACTACACACCTATAAAGCTTCACCTTACAAGTGTGCAAGGCTTTAATAACATTCAAAATATTATCCTCTAAAAGAGATTTGGTAACATATATAAATTCCGTTGAATGTTATCTCAAAAACAAAAGCTAATAGTTCATAATTAGCTAATCTCCAACAAATCAATAGTTAAAAAGAAATTTTAAAATAGAAAAGTTCACAAATCTCAAATCTTCCAACAATGACTAAACATAAGTATCAAATACTAATATTCTTCTCACGCACATCACCTTAATGATAGCCAAAACTTGAAATAGAGAAAGAAGGGATGAGAGCTCGACATCTTAGCAAGAAACTAAAATCCTAACTAGCCTGATCTAGCATTTATACAAGTAAAATAAATAAACTGTTTATAGGACAGAACTCATAGGCTTATAATTGTATCTCAATTCCATTGGATGGTTAACATATAATTTTCAATAAATTTCAAAACATCCAAAATTTCATTAGACTTGAGACAATGCACAAATCTGATCAGAGTTTATATATTTAACAATATTTATGACTATGGTTTTGCTATATGCTCATGACTAGGCCCATAACCACATGAGGTCACTGGTAAAAGAAAAACTAGTTTTTACGCTAATGTATATCCCCAATTCGGTAGATTCAAAGCATATTCAAACTGTATTGTTAATTTCTAAAATATATCTCTTTTTTTTAAATCCATATAAAATATCATATATCAAAATATAATATTTCAAACAAAAACTTCATTAAAATCTTCAGTCCCGTTTCATCAAATTTAAGAAAATTAAAGTATATATACCTAGCTAAGAAAAATGTTACTTACATCAATTGATACCTAGTAAAAATCTCTTACAACTCTTCAAGAACACTTCAACTCAAAATCCATAATAATCAATCCAATTACTAAGAAGGTTTCCCAAAAAAAAAAAAAGAAAAAAAAAGAAAAAGTTATTCTAAGATCTAACTAATTTGAATCACTAGATCAATGGTAAAAAGAGACTTTTAAGGAGCTTACCTCAATAATATTCAAGTCTCCTTTCCTTGGAATCCATAAAAATCATTCTCTTTAGATTGTCTGAGTAGAAAATAACTAATGACTAATTAGTCTAGGATGGCTAAAGTTTTTAACCAAGAGTATATACATTATTAACCTCCAATGTCAAAATTAACACTCCGTTTGTTTCAATGGAAAACCTTGTGTAAAGATAGTTTTCCTTGTTTTCTAGTGTTTGGTAGCATAAAAAAAAAAATGAATCAGAGGAAAACTATCTTTGGTCAACATAAAAAGTACGACTTATTTTTAGAGATTGTTTTCCAATACATTTTTTTGGAAAACAACTCTATCTTACAGTAAACTAAATAAAGGAAGTTAAGAGTTTGTTTTTCAGCTCATTTAAAGTTGCTATTAAACATTGAAAAATGAGATAATTTTATAGAAAATGCTTCTGGAAAAATGACTCATTTTCTAGAAAATATCATTGTTGAAACAAACAGAAAAATAAAAATCTTTTCTTTTATATTATTTTTTTAGATAAAATTTAATTACAAAATTGGTTATAACCTAAAGTTACAACTTTACTCAATAAAATAAATATTACTATATATTTTGAAAATTTAATTGTTGAATTGCATTTTCTTTATGCTCTAAAACATATGCAAATTTTGTGTCAATCGGATATTATTTACTATATGATATATAATCTTATATTTTATACATAGTTTTGAACTATAAAAACTTGCAGTTTAAATAATTTATTTTTGATATAACTATTAATCTTTAATTTTCTAGAAATTTTTGCAAGCATGGAGGATATAAGAAGAAGATGTATTCTAATGGTGAATTTGTCAAAATTCACATCTAATAAAGAGATATTGAATAAGGTTATAGTCCAAAGTTACAACAAATTTTAAGCTAAATTTTTTTGTTTTTTGTTTTTTATTTATTTATTTATTTTATGTTTCCTTTATTTTTCATGTTAAACCTTATGATCTTCTCAACCAAACATAGCCTAAATCTCTAAGAAATCAATTCTATCATATATATAAACCATTTTGTACATTAAGAAAATAACAAAAAATAGAAGACAGTATCCTGTTTTGGATATCCTTTGAATGGCTTAAATTGTTATCACTCTCATCTATCCCGCTCAATATATAATATTGGTCCCAGTTGACTCATTCATGCCTTAATAAGGAGTAGAATATTGTTTCTGTAATCATAACAAATTTTGGTTAATAAAGATAATAACAGAAATTTTTTTAAGATAAGAAAGAGAATAATAATTTTGTAGCATGCCTCCTCCTCCAATAGACCCTTTAATATTAGGTGGACATGCATGTCTATGCAAGGAATATGATCCAACATGACAATAAATTATATACTTTCAATCTGCAAGTTACATACAGTCCACAACACTTGAAAGAATAACAAAATGCTTCTTAGGAAAAGGCAACGTGACAGTAATATTTTAGTTACCAAAGCAAAGATCAAAGTTTAACAGGCAGAGGACTGCGGAAGAATAATGATGGGGATGTAGGGAGGAGTAGAAGATCCCTTGGGGGACTACAAAATCCATTAGTTCCCCAAACTATGCTTTGCTTTTTCTTCTTCTTTTTCCACAGGAGCTGAGCTGCCCACCACATGGGTTTGCACCTCATGGATCCATGCTCTCTCTCTCTCTTTCTCTCTCTCTCTCTCTTTGACACTGTTAACGGTTTCTTTTCCTTTAATTTTTTTTATTTTTCATTTTTCACCAAGTACTTAACTTTTGAGACTTTGAGAGAGGTGGAGAAGCGTACAAGTAATATCAGCTATATAATATTTTTGATAATGGTTCAATTGGTTTGTTCACTTGTTGTGTGATAATTGGTGAAAGAACCCTGAACCTGAATTCATTAATAATAATAATAATAATAATAATCTATTTTTCTTTTACACCAATCATAATGTTAGATAAAAAGTAGTGTGTTCCTCAACGTTTTGGAAGATGAATAAGAGCAAAGAGCCACTGCAATGCAAATAAGGCGTGGTTTTCTTATGTTTGTGTCTGAGATGTAGGCTGCCACATGTTGCCCATCTTTGTCTTTTTTTGTTTGGAATTTTCACTATCCATAAGGCGAAAGCGAATGGTCACTCATTATGTTCTATCTACCTCCTCATCAGCTCCCTAGTACTTATTTATGTAAAGTATCATTCACCATTAATGGGTCTAAAAGGAGTATACTATGTCTCATAAATCAATAGTGCGGAAGCTATTCAATTTGTTATTTCTCCCCCTACGTACTTTAGAATATGATTAAAGCGAAATTTCGTATTTGGTCTAAACTGTAGGGCGCCTTAATCTACACTGTGTTTAAAGGAACCATCTTTTGAAACAATGATGAGAATTAAACAGAAATTGGTATAATTTGAACAGTTGGATCAAGATTTGAGGTTGGATATGCTGTCGAGACCTATAAGAGAGAGGACAACAATAAAATAATAATAATTAAATTTGGTGCTACATAATAATACAATAGAATTATGAATGAATAAATAAAGTGGAAGTGGGATTTGCTGTGTGAATGCATCGGGTATTGTGCTCTTAGGGATTCACTTTATTAACTATCTACATCCCTATCTGTACAAAAGAATTTTACGTAGTGTGTAGACTCACTAGTCTCTCATTTGTATAATTTAATAATAATGTGTTTTTTTCTACGTTTTTTGGGTAGAATAATAATAGTGTTCTTTCTTCGTTGAACCTCCCAAGATTCATCTGTTATGTTACTTTACCTCCCTGTCTTCTTCTTGGATTTCGAATGTCCTCCATATTCTTTTCATTATTCTAATCCAATTAAAAAAATGTCCAACTAAAATTCGATTTTGGACCTGACCCATCACGTGAAAATACATTTAAAAAAAGCCATAATTACATAATTACAAGTAATTAAACTGTCCTTCTTGTATGTAAATTGTTAATCCTCTCTCTCTCTCATGGTCATAATATTTCAACCCCATCAAGAAAGGATCACGTCGCCACCTGCTATTTGTCTGTATACTCTTTGTTTCAACGATTCCTTTGAGAGAAGAAAAAATGTTGAGTAAGAGTAACTGTGAGAAGATGGTAGTCATCACTCCAACTACAAACGAATGGCCACAGGTTTTTCTTTCTTTTCTCTCTCTCTCTCTCAATTATTAGACAAAACATGACCACCCCATTTTTGTTGCTTTGCTATTGGAACCGAATATCTCTGCTGTGATGTTATTTTACCCTAAAACGCAACCTCAAACTCTTTCTTTTTCTTTTCTTTTCTTTTTTTCTTTTTTCCTCTCCTTTCTTTCACTTTGGTACAGAATCAGATAGATGATCAGAAGGGCATGATGGCTTCAACAGGCAATAGAGTAATGGAAAAACAAGTCCAAGAACAACAACAACAGCAGCAGCAACAACAACAACAAGCTCTCAGGTGTCCTCGCTGTGATTCATCTAACACAAAGTTCTGTTACTACAACAATTACAGCTTGTCTCAACCAAGGCACTTCTGCAAGGCTTGCAAGCGGTACTGGACAAGAGGTGGTACTTTGAGAAACGTTCCTGTAGGTGGTGGATGCAGGAAAAACAAGCGCGTGAAGAGGCCTTCATCAGCTTCAGCCATTGATGGAGCTTCCTCTTCTTCGACTCCTAGTGCAAACACAATCCCTCCATCTCAACCCCACTTGGATATATCTTCTTCCACATCAAATCATCATCTTAATCCTTTGTTTTTTGGGTTATCCAGTAACCCTTCTGATGTGAGTCTTCCATTTCCCACCAGGTTCAATCCTAGAGTTTCCAATGTAGAAACTGTTTCTGGGTATGATCTCCAACCCCAACTAAATGCTCTTGGACTAGGATTTTCCTCTGGAATTATGGCTAATGATGCTAGTGAAAATGATTACCGAAATGGGTTTAATCCTTCTTCCACATCAAACTCACTTCTTTCAAATTATTCCATCTTTGGTTCCTCGTCTTCTACTGCCACTACTTCTCCAACCATTGCTTCCCTTCTCTCCTCTAACTTTCAACAACAGAAATTCATGAATGGCGCTATGAAAGACAATCGAGCACCAAATCATTATCAAAGCTTGGCACCATTTGAAGGCTTGCATATAGCGAGTAACAGTGCTGAAGCTGCAGGGATTGGCATAAAAGAAGTGAAAGTAGAAGATGGTAACAGCAGGTTGGATTGGAATAATGGTTCTTGCCAGAATAATCATATGGAGCAAGTTGGGTTGTCCGATCCTTCTCTTTACTGGAATGCAACAAATATGGGTGCTTGGAATGATCCTGGAAACATAGGGTCATCGGTCACTTCTCTGATCTAGCAAAAACCAGACATCATTTTCGAAATTGTCTCCCTCTTTTTTAGTCATATTCTTGGTCATTTTTTAGTTACCTAGGTTTCTGTTGATTACTTCTGTTTGTAGTGAATTTTTATGGTCAAGGTGGGGTTGGTTTCAAAAGAAAAATTTGACAAAAAACAAAAACAAAAACAAGATTTCGTATTGAAGTAACGATGGGAGGAGCTTGGATCGGAGCGATCATGTCAGCTGCAAAAACAATCAACCTGTTAGTTTTATTATCAAGGTTGAGACTTCACTAATTGCGCTGAGAGGAACCTCGGATCCTCTTCATCTCATCTCTTGGGTATCATCATCATCATAGTCAACTTTCAGTGTGGAAGGTTTTCCTTGAACATATTGAGGACCCTTTGGAGCAACTTTCTGGTTCAGTAAGTTGGTTTTTATTTGTATGTATATATGCATGACCATGTCTTTTTTATTTTTTCTTCTAATGTATCCGTTACTAGGTGGGGGTATATGTTGCAGTCCTCAATGAAGATCAGATGAGGAGCAAATAATTTTTTATTTAATTTTACCTTTTTTTTTTCTTATGAGCTTTTATGGGGAAGGGTTGGGTATAATGGTATAGAAAGAGAGGGAGATTTGTCATTTCAATGTGACTATTTATTTTATGTGGTTGGCACTAGTTGTTGTTTTGATGCTATTTGTTAAGGAACTGTGCTTTTGGAAAATAATGCTTATATTTTCAAATTGCATTGAAAACTAAACATTATGAATATATAAATTATCTATCAGTAAGCCTGTGCGTGTGTATGATGGATGTCAGAATGTTGATGGTTCATACTCGCATTGAGAAAGTGATATCAAAGTTGATGGTTCAATTATCCTCTTCTGTATATTGAGAAGAGGAAAGGGTGTGGATTGGTTGTGGATTTTAGTTCTTATTAGATATCAATCATAGATTCAGACTCCGACCAAATATGCTGTTGGAAGTGATTGCTTGGATTGTACTATGATGTCTGTAGTGCAACATTTATTCTCTAATATTCGAACAAGCTTGAGTGGGGGAGAGGGAAGTTGAGTATATTGCAAGAGATGAGGTTAAGGAGGAGTTAAGTCCATTCTTGTGTGGTTGTGTGTGCTGCCTCATTTTAACGTTGAAAGAAATAGTTTCAGGTTAGTCATTGGCTAGCTAGGACACAATTTTGAGTCTTTGATGCCATAGTAATCATCTGGTACTTTATTTTCCGTCTTTTTCAGTAGTGTGCAAACTGTTCAGTCACTCTTCATTAATCCCCTTTTCACAGCACTACTTTCGCTTTTGTCTCCATGCTGAACAGATTATTAACTTGTACTAATTCATCCAAGCCTTACAGTACGATTTCCAAAGTTCTGTTGAAAGCATCATTGCAAACTTGGGTGCTTTGCATCTTTATGGATTCCACTAGGGGTTTTGGCCACTGGCATTCTTTCTACCAACCCCTTGGGGTAGTTCAAAGCACTCCAAAAATGAAGCTTTCAGACTTCCCAATGCAGCAATTGGAGGGACTGGTTGAGAGCTTAGGTTTTTTTTTTTTTTTGATAAATTCAATAGTTAGGACAATGTGGGAGGGGAGATTTGGATAAGTACATCTTTGTTGAAAACAACAAAAAGTACTAGTTGAATTACAAAGCTTTCGAAAAGCTTATATTATTAAAAATTTTAGAGAATTAGAGCAATGCTAGCACATACCATTTTTTTTTATATTATATAATTGTTGATATAAATTATTGTGACCAGAGCAACTTCACAGGCACTTAAAAGTCTACCATTATCACTATTTTTATTAGGTAACAATTACAAAAGACCATGCATATGTGTCAAAAATATTGTGTGCCTTAGGCCCTTGTACTATTGGGAGAATTAAGATTACAAAAGTTCTAAATAAATCTTGACATAAAATTCAAACTTATTAGGCCATTGAGTAGAAGGTAGGGTTATGAAATCAAAACCCATTAGTACATTATCTATCTATCTATCTATCTATCTATATATATATATAAAGTTACAATCAAGTTTAAGAGCTATGAAGTATTATAACTTACATCTTTGGAAGTTCAAATATATTGTTTTTTGGTTTTTTGGGAAAGTGGGGGGGGGGGGGGGGGGGGATGTTTGATGGAGTGAAAGAAGGTGACATGCTGAAGGGCAGAAGGGGTGATGCTGAATGCTATTAGTGGAAATGATGGTGCAACGTGTATGTTGGAGCTACTTTTCTAATGATAGTAAAAGTTTTAAATATATATAATCTACTTAAGCCCACTTCTTTGATTTTACAATCAAGTAATAAGAGCTATGAAGTATTATAACTTACATCTTTGAAGGTTCAAATCTTATTTTCTTTTTTCTTTTTCTTTTTTTGTGGGAAGTGTTTGCCTTTCCATCTTGTTATCGGAATTGATGGAGTGAAAGACGGTGACATGCTGAAGAGGTGATGATGTTGAATGATATTAGTGGAAGTGATGGTGCAGTGTATATTTTGGATCTACTTTTCTAATGATAGCAAAAGTGAATAATGGTAACAATGCGGTAAAAAAGAGATGTAGCTTTGATGGCATTAGGTACTGCTAGAGGCTTAATGAATTAACTAGCCAGTAGTCATGATGGAAAATAAGCATCACAGTGGCAGAGTTTGGAATGGGAAGATGGTATAAATGGATGCAGGATATGTAGTTTAAAGGTAGGAGGGACTGCATATTGTTCTATAGGTTTTAATCATCATCACTATTGTCACTGTTAAACCACCAGCATCACTATATCAATGATCACCATTGCTGCAACGTTTGCAGTGATCAACTCTAGAATTATGCCTTGCAAGGACTATTCTCTGCTACATGACAAATAGTGCTACCATTGAATCACAATTAGGGTTTTCCCCATATCCTTGAATTTTATGTCTTATTTTGCTCCCCCGTTTGGAGAACTCAAAAAACCTAGCCTTAAGTGGGTTCACTGTTTCAGATATTATTTAATTAGTCCATAGACCATGACAAGCCACTTGGAGTGTTGGTGTATATATTACAACTAGGTTCAAAGATGTTTTGTTTTCTTATTATCTATGTATAAAAGTTCATAGTAACTGTCAATTCTCAGTTTGTCACAACGCTGAGACATTGAATAGTCCTAGTTGGCCACCAAACAATTAAATGTAATTAAAAGAAAGCATTCTGTTGTATGGGCATAGGGGAAGAAAGAATCGAATTTAGTAGTCATTGATTAATCCTAATTATCCAATTGTGACAATTCTTAGACATCTATGGTTTGACCTAGTTGATCATGAACCACTAAATTGAATAAAAGATGTATTGGGTTGTATATTTATAGGAATGGAAAAAAGGAGAGGTTTCTCTAAAGAGAAACATTTAAAACTCCTCTTATATTTTTTTATTGAATGTAAATTTTGAAAACTTGACCATTAAATTATATGTTATTTATGTTTTTAATACACATCAAATTTGGTTCAAATGGAATATTATTTATTATTCTATTAATAAACTTATTTTCTAAACATAATATTTTAATACAAAAACTAGAAATTTAAATATGTCATTGATGACATAATTAATAATCTTGATCTTCTTAAACTTTTGCAAATATGAAGAATATAATAAAAACATGCAATCAACGGTTTGAAATGTCTCTTTCTAAACTAGTTTGTAAATGAAGTTAATTATTTTTCATCCATTTGTGACCTAATCTCGAACAAGACAGTGAAAGTTGAGTTGTGAGGGTGGCACCCATAATAAAAAATGGACACTAATTACTACATATTCGATATTATAAATCGTCCATATACCTCACTTATTTCATATCTTTTAAGTGTGGGCATGTTTAAAAACAGTGAACAACGCGTGTGAAACTAAGAAATGCATAAGAATATTTTTCCCATATGCAATATAGTCTGACCTTGACTTAAATTTTCATATATTAATTAGTAGGATAGCGTGCCATTTCATTATTTTCAATATGGACATGAGAGCACTACAAGAGGCACAAATCTTTGTGCTAAATTACATTTTCTTTTTAATTCCCATGCCACCAATTACGTTTTAGGAGTCACTATCAAACTGAACATCATGATAGGAAAACACCATGATTTCCTCATTTCCCGTTACGTGTGATTTCAAAGTCACTAATTCATTTATCTTGAAAAAGTAGCCTATGAAATCCAGTGATTTAGCAAGTAATTTAAACACAAGAATTCATAGCAGTCCGAAGAATCAAAAAAATATCAATTTCCTAGGAATATTACCTTATGAATATTCTAGTGCATGAATTAGAAAAATAAACAAATAGAGATAGAATGCCGTAGTGGTTTTAGTTAACTCAATTAGTAAAATCTTTAATAGTTGAATAAGAGATTTGAGATTCAATTTCCATCTACACCAAAAACTGATTGGTATCTTAGTTTAATGATAAAAAATACAATTATTAGAAACAGTCGGCATAAGTTAAAATTTTATAAGAAAAAAAAAAAAAAAAAAAAAGATGCGTATGCAATTCATTGTGAAAGCCACCACACGAAGGTCTAAACCCAAGTATATTTGGCCACGTTTGGAAAGAATAAGACACACGGGTGGTATTATACTATAGAACAAGGAAAAGGAAATTATATGATTTGGAAAAAATCGTTGTAAACATAATTTTATAAGCAAATGAAAGTTTTCTTTTGGTTCTTTTACCTATGAGATTCAAATAGAAAATGCTTTCAACACCCTTTCCGTTTTGCGTTCTCTGTTTTCCTTTATCTTTTTCCTATAAAAAGTGCAATATGGTTTATTAAAAATAAGGATGTAGCTAGCACCGATAATAATCTGAAAGTGTAAATCCTCCTATATGCTATCACTAATATACATACAAGGTGAGGTTTACGGTTTAGAACTAGAGTCAAATAAATGACCCGAGTTGGGCTAAGTCATGCCCAGCAACTTGCCATTAGCCACTTCCTCCCACCTTGATCAAATATATTGACTAGGAAGTAGGAGTGTAGGGCAGATCATATATGAGGTTGAACCATTTTTCATCATTCATAATTGAACATTTCAATAAGTTGTGAAATTAGATTATTTGTAGTTTAATGGGCATTAGTTTGTGAAGAAATTGGATTCGATCCCCCTCTCCATCTCTTACAATAACAATAAGCAAAAATATGCACGAGAAGTAAAACTTTGGATATGTATTTCTAGCATGTTATCTCTAATCTCAAATCAGTTTAGTACAAATATATACATGTGCTTTTGTTGGTATAGATTAGAAAAGAAAAATAATTTGATGTGATATCTCTTCAATCCGAAAGGAGAGAGCTGTCGTATTTTCAATAGATACATGATAAGATAGGAGAGCCTCTGGTCATGATGTCTACAAGTGGGTCTTTGTGGTAGAAATTAATGGAACATAGTTGAAGGTCCTTACAGGCAACCTTGTTAATTACAACTCACAAGGAACATGAAAGTTTATTTCGGACATGTTTAGTGTATGAATGGGAAACCAAATTTCCAGGGAAATAGGTAGCACAACTTGTCACATCGAAGTTTTAGAGCAATGGGCGTTGGTTCAACAATCTGTAATGCTGTCAATCATATTGCAGCCATCTGCTACAACCACACCACACCTCCCTCGAGCCCCGGCCAATGCTGCTTATTCTAGTAATCCAACTCAAGTGCCTGATTGGTTCTCTGATAACCACTTTGATGTTGATCACCATTAGTGACAATGATTTGCGATTATCAAGGGACCGAAAGCCACTATTTCAACTATGACCTTGTCCACGAGAATTATTAGGGCCACATTCACAACCACGTTAGACAAATTACATATTGGGACTAGTCTGATGGAGATATGTTGATGGAACCAACATATATGGGACAGTATTAATGATGTCATTAGCACTGGATTATTATTTGAACCCTAATATAATCTTTCTTCTATTTGAGGAGAGTAATTATATTTATTTCCATAAATACATAATAAGTTATACAACAAATCAACAGTTTATTACTATAAATTTAAATTTTAAATAATAACTATCTTGGATATCTCGAACTAATAAGATAAAAGTAAGGTGGATGAAGTGGAGAAAGATATCAAAAGTGTTGTGCAATTGTAGAATAATTATTAAGCTAAAAGGAAAAAATTGTATAAGACTACTATACAATCAACTATGCTTTATGGTTCCGAATGTTGGGCTATTGACTTGAGAAGCGACATATTCATAAAATGAATATAACTGAATAAGGATGTTAAGATGGATTACACGGAAATATAAAGTTCAAAATAAAGAAATTTACTTAAAGATGTGAGTAGTCCCTATTAATGAAAAGATAAAAGAAAGTCGTTTAAGATGGTTTGGTCTTGTTCAAATGAGAAGGACTAATGCACTAATAAGAAAAAACGAGTTAGTCCAAGTTGAGAGAACATAAAAACGAAGAAAAAGACAAAAGAAAAATCACGTTAATAGAAGATATAAGAAAAGACATGGCAATTGAGAGAGTAACAGTTTATCATTTGAACCACAAAATATAGCAAACGATTGGAGAGTTTTTCTCTTCGGTCTTCCCTAGTTGTTATTGACTTTCTTGTGGCAACTTGTACAGCCAAGTGATACTTATAAATTTGAGATTGTAAAACCGCTCAACGGGTGGAAATAAGAAATAGTACAATGTTCTAAGCTCATTGTTCACTCGAAGAGTGCTGACAAGAAGTGTGTAATATGTAATTCCCTATTTATTGGGCCACATATACACTGGACCTAACAATTCTATTTTTTTTTTTTTTCTTTTTTTTTTTGTTGAGGTGTATTTATATATTTATTTATTTGCTTTTTTTTTTTTTTTTTTTTAAGGAGAGCAAGAAAATGTTTCAGGTGTATTCTTGAGTAAATTTTGGACTTTATGTTTACTGTTTAGGGCTTTGTTATTTTTAGTACCAGCTTGGAGAAATAAGTTTACCAAGGCACGAGTAGTGGGGAAAAATATATGGGCTTTCTAATGGGCTTGATGCACCAGACCATTAGACTTTTGACCGTAGGCCTATTAAGCTTGTAGAGATATTCGGTTATTCACCGTTAAGGATTGCAATAAAACGAACATGACGTTGTAAGTTTGGTGTGTGTGTGTAAGTTTGGTTTTTAGACTATTTTGATAGGATTATTATGTTTTCCTTAACATTTCTTCAATATTATTTTTGCATTTGCACGAGATATCTATGCAAAGAACAGCATCTGATGTGCTAAAAGACCCTAAATATTATTTTAGCACACCAAAGAGAAAAAACTCCCTTCATCCATGTGCTACTTGAGCAAACATTGTTAAATATTTTAACATTGCTATAATGATCTGTTATTAGTAACAAATCACTATATCAAATTATCAATGCTAATTTTGATTTCCTATCTCTCTCTCTCTCATTTGGTGGGTTCCTGGTGGCGGTGGTGGGTTCCAAATTCAGATATGATTTTTTAATATTTTTTAATTAGCGGTAAGAGTTATTTTAAAATGTTATTATAATGGATGATATGCTAAAGTAAAAGGTGAGATGTAGGATGAATTGTGAAATAGTTTGTTAAAGTAGCATTTATTTTTAATGCTTTGATGCTAATACTCTAATAAGATATAAGAAATTTAAAAGTTTAGAGAAATAATAAAACCAAACGGCATCAATTGTGTACTTTAAAAAAAATCGTGATGTGAGTTCTAATCAACTCAACTGGTAAAATCTTTGATGGTTGAATAAGAGATTTGAGATTTAGTCCCCACCTACACTAAAAACCGATTGATGTCATGGTCTGATAATAAAGAGCTATCATTAGAAGCGAATGCCATAAATTAAAACTTTAAAAAAAATGGTGATAATAGTTAAATTCATCACGAGTAAAAATATTCACCTTTTAATTTAGGATACAAAGGCCAACAATTTAATAATTGATTATTGAATAGAAGAATAGTTGAAATCGATTGAGCATCAATTTTAAATCCATCCTGAAAAGATTACTCTAAATCTTAAGAATATTGTATTTTATATCATGTATAGGTCGGATTATACTCAAGTCAAGCCAAGTTATAAATAAAAAAAATTATTAAAAATAAAATTCAAGCCGAGTTATAAGAACTACCGTATTAAAAGTTATCTCGTATAATTAATTATGGAGCTAAAGTTTGAGATATTATGCTCCATTTGTTTTGCAGTAAATATTTCAAATGTAAAATATTTTTTTCAAATAAAACATTTACACTTGAAAATATTTTTAGTAAAATATTTTAAATGTTTGGTGTGGCATGTAATTTTTCAAGTACAAACTATCAAAACTAGCAGCTTAGTCACCAAAGCCATCAGTCTAGTGAAAGTCAACAATTTGATGGTTTTGTGAATTAAGCCTCCCAACCCATCACATAGTCGGTGGTCCGACGACTAGATTGACGGCTCCAACTACCAAACTGATGACCTAACTACCAAATGTGAGGAGAGCCACTATGTGTTTTTATAAAATGTTTTACCAATTTTTTAAAGATAAAACGTTTATCAACCTTTTACAAATGATTTTACAGTTAACGGAAAACATTTTCAACTTTTGACCAAATTCTACAATGAAACAAATACAGTAAAATGCTAAAAATGTTTTCCAAAATACTTTTTACAGGAAAACAATCGGAGTGTAAGTTCAACTTTTATATATGTTCAAGCTTTGTTGGTTAATTTCTCAAAAAAATTGAATTGGTTAAGTAAATTAGCTTAATACAAATTTATTTCAGAAAATTTATTATTGTAAGGGTTATATTTTTATGTATTGGCATATTTGTGATCAAAACACACTTTACATGTAATAGAGTCTTAGTTTCTAGTATGTTCAAGAAGACCTCAATGAAGTTAATAAGTGGTATTATTGAAAACACAAGACTGCTCAAGAAACGACTTAAAAAAAAATCTATAGGTCTTGAAACTTGTCGACCTAACAAGAAACTATTTAGCAATGTTTTATTTATATGGCTATTATTTGTGTAACCTAGTAGAGACATAAAACGTAAGGTTTCGATATTAAAAACCCTACCCTCCACCTATTGGACCTATAAGTTCAGAAAACAAAAGATTGAGATATTGCTGCAACTCTTGTGAGCCTTTGGGTTTTATACCAAACAAAGTCTCTAGCACCAACAGTTGAAGATCTTATTAGTGTTTTGTGTGAAGCTACTACAAAAGCTACAACAATTTAAAGTATTGATGTGGAGTTAGTTACAGATAGTTAGATTCGTGCAAATGAGAAGTTTTCTACAAGATCAAGTTCAATTGTGGATTGAAGCTGATATTGGTATAGATCAGTAGGTTCTACTGTATATAGGTATTTCGAGATAGTCCTATAGGGTAAGATTTTTGTGCTTGTAACCGCTTTTTCTTGTTAGTGGATTTTTCGAGAATGATGACTTGAAATCCATCCAATAGGGTTTTGCCTGCGAAGGTTCTGTCATTGCAATTCGCTGTGTCAAACTTTTTTTTTGTTGCACTCTAATTTAATTTAGTGATTTGATTGTATATATATTAATCTAATTTACATGTAATTTTACTAATTAATTAACTTGAATAATTGAATTAATTAACTGAGGTCAATTTATAACCCAACAGTTATTATTCGATGCATATTAGCCACTATATTTATACTTAGATGTGAACAACTTTTATAAAACAGGAAAATAAAATTAACTACATTTTGACCCAAAAAAAAATCCTTAAAATTGCAAATAATGATGATTATGAAAAATATACCATCTTTAATGTTTATAAAGATATCAAAATTCAATTGATTTGATTTGTTCAAGAACGGTTTATCAATTCTATTAAGCTTTAAATTTCAACTTAAGCTTGAATTTAGTTTGTTTAATCAGTGAACGAGTTCAAGCAATATCAACAACAAAATCTAACCGAACTTGAGCAAGTCACATGCAAGCAACTTAAGTCATTTTACAGCTGCATGATACATTTGCAGTAACTTCTAGCCCTCTACAAATGAATTGACTAGATAGCCATCTTCATTGATAGAATAGTCTAAAATGAAGAAAAAATTATTATTATTATTTTATGGTATTCTAGAGGTATTTGGCCCAACTCACATTCCCCTCCCTTCTCAACCACCGACATTCCCCTTATTCTTTCTCTGGTTGAAGTTTTTAGCCTTTTAACTAATTCTTTATAGCAAGTTTTGCCTGCAAAATATATTTTCAAGTTGAATTTGGCCCTTTATATTTTTCTTTTGTCCACTGACTATTACCTTTGTCTATGGTTGTAATCATTTCTCTACTTCTTGTAACGAACTTAGTATATACATTGATATATTTTTCGTTTTCCTTGACTTTTGAAATGTAATAATCTCTTACAGCTTTGTTCAAACTTTGGTGATCTGGCATGCATCATGATGGGATAAATGGAGTGATTCAACCTGTTATACTTTATTACGCTAATTTTGGCTATTGACCCGGCCGTGAAAATGATTTATTAGAATACTATTGTTATTGGAGACACACACATGCACAAGTAATCTTAATTAGTCCCAATATTCTTAAACCCACCAAATACATTATAAATCTTTATTGTGTTAGATTAGAGAAACCTTACCAATTTCATCTTGCATTGATGAGCCAAAGAAAAAAGGACAAGTAGCCCAAACCCAATACCAAAAAGAATAGGACCTAGCTAGCTAGACATGATGAGCAGGTGTATTGAATTTAATAATTAGAATGGTGATGGCACACAAAAATCTCTCAAAAACACACCCTTATTCACGCAAATCTATCTAAGAATAACGACCAAGGCAAGCATGTGTGAGGGTCTCTTTCTCATTTCATGGGGTCAAAGCTTTGCCCACAAGCAACCTCTCTACTCAAATGTTTTAAGGTCCCCTAGTTGTTATCCAGTCAATCCTCTATTGATTAAGTCAATCCTCTCCTCCAATCAACTATTCCACAAGAAGTAAATTCACTCCTATTTTGAAACATTATGGACCCATGTACCTCCCTCTCGTACCCTTTTTTCGGTTGTGATTTCTTCCAATCAGAGGACTTGCTGCTATGCCTTCTTGTTTTTTGTTAATATTAATGTACTCAGTAGAATTTATGTTCGAATAAAAGTGTTTAAATTGGCTGTGTATAACCTATGTTTTGGAACTCATTATAATAAAAATTACTCATGAAAGAGATTTAACTGTCCCTTCTTTTTTTTCTTACCTCAACAAAGCATGCATTTTTCTATTCACTTAATTAGTATATTATCTTACAGTTTTTGTTTGAACCTTGTCGGTCCATGAATACCGGATAGTTACAAAAAACTTGCGTAAACTTCATAAAGATTTTCTCTGCATAAACTAAGAGAAGGTGGCATAAATAAACCTACTCAAATTTATCAAATCCCACTCATTTTATTCCAGCACTGCACATAATTATTTTCACTTACGTGCAGTTCCTTTCTAATCAATTCTTGTGCATAAGGAAAATTGACACTTCGTCAAACTAATCATGATAGTTGATCATCGTTATCATTTGCATGTAAATGTTGTTGGACATTGCGGTTGTATAAACTATAATATTGAAGAGTTAACCTCATCCTCCGTTTCTCGAAAAAAAATAAAAATAAAAACCCTCATCCTCCAATGAAATGGAGAAAATAGGGAACGGTTTGTAATGCACTAAGTGGGTGAACGAAGACTTCTGCTAAGTGGGTGAACAAAGACGCAATGCAAGGCTTTAGAGATAGGTATAAGTATAAACAAAAACAAAAGAAAATTAGTTTCTATAATGGGCCAAAAAGTGGTCTCTCCACACCCAAAAAAAAAAAAGAAAACTAAAATGAAGAAGTGGTCACCATGGTCAATGGCCTCCTTTGGGCTGAATTTTGCTTCAATAAAATTATTGACTTTTAAATTCCTCAATCGGCAAGAAAAAACAGAAAAGTAAAACCTTCTCACAGGGACGGACCTAGTCCCCCAGCCCCCGCCCCCCTCCCAAATTTTTTGGAAAATTTAAATAGTAGAATGAACAAAAAAAATCCCCAATTTATAACCAAAAAATCTCCAATTCACCAATATCATAATTCAAAAATTCATAACCAAAAAAATCTCATAGAAATAAAAAATTCACTTACAGAGTTACAACAATTTATATGACTTTTTAAATTGATTTATAAACTATTAGAAAGTGAATTACAAAATTTATATTTTTTTCAAAAGATAAAATGCCAAAATTCTTTTAGAAGCCAATATTGATGACGTAGTATTGCCAACTCGTAATATTGATATCCCAATTTTTTAAAATCCTCAAACAAATTAGTTTTGAAAAACTTCATTAGTGTGATTTCTAATTGCATTCAAAAGTATGAGATTATCATATTGATGAGTTGGTCAACATGATAAAATCAACATATTAATTCCAATTACCCAAAATTTAGAGATCTGAAGTCCTCTTCTTCTTTTTTTCTTCTTCTTCGAAAAAGGTTAAAATATCATGTTGTAACTTTCAACTTTTTTGGTTCATTATATCCTTCTTGACTTAAATATTTAAGTAATAAAGTGCAATTTTTTGTCTACCATGATTTTTTTTTTAATAAACCATGTCACATAAAATTTTTTTGGTTCATGCTTTGGTCCCCCCTAAGTTCAAATCCTAATTCCGTCCCTACCTTCTCAAGCAATTGTCTAATCATCTTTACCAAACAAATATTTCCATTATAGAAGGGGGGAAGAGGATAACATTGGAGGATTCTAGTGAACATAATACATATTTTAATTGAGACATTCAAGATTCAAATTCTCACTTTCCATTATAAAGTTTTTAAAAAAAAAATTAACTTTGAGATATCACACCCATTTTTCTTTTTATAATAATTCAAAGTTACAATATGAGAGAGAGTTCTCTTAAAAATACCAAAAAGTGTCAACTTATTGAAATATGACACTTACAAAAAATATTTAAACTAATGGTGAAAAGGTTATGGAAAACAATTCCATCAACATTGATGAGTCTGTTAATTTTAAAAAAAGTTTCGTATTTGATGAATGTACACAGTTTTTTTTCTCTAAAGAACTAGTTCATTGTAGACTTGGTTATAGGTTAATCATGAGTAGGTTAAGGTTTTTTTAAAAAAAAATTTTTTGATGGTAAGAAGGTTAGGCTTCTTTATCTACAAGCATTTTAGGAGGGTGGTGGAATAACTATTATATCATATATTATATATTAACTAATATAAATTAGTTAAATGGATGTTCTATAAAATGGTTTTTTTTTCAAAAATTCTAAGACCTACCACTAAAGTCACAACTTTTGACACGTGATGAGGGAGGGTAGCGATCACAAGTGACACTACTCCAATGGTCCTTATTGCTTTTGCTTCAGCAACTCCAGCCAATCCTTGCAGACCGATTAAGTGGGTCTGAAGTTACCTATATCAAACCATGGATGTTTCGTTGTGTTTGATTTAGTTGGATTTGAGGTTGATCTAAGTTTGATATGGTTGTGCTTGTTTGATCCGGAGAGTACAAGAAAATGTTGAATATATTAGAAAAAACTGGGATGAAAATAAGAATTAGAAAGAGAAAGAAAATATTAATAGAGATGGAGTACTGGCATTGATGTAGTTGTTTGTAAATAATAGATTAGTTAAAGTAATAAGTAGGTTTTTTACACCAAATTTCATTAAAAATACATTGAGTGTAATATGAATGCTATAAAATTCTACATAATTTTCCATTTTGGATATGTGTATATTTTCCCACTAGAATTAAAACAATTAAATTTAAGATCTTAATAGCCCTTTTGTTTAATTAATCTTGTCACACTAAAGATTCATAAAGTGGATTAAAAAGAAAAAAGATTGAAGTGGGCCAAATATATATATATGGGATACACATGCATGGGGCGGATGGATGGGTTGCCATACATCTATCACGAGAAAGTGCCGCATCATAGCTTTTAATTTTTGTTTTTTTTTTTTTCGGTTAAGTGCTTAACCAATAATTAGTAAATAAACAAACGTTAAATTTGGTTCAAAGGAAAGACGTTCCCCAAGATCCATGAAACGGCGAACTATGCACATACAATTGTTGAAACTTGAAAGATGATCTAAATGTAGTCCTCAAGATCCATGATACGGCCGGCGAACTATGCAAATACAATACTGGTTGAAACTTAAAAGATGATGTATTGGTAGTCTCACATAAGCTTGTATATGAACCAAATTGTTTATATATTATTCAGATTTAGCTTGATAAAAAAAAAAAATTATTCATGTCTTTTATTATTTATAAACAAATTGAGCATGAGTTTTAATTTTAAACTTAGTTAATAAATGAGTCGAAACTAAGGAATTTATTTATTTTTCATAAACAGACTCATGAACAATAGAGTTTGATAAAATAAAACAAGCTAGGTTTAGACTAGTTTATATAATAGGTGATAAAATTGATATAAACTAGACAAATAAAGTCTAAACCTTTAATTAATTGAGAGTTAAGAGTTATGACCGCTTTTCCAAACAAAATGAACTTGATAATAAGTTTGATAGATGCTTAATAATATATTTGTGTTAAATCTCAAACTCAAATGCTTGATGTTTAGCTCTGAACTGAGCTTGACTATAAAATCAAGCTAGTATAAATATTTTACATTTATTGTCATGAGGAAATATTCACTACTAAAAAAAGGTTTTACTCGTTTATAGTCCTAGGCACACTCTCACACACGATAGGTAACGTATGGATCCCAAGCTCTATATACATATTACATTCAGTGTCGGCATAAAATGTATAAGATACTACCATCTACACGTAAAGGGTCAGTCCAAAGATGCGTTTGTGCCATGAGTGTTAAAACTGCAAGACCCACTGACCAAATGATGGTGCAAATGCAATGGGGCCTAGTTTCCCATACCGATGGGATATTTGAAAGAGAGTGGAGCCACCATTGAAGCATGCTAAATGCTTTCAAAAAACAAAAAAGAAAGGTCCCACACATTATAATCATTTACATGTAGATGTGGTGGTAAAGCTAGACACTGGATTGTTCCTCCATGCATTTGTCACCAAACCCTGTCAGAGTACTGCAACATGACTAGGGAAAAGGTGTGGAAGATGGTGAAGGAAGGTTCCCCACTAACGCAAAACTCTTCATTTTTATTTATTTTTTTTATCTCCTATCCACCACCCCACTCACCAAAGATTCTACCCACGTACGCAAGCTCTGACTTAAACATCAAGTAGTCCAACTCCTAATTATTTTTGGTGGACAAAGCTAACTCTTTTGAGCATAATAAGAACACCAAAAGGGAGATCCCATTACATTATTCTTAAGATTATTTACCTTCCGTGTTCTCGGTCTTACAAGTCGCCTTCACAAAAATTCTTTATACACTTTTTATTCCATCAAATAGAATAATATATATATATATATATATATAATAAAATTGTGTGGTAGCTGTGATAGGTAGATCATCGAGTATATAACTTTGAGTTTGACACAATTTTATTCCGTAACATAGTATTTTGTTAACATTGTATATCCATCATATTCTACCAAACTTGACCGAAACAATGGTACTAATTGTAGCACGTACTACGTAGTACAACTCTCTCTCTCTCTCTCTCTCTCTCTCTCTGGGGTTAAACAAAAGTGAAACTAATGTCACTCATTATAGACATGGCAAAACGGATGAAATGGGTTGGGTTCAAATTGTGTCAATCAGGTTGGGGGTCAAACAGGCCACGGGTAAAAAACGGGTCATTTTAGGCGGGTTAAAAACGGGTTTAGGTCAATCGAGTCGCGGGTTAAGTTGACCTATATTTTTCATGTGAATTTTCATATTTTTATAAAGAAAACAATATATATTTGTCATTTGGAAAGTGATGCAACAAATTACCTGATGTAAAATGCGTTATTTTGAATTCACCACTTATATTAAGAATGAACTCAGTTAAACTTATTAATACTTATTCAATAATTTTAAAATTATACAAATCCTGACATTGCTATCTAAAACAAAATAACACATAAATAAGTAAAATAAATACACAAATTTTATTTCTACACAATATCAACATTCCAAAATATAAAACAAAATTACAAATGACTTATTGGATAACTCATTTGATAAAGAATAAAAACATATAAGAAATTTACAATCTTGAAAATTAATTTTATAATCTATTATCAATTGTGGTTGAAACTCTATTTAAATTTGAGATATACATTAAAGTTTGATTGCTTACTTATTTATACATGGTTTCTTTTATGAATATCATATCATTGTTAAGCAACACACACTCTAGGAAATATCATAATTTATTTTGAAATGCCATTTATTTTGGACATAAATTGTTAAAAAATAGGTCTAAGCATTCATAATTTATGCTAATTTGATACTTTGGCTTCACTATTTTCACACTTGTGAATGTTTCTCACGCATGTCTACAATTTTAAATCTATTTTTTAACTCTAATGTAACCAGATTATCTTGGCATGTACTTTGCTATTTGATATCTAAAAATCTTTACTCATTACAGAATGCTCGACCATTTATCTTTCAATTAGGCTGTGTTTGTTTTGGCTTCAAAACACTTTCGGAAATGCTTTTCAGTAAAAGTGTGTGTTTGGTTGTTACCGAAAATTGGGTCAAACTGAAAATATTTTCAGGTTGACTATAAAATAAGGGACTCCAGGCATAAAATAATTTCTGTTAAAATTTTCACTTCAAACCATTTTTGGGCTCACAGATGCGCAAAGAGAGAGAGAGAGAGAGAGAGAGAGAGAAGAGAGAGAGTAGAGAGAGTGAGCTAGATCGCGCTCCAACCCCAGACGCGCCGGTGAGATCGCACCCCAGCACCGGTGCCGCCTTCGCGATCGCGCGATTTCGATCGCGCTGCCTTCGCGATCGCGCGATCTCGATCTCACCTCTCTCTCTTCCTTCTTCTCTCCCGAATTTTATGATTTTTTTTTGGGTTTTTTTTTTCTTTTATGTTTCTCTGCTGAGAAATGATGTTATATATTTGTTTGAAAGCTGAGAAAATGTGAGCAACAAGTAGAAAATGTATTTTCTATAATATTTTCAAGATTACAACCAAACACCTGAAAATATTTTCCAAAGTATTTTTTAAAATGCCACCAAACACCTAAAAATATTTTCCTTTCCCGAAAATATTTTCACCTGAAATTATTTTACACCTGGAAGATATTTTACACCCGGAAAATATTTTACACCCAACCAAACGCAACCTTAATTTGCATGCAGTTATATAAATATATCAATTATTTCCTTAAAGCTCACAATAAATAATTAAACCAGTATTGTCTTAATTTTACTTTTTTTTTTTTTTACTAATTTTTTTTTTTTTGAAATGATTTAGATTTGGGTCAGGTTGCAAGTCAGGTCAGGTTGACCCCAAAAAACACGAGTCGAGTCAAGGGTTAACTCGTTTTTGCTTTGGGTCAAAAAAATCGGGTTCAAGTTAGCTATTTTTCGAGTCGAGTCAAAAAATTCTGACATGTTTTGCCATGTCAACTCATTAATAGAATTGTGTCGAATATTAAAAGTGTGTAATTGGTTCATTAATTTTATTTTGAACACAAATTGATTCCAAGTTCATCAAAAAATTATATTATATGTTTAAGTTTGGTTCATTTTGGTGAGGTTGATTTGTGTTTAATCTATTTAGGTTTGATGCAAAGACAGAGCAATGATTGGGTTTGACTGATTTGAGTATAAAGAAGAAGAAAAATGTTGAATTGAGAGAGAGAGAGAGAGAGAGAGAGAGAGAGAGAGAGAGAGAGAGAAGAGAGAAGAGAGAAAATTGAGACAGTTTTTTTAATAAAAAAGAAGAGAAAGAGTTGAATAAAATAAATTGTTAGAGACATATTTATGTAATTGACTAATCTTTTGACAAAACACATTTTACTTGTAATTAGATAGATCTAGGATATGTTTAGTTCTTCAAGAAACAAATGTTCAAGTTAAGTATTGAAGCTATGCAAGTCTGACCAAGAAACAAGTTAAGGAAGTGTTGTTCATTAAAGCTCGACAGAAGCTTGGCACAAGCTCTATCTGTCAAGAATTACGAAATCAATCTTTTGAGATCTGATTACACACATATGCTTAAGTATTTGTGTTGGGTTTTTTTTTTCTCACAACCCTAGACATATATAAGGATTATTTTAAAGGCCGTCACGGGGTAATGCAAATAGAATATAAGCATTGTGTGACCAAATGCAAAAAGTGACCTAGTTCATCATTATCTCTGTAGAAGTTACTGCGTCTTTATGCCAAGGGTTTTGTGACCAAGGAGCATCCTAATCTTCATTGTTGATGAACTGAAGAACTTTGCAACCAACAATCTTCTTCAAGTTGGTGAGTTAGTCACTTACTGGGATCCGTGCATCATTGGTTAGTCATGTACTGGGATTTGTGCATTGAACGGAGAGATTGCCGCTACAATACATGTTCAATTGGGTATTAGGATAAGGGTTCAACTGTACGTTGGTATTTCGGGATAGGCCACAGAGTTTGGTAAGATTCCTTTTACTTGTAATGCTTGTGATTGATAATAGTGGATTCTTGGGAGTGGTGACCTTAAATTCACTCGGTGGGGTTTTGCCTCGTTGGTTTTTCCTATTTGTAAACAAATCACCTGTGTCAAATTTATTTTTCGCTGCATTTAGATATTTGTTTGTGCTACCACACTATTGCGTTTGATTTGACTAATTAATTAACTTGGGTAATTAACTAATTTGCAAGGGGTCAATTCATTTTAACCCAACATAAATAATTTTAAGTTTAAAATTAAGTTACAGTAAGTTCTAAATTTTAGAAGTCACTATAGCAATTAAAGTTCTAAAATTTTTTAAAAGTGAACTCGAATATGGGTAGGATTTTGCTGTTTGGGTTGCTAAAATAGCATTTTTGGGGTTTACACCCCTTGATGCTAATGCTCTAATATATAATAATAATAATTAATGACTAAATTATAATTCAAATTATATTACTTGATTTAAATTATATAGTCTAGCTTTCATTTAAAAATTAAGAACTTATAAAAGTTAGATTCAACAAACTACTACTCTTCTTCTTCTTCTTCTTCTACTACTACTACTACTACTACTACTACTACTACTAATACTACTACTATTATTGTTATTATTATTATATATACACACACAATATGAAATCAGTTATTGGGTCAGTTGCAAAAACACTCCAAAGGATTTCGATTCTTCCTTATAAGTTCCTGAGGTTTTGTACATTTTTAGACCCCTTAACACAAGTTGATTAACCTAGTTATTTAGCCAAGTGATTACTTAGATAAATTATGCCGATCTAGGTTAACACAATAATATCATATCATGTAAATAATACGGAAAAATTAAGAACACCACAATATGATGACCCAAGAAAACCTAACCGGTAAAAAAACCTAGGGAGGATTTAACCTAGCTATCCTCAAGGTAAAAACAGATCTACTATGAAAGAATTAAAGTTTTTACAATAGAACTTAGACCACTAACATCTTATTGCTAGCTCGTTTAGAAAACTTACTACCACAACCACGTGATAGCTCTAAGTCCACGGACTACTTCTTTTTTTGATCTGCAGCAACCACAAGTTCACCTACTTGTGACTTTGAGACTCCACACAAAGGTTTCAGATCTTTTTTAAAGTTCTTTATACAGCAACTAAAGCAACCATAAAGTTCTTGATGTGAATATTGATCTTGATAGTTCAAAGTGTGTGTATGAAGGTAAACACCTCTAGATCTCACAAAAGATTCAACACACAACACATCAAAGACTTCTAAAACGTAGTTAGAGTTTTTCCTTTTATAGGTGAAGTAAAACACTTAACCTTACATGTCATATGAGCTTGGGCTGAATTGGAATTCTGCAAAAAATTAACCTGCACGAGTTTCGATCGATCGAGTATAATTTTTTATTGATCGAGCCTAGCAGATTTTGACCAATAAATTCTGTAATTACTCGATTCCAATTTTACATAAAACCACACTTGAGCAAGCCTAAATCTAGACTCTACGTTTTGATCATGGTTTGCCAACATAATGCATATTGAAGTTCTAATACATTAGTTGCTAAAGTCTTAGAACCTAACAATCTCTTCCTTTGGCAATTCGTGACAAAACACATTACACGAAATAAAATGCTCAAGGTAAAAATAGCCCAATTACACATTATTTCCCTAATTACAATTCAACCCAACCATTATCTATCAGTTGCAAAAGTAGACAACAGCCATGACTGAATTAACCTGCAAATTCCTGAAACACTAAAAAAAAAACATAAATGTATGTGTGGAAAATACAAGTAAACCAAAATAAACTTCTTGATTTCATAAAGCATAAAATAAAAGACATATACCATGAATAACCTCATAATATAAATCAAAATCAATGTACCATATGTGAAACAAGAAACATAAAGAAAAACATAAAAGCAAAAAACAACACATAATGTCTCCCCCTAACATAAACAACCCATAAGAAAATAAAAACATCAAAACCAAAACATACGTACCATGTGAGTCCTAGATGCAATCTACCCACCAAAAAAAACTCTAGCATAAGTCAAATATGCCCGTAAGGCCGTAACCTCATTGAGCAAATCTAACAAAAGTTGTCCATGCGCCGCCTGAACGGTCACAACTGTGTCCAATATGGTACGCATAGAAAAGGTGCTCGCTGTAGACGGTGGATGATCTATGGCAGCTGTGGGGTCCACATAACCTTAGCCAAAGGATCATCGGAAGGAGGATCTTGGGATGCATCACCTGTAGAAGACTCGACACGAGAGTGCTTAGAGTTTGCTTTCAAATAAGTAGCCTTTTGCCTAAGGAAGGTGGCACCTATAGGAGCTATGATATGTATGAGCTCGAATGCCGGGAAGTCATCTAAACCTAGTTCTAAAAGAATCCTATGAATAAAAATAGGAAAGAACAAACAACGGGATTTGGAACTATTCCTATGAACCTCAACAAAAGAGTGAATGAAAAGGGTGGGAAAACTCATAGGAGCATCAGTGATAAGAGTGTACAAGAATGCACAGCTCTTAATAGGAATAGTATGGACATGAAAAATAGGCCAAATACTATGATAGGAAATTCTAAGAAACAAATAATTGAGCTCAGTAAGCTCATGAGAGGTGACTCAAGGATTAGTACCCCAACTGATGGAAGTACCCATAATGAGGGACATGATGTCATCAAGAGGAGGAAATCTGTGTAAGGGTACATAGGCTACTGTACCAAAGGTACACTAAGAGCAGATGCCATTACCTGAGGAGTAATGACATACTCTTCACCCTTTATCCAATGTTTCACAAATTGAATGTTGGAGTCATCGGAGTGGATAGAGATATTCGAATAAAACTCTCTAATCAAAGCAGCCGGAGGGGGATGCTCAGCCTCTAAGAGTGGTAACCAACATCTACGCTCAAAGTTCCTATGTATCTTAGGATCTACCTCATCTAGGATAACCCTATGCTCAGTCCACACCGTTCTAAACACATTAAGCTTGGTTTTGCTCACACCTAAACCTATCACCTTGAAAACCTGAAGAGGATGGGTAGAGGTTTTCTTTGCTCTAGTCTTCCTAACCATGATGCTAAGAGTTTAGAGGAAAAGGAAAACAAAAACAAGATAAAAACTAAAGGTAGACTGCATTAAAAAGGATTAGAGCACAAAATATAACAAATAACAATCTATATGATGCATGTAATGAATGTGCATATGATGCATGTTCGAATGCAAAAAAAAAAAAAAAAAAAGTTCAATTTTTCAACATATATCCACAATTGACTTGAACCCCAATTTTTGAAAACCATATGTCAAAACCATAACAAATTGATCCATTAATCACTACAATAGTTAGGAAACATCATATAATGATATAATTTATCAATTTCACAAGTTAATTTCATTAAATTTAGCCCAATTGAACAAGAACCCATTTCTCAAAGTTTTAAGCCCTAGAAATTCATTTTTTTCTCAAAACACAAAATTAACCAAATTAGTGCATGAGAATCATATTTATATGTACTAGGAACAAAAACCCATTGATCTAAAATGAATAAAAACAACCCAAACATCAAAAACCCCAAAAATCTCTTTGTTCGAAACCAATGAGAAAATGCATGAAATATGCATGTAAAATGTAATTAAAATGAAAAGAGAGAGAGAGTATAAAGGTCTTACCAATGCATGAGGACGAAAACCTTAAAAAATTTGAGGAAGAAAATGACAAACAAGCTTGGATTGGATCGGTCGAGGAAAAGAAGGAAAGAAAAAAAGAAAAGAAAAGAAAAAGTCTTTGAAAGTGAAGAACACATGCTGGGAAAGGACTTTTTGTTCTTTTCCTTGAAATTTGATCGGTCGGGTACCAATCAGGTACCAATCGAGACAACAAAAGCTTTCTATTTAAAAATTTTGAAAATTTCTATCGGTCGAAAATTGGGTTCGATCAATCAAAAAATAGATTCGATTGATCAAGCATCAATCAAACCAGGTAGAACCAAGCTTAAAAATTTAAGGCATTTTGATCAATTAAAGAACACACTCAATCGATCGAAACTCTGGAAAAATTGAATTTTTGAAAAACAGCAGGAGTTTTATGCAAAAAACACTCAAACTAACTTATTTCATGAATGAAATGCATGAGTATGAGTTTAAAAGTTTTTCAAAAACACTTGATTTCAACCCAGATCTTCCAAAACAAGATTATGACAATTTTTGTCCCCAAAAATCAATCAAAAAATATTTTTTCTATCAAAATCAAAGAACATATAATCTTGGATGGCCAGACCATATTTACACACAGTTTCATGTACTAAGTTTAGCAAAGAATAACTTGTGTAGTGTGTGCAACTAGTAACAGCATGAGATACATATGAGGTGATATGTAGATAGTAATCAATCACAATTTCTATATTATTCATCACATAAGTTTGAGAGTGACTATCACCTAAAGAGTTACATTCTATAACTCCCAAATCTCCTAAAAAACAAGCGTGCAATCATGTAATTTTTATTTAATTTTATTTATTTTAGCCTTATAATGTACATACCATTTTTATTTTGAAATTTTATTTTAGCCTTAAAATGTACACGCCATTTTTATTTTAAATTTTTTTATTTATTATTCCAAGGCTACACCTTATTTTCTTTTCGTGCATGTGCTACACTTTCTCGAGTACAAAATCTTACGATATGCACTAAGGTGCTCATAATTGGCTAGTAAACAGTGATGAGATGGTTATTTATGCATTTCTCTTAGGATTTTTTAGTCCTTACAATCAAAAGTATGTGACTTCAAAATTAAGATCATGTGATCAAAAACTATAAACAATTCCCACACAACATGCATTACATAGCTAAAACTAGCAAAGTGCAGAAAAAATAAGTTCATCCAAGCTAAACAAGGTACACAAGCATGTTATGTAAAGATAATATGACCAACCTTAACTACATATCCAAGATAAGTAATACAAAACATACCCTTTCACATACCTTTTTCCATATTTTTTGTTTTTTGTTTTTATTTAAAAGAAACAAACAAAAACAACCTAGTATGAAATGCATGAATGTAATGCAATGCAAATCTTAAAAACAAAACGAAACAAAACTTCAATAAAAGAGGTCACACAGGATTTTGAGATGAAGTATAAGGACCATGTTAGAAAGACTTAAGTAGATTGAGCCTTTTGCATCCAAAACTTCTTAGATGCAACTCTGATTTTGGAGCTATTATTCATATTAGAATGATGAGCAACTCCAAGATTGGTATAAAGGTTTAAAACCTTTACCAATTCACCAATAAGAACCATAGAATCTTGTGCATGAAGCACAGGTACTTTTGGCTTGTTTGCTCGCTTTGCAGCTTGCAACTTGAAGCAGTTTGGGCGAGAATGCCCAGCCTTTCCACAAAAATGACAAACCCACAAAGGTCTATCATACTTCTTGTCCTTAGGGAGGTTAGGATTCTTAGGCTAAGACTCTTTAAGATCAGCCCTAATCTTCCTAGGAGTGGAAGTAACTTCTATTGGTTTAACAACCTCAATCTTAGGTGGCTTAGTAGAAAGAACAAAATTTGTGGAATGAGTTTCAGACACAGAAATGCTATCAATAAAACCTAAACCCATTTTTTCTAAGGGAGACTTTTAAGAGAAACTTCATCATCACTAAGGGTTATAGTCATAGCTTTACCCTTTGACCTCAAGAATGTAGGACATTTAGATTTCATATGACCATACCCTTGACAACCAAAATATTATTGACCTAGAGAATTACTAGAGGTTTGACCAACTTTTTCTTTTGATTTATCAGCATTATTAACTTTAGTTGGTTCATTTTTCTTAAAATTCCTAGGTTCAACATTATTTTTACCTCTTGCCCTTTTGTTGTTGTTCCTAAGAAAGTTTCAAAAGTTCTTGGCAAAATAAGCAATTTCTGTAGAAGAGAGTTCATCATCAAATCCATTCCCATCAACATCATCAGCTGACTTAAGAGCCATTGATTTTAATTTATTTGTTTTGGGTAGGTCTAGCTCATAAAATTGGAGATATCCTACAAGCTTATCAATATGGATGGAGCCCACATCCTTGCTTTCAGTAATATCAGTCACTTTGGATTTAAAGTTCTCAGCCAAGGATCTAAGAATCTTCCTAACAATCTTAGGTTGATCATAAATTTCACTAAAATTATAAGCAGAATTAACAATATCATTAAGCTTATCATAAAATTCATCAAAACACTCATCATCAAACATTCTAATGCTTTTAAATCTAGTTGTTAACTGTTACAACTTATTAATCTTAACTGTCTTTGTGCCTTCATGCATAGTTTGGAGAATATTTCATGTAGTATGAGCAACCTTAACATTTGAGATTCTCTTGAATTCCTCCATAGAAACAGCATTCATGGCTTTGCTATTAAAAGTGGCTGTCTCTTTTTGAGATGTTGACCATTCATTAACAGGAGTAGTCGGTTTCTCCCATCCGTATTCAATGGAATTCCATGCTCTCTCATCAATAGATTTCAGGGAGGCTTTTATTCTTACTTTCCAATAGGCATAGTTGTTCCCATCAAAGTGAGGAGGGATCACAAGAGAGTGACCATTTTCCATGAAAACAGGGGTCAAGGATCAACTCTTAGATCAAAAGATCTAAAATACTAGAGCTAACCCGCTCTGATACCACTTGTACGTTTTTAGACCCCTTAACACAAGTTGATTAACCTAGTTATTTAGCCAAGTGATTACTTAGATAAATTATGCAGATCTAGGCTAACATAATAATATCCTATCATGTAAATAATGCGGAAAAATTAAGAACACCACGATATAATGACCTAGGAAAACCTAACCAGTAAAAAACCTGTGGAGGATTTAACCTAGCTATCCTCAAGGTAAAAACAAATCCACTATGAAAGAATTGAAATTTTTACAATAGAACTTAGACCACTAACATCTTATTGCTACCTTGTGTAGAAAACTTACTACCACGACCACGTGATAGCTCCGAGTCCACGGACTACTTCTTTCTTTGATCTGCAATAACCACAAGTTCACCTACTTGTGACTTTGAGACTCTATTCAAATGTTTTAGATCTTATTTACAATTCTTTATGCAGCAACTGAAGCAACCATCAAGTTCTTGATGTGAATCTTGATCTTGATAGTTCAAAGTGTGTATATGAAGGTAAACACCTCTAGATCTCACAAAAGATTCAACACACAACACATCAAAGACTTCTAAAATGTAGTTAGAGTTTTTCCTTTTATACTTGAAGTAAAACACTTAACCCTACAGGTCATATGGGCTTGGGCTAAATTGGAATTTCTGCAGAAAATTAAACCTGCACGAGTTTCGATCGATCAAGCCTTGTAAATTTTGACCAATAAATCCCACAATCACTCGATTCCAATTTTACATAAACCACAAGCCTAAGTCTAGACTCTATGTTTTGATCATGGTTTGCCAACATAATACATACTGGAAGTTCTAATACATTAGTTCCAAAAGTCTTAGAACCTAACATTTTCCATATCCATCAAATTGACATCTGCGACTAATTTCTTTAACTCTTATGGATGAAAAAAACCATGTGACCATCATATAAGTACATTAAGAAAACTCACCAACTGATTCATGCCACTAGTTACATGATTTTTCCACCCTTTTAAGCTAAGACCATTAGCATTACCCCCCCCCCCCCCCTCCCAAATTGAAAAAATCATGTGACCATTATGTGACTACATTAAGAAGACTCACCAATTGATTCACGCCACTAGTTACATGATTTTTCCACCCTTTTAAGCTAAGACCATTAGCATTACACCCCCCAAATTGAAAAAATCTTGTGACCATCATATGACTACATTAAGAAGACTCACCAACTAATTTGTGCCACTAGTTACATGATTTTTCCACCCTTTGAAGATAAGACCATTGGCATAACCCCCCCCCCCCCCCCCCCATGCTATTTTAGCAACCCCCAATGCTATTTTAGCAACACACACCTAAATGGAGCTTTAAAAGTTATAGATAAACTTACAACCCCAATTTTTAGTCTATATAGATATATATATATATATATATATATCTAACGTACACCTTTATATAAATTTAAAACAAGTCTCCTATTCTCAAGCTTGTTCACGAATAGATTAATAGATTATAATGTTGGAACTTAGTTTGTTAAATAGTTTAAGCTTAGATTTAAGCTTAAGTTTAATTTGCTTGGTTAAAAAATGAAAATAAAAAAGAATTTTTAAGTGAAATTCAAATTATTTATAAACAACTTGTTTAATTTATAGTCTGACTATTCAATCAAACCCATATGACTTAACTTTTCAAATATTCTACTAGTCCAATATTAGGGAACAATCGGGTAGAGAGGCAAGAGTTATATTCAAAACTAGTCTAACACCATAATTGATACCCTCATTAATTGATTAAAAATAGAAAGCTTTTAATTAATTATAATTTGTGGACAAGTACAATGATCTAAATGGTGCTCCTTCCTCTCACATTTATGGTGGGATCCACTCATGAAATTCATAGTAGGTCTACCATGATTGTAAGAGGAGGAAGCACTATTTTACTATACTCCAAGACTACCTAAGAATTTTATCACTCCAAAAACATTTCTTTACATGCTCCATGTATATTTTATATGCCACATTATTTATTTTTTTATTTTTTTTATCTTTTAATTGCATACCTTTTCAATTGTCATATAGGGCCTACTAATTCAACCATTATATTTATCCTTTTGAAAGTCATGAAGACTGAAATGACTGTTCGCACGTTCATTACATCAATTAATATTTATAGGTAATTCAGCCAAAAAGAAAAAAACTAATATAAATAGGTATATATATTCTAAGGACAATTGTTAATAAAAGTTTCTAACATTACTTTCATGAAAAATCTAAAAAATTGTTAGCAAAATTAATTTCTTTATCATTTTCTTAAAAATTGTTTCTAATTCCTAAACCAATGTTCTTAGAACATTTATTAACATTTCTCATCTTTTAATTTTAGCGCTTTTGTATGGGTAATTAGCATAAAGACAAAACTTAAAAACAGTACCTTACATACTGTTTCTTAAGTATCTCTTTTAAAATTCAGACACCTGTCTAATTCAATAATTCTTGCTAACGCGGTTAATACTATTTATTTCTCTGTTTCTTTCTTTCATTCTTTTTTTATCTCTCTTTGTAACTAAAAACAAACCCATTTAGAAGGCTAAATACCCACGAGAAAACCCAGACCCTAACCTATCTAGCTTTTTATACTCTTGAACTCCTAAATTTTTAAAGAAATCAGAATTTCAAAATTTCATTTTTGTTTGTCTGACTCGTCATCCAGGAAAATAGATCATATTCTTTTGGAATAGAACATTGAAGAGAAGCCAAGATGTTTTACAACCCTTTGGGTCAAAGACATTGAGAAATCTTTGATGCTTTTGGTCAAAAATAATCTCCATATCAAAATGGCGTTCAGACTTGAGAGCCTTTTGCTTTCTTCAAGTAGTGGTGTAGTTTTGGCACTGTCATTGATTCTCAGTGGCTAAGACCTCTTTATCATTTGGGAAGTTGAGATCTGGATTTCTTAAAAAAATTTGAAATCGAGAGAGTGTGAGAAGTTAGAGAGGCTGGGATTATGGTTTTTCAAACGGGTTTTCTAACATTGTTTTAAGCACAAGGGAAGGGAAAAAAAAAAGGATGAGGTTGATGGTGTTAGCAAGAGTTATTGAATTAGACAGGTATCTAAATTTTAAAAATGGTACTTAAGGAACAATATGTAAGGTACTGTATCTAAGTTTTACTCTTAGTATAAAGGATCAACTCTAGGCCTAAACCACTTACATATAAGTTTGAGGCTCCACCTACCCTAAAAATTCGTAAAAGATTCCAAGCATCTCATTACATAAACAAAAAGGCCTTCAAAATTGTATTAAAATAATCCAAAATCTGTAATTATAATTGAGTTTTTCCTTTTGAAAAAAATATAGGTAAGTTTTGCATCTTTTCCCCACCATCAAGAAAGCTCCCATGAAATTAAACCAATAGAAATATAATACAGTTGAAACCCTAAATTATTTCACAAAAATAAATTGTTATGAGTCTGATCAGTAGCAACCAATTTTTCTAACAACTTGTACAAGAGATATAAATACTTAATAAAACTAAAAAAACAAAAACAAAAACTTAATTAAAAATTTTGCTTCTTGAAAACAAGAACAATTTCTAAATCAAAACAAAAATATATAGAAAGTTGAATAAAATATATTTAATTGATATTTAAATATTTTTTTAAATACCATTAAAATTTATTACCTTAAATTTCAAAATGTATTGAGTTTGCCTTGTTAACCTTCATTTGCCCGTGTGGGAATCTACCTCACATTTGTATGAGACAAATTCCATACACACATCCTTTCCAAAGTTTGTATAGATGCTATTAATTCTCAGAGGGTAGTAGTGTTTTAGAGACATAATTATTTTGCTTAGACAATTAAGAATGTCTGTAGTTTATTAAATGAGTTATCGTGTTACTAGGTTCATCAAAAAGCAAACAAGGCTACTAATAATGTACTCAAATTGTCTCTCGAGCATGTTGTCATTGGATGTTTTGGATTGGGTAATTGACTAATTGCGCCCCAAGTGTTGATCGTGTCATCTTGGAGGAGGCTGTCGTTTAGTTCTTGTTTGGTTTTGTTCTATTTTCTTTGTTGCATTAATAAAAATTTGTTATTCATAAAAAAAATAAAATTAAAAATTTTGAAGTCCTACTCTTGAGTTACTTTACTTGCCCCTGCCCATAACACTCCGATATAATTAGGCTAATGTTACTGACATGAAAATATTTTTTTTTTTTTTTTCTATAATTGTAGTTGTTATTAATTTCACATGCCCTTGCTAACATTACTTTATTGTCTACCATTGAGAACTTGTCATCTCCAATACTTATGAAAGATAATATTATGGAAAAATTTATTTTTGAAGAATTTTTTGTTAGGACATATGTAATTAGTTGTTAGGAATATATGTCAACATTTTATGTATTGGCTAATCCTTTGACAAAACGCACTTTACTTGTAATTGGGTGGATCTAGGATGTGTTTAATGCTTCAAGATATAAGGTTTCAAGTTCAAGTGTTAAAGTCATGCAAGTCTGTCCAAGAAACAAGTGAAGAAGTGCTGTTTATTAAAACTCGATAGCTAGCATCTATCGAGGTTTAAAAGAGCCGTTTAAGCCCGAGGCTCGACAGATATCCTATCTGTCGAGGTTAATGAAAAACAGATTTTCAGTTCTGATTTTCATCCAATTCGTGAATATATGTTTGAGTTTTCTTTTCTTACAACCCTAAACATATATAAGGATTATTTTAAGGGCCGTATCAAGTTGCACAGCTAAGAGCACAATTGCACAAGATCATAACTCCTCAAGTGTGACTGGAAACCTAGTTTGCCCTAGTTCTTGAAGAAGTTGCTGTGGTTGTACAACGTAAGTTTTTGTGACCAAGCAACTTTGTGATCTTCATCAGTTGATGAATAGAAGAACTTTGTAGCCAACATCCTTCTCAAGTTGGTGATAAAGTCGCGTACTAGGATCCGCGCATCTATTGGTCAGTCACGTACTAGGAGTCGTGCAATATAAGGGGAGATTGTCACTACTAAACAAGTCCAATTGGGTATTGGAGTAAGGGTTCAACTGTAGGTTGGTATAAGGTACTGGGATTCCTTTACTTGTAACCGCTTGTTTTGATAATAGTGGATTCTCGGGAGTGGTGACCTTAAAATTACTCGGTGGGGTTTTTTTGCCGTGTAGGTTTTCGCCAATCGTAAACAAATCACCGTGTCATTTAATTTCTGCTACATATTTAGTTAATTGGTGACTTGTTTGTACTGCCACGCTTGTTGCATGTAATTGAACCTAATTAATTCACTTAGCTAATTAATTGGTTAATTTATCATAAGGGGTCAATATATTTTTGGCCTATCAAGTGGTATCAAAGCAGGCACACTCTGATTAGGGTTTAATCTTTGCTGTGAGATCCATTGACCCCTGTTTGTCATGGATAAAGGATAGTTACTTATTGTACCTCCTTTATTTGATGGAACTAACTATGTATACTGGAAAGTACGTATGAGAGTTTTCTTGCAGTCCTTAGATGAGAAGGTGTGGCAAGTTGTGGAAATAGGCTGGACCAAGCCAAAGGAAGCGCCGGCCGATTGGGATGATACAAAGATCAAAGCGGCTAACTTCAACAGCAAGGCATTGAATGCTTTATTCAGTGTGGTCACAAATGAGAAGTTTAATAAGATCTCCTCCACTGAAATTGCAAAGGAGATGTGGACCATTCTCCAAAAAACCTATGAAGGAAACAAAGCCGTCAATGATTTGAAGCTTTAGAGGCTCACTTATAGCTTCGAAGAAATCAAGATGGAGAAGGATGAGTCATTTGATGAGTTCTATGCTAGGTTCAAGGACATTGTGAACTCAACATTTAATCTTGGGGAAACCATTCCCGAACCCAAGATTATGAGAAAAATGCTCAGATCTCTTCCCGAGAGATTCCATGCTAAGATCACTGCAATTGAGGAGTCAAAGGATATTGATAAAATTCATTTGACAGAGCTTGTTGGAAATCTGCAGACCTATGAGTTGGGTTTTTCTAGGCTCCAAAAGTCAAGCAAGAGCAAGAGCATGGCACTGAAGGCCAAGAGCAGTGACACTGATGAGTCTTCCGATGATGAAGATTCTAAAATGAAGTCCTACATCACCCGACAATTCAAGAAGTTCGTGAAGAATGCCAATGCAAAGGGCTTCGACAAGGACCGTAGGCGATCAAATTCTTCACAATCTAAGAGCCAAGACAAAGGGAAGAAGGATGCTAGGGATGACAGTTAGTACATTGTTCCTTCAGGGCCCAAGTGTTTTGGGTGTCAAGGATTCGGTTATATGAAACAAGAGTGCCCCACTTATCTCAAGCCTATTGGAAAAAGCAAGGCACTTGCTACTACCTTGAGTGACACCGAACCTAAGGATAATTCCGAAAATGAGGATGACGGAATCCTGAATGCCTTCACTGTTACTGTCAATCCTATTGAAGGGATTGTAGAAGTGTGGATGAAGAAGAAAACTTGGTGGAGTCAAAATTTGAGAAGATGGATAAGCAAGATGACATCCACACAACCTATGCAAAGTTGTACAAGTTCTCAGAGAAACATGAGAAGATGTATAGGTTGGCCACTAAGAAGCTCAGTGATGTGGAGTTTGAATGAGAACAGCTATCCACAAAGTTTGATGAAGCAAATCAGACTATTGGAGCACTGAGGTTTGAGAACAATTTCTTGGCTGAGAAAACCAAGAAGCTTAAGGCGGAACAGTTTCAAGTGAGAGCTCAGTTGGAGAGGACCTTAAGTGCAAAGCTTGACGAGATGCTCACCATACAAATATATGCATTTGATCCAACCGGTTTAGGGTATGATTTTTCTCCTCCTAATGGCCGTTTTTTATAATCTAATGCGGATGGTAAAAAATCTTAATTCTTAAGTTTGAAAGTTTGGTTATGTGTGGGAAAGGTGTTAGGCACCCCACAACATCTGTCCACAAACAATCCTTTGTTTTGATAAAATTTTAATTTACGGTCATTGGCTGTTAAAAACAAGCTATTGGCATTAGCTTTTAGGACTTTAAAAAATTGGGCTTCGAGGTTTGACTTTGGAAAGGGGTGTGGCATTTATCAATGCTTTCCTAGCACATTTGGAATTGTTTCTAAACTTTCATGATGAAAATTCGGCAGCATTTCGCCTTACTTTCGTGGTAGAAATCTAACAACATTTCTAATCAAGTGCGTCATAGCACACAAAAAACTATCCTCACTAAGCCTTCGCTATAAGAATACGGCAAAAGGATGCCTCATTTTCATGATGAAAATCTAGCAGAGTTTCACGTTTGGTGTGCTATGACGTACCAGCAGAGTTTCATGCTTGTGTATATGGCATGCGTCAATATGTTCGCACTAAGGCTAGCCGGAGCTCACCAAACCATTAAACACATTTAAGCATGTCGAATACACGAGGAAACTGATGTCACTAGCTGACATGGATTGAAGGCAATCACACCGCAATAATCGTGCACACAATGTAGCATGAATATGCATCTACAACAATCGCCTTGAATGCATACACACATCGAAGGTCAAGAGCACCCATGATCATGTGTGGGGTCAAGGGAATCAATCTTGTACTGGAGGCTGTACTAATTTGACTAGTTGAACAATATATTTCAGTATTGGTCAATACCAATGTATTATTTTAGGTTTACTGCTATTCTTTATATTTATAAATAAATATATATATTATAATAAAAATAAAAGTTTACCATAAAACATTACCTTAATTCGAAACAAATTATTCATGGTTTTAAACTTTAAACTTTAGCATACTAAGAAAATAAATAATACTAATAAGTTAATGCAAATAAGTTACCTTTTTGCCTTTACAAAAATTCAAAAACTACAAAACTAGAAAAAAAAAAATTTATTTCTGTATCGGCCGTACACTTGATACCAGCCGAAACGCCCAAAATTGGCCAGTATGACTGGTACACAACCGGTCTTTAAACCGGTATGAAACAATGACGTTTCGGTACTGGTGCACGTACTGGTACGGTACATGTACAGTACGGAACGGTATCGACTACCTTGAGTGGGGTACCCTCCTAACCACGTGAGTCAATCATACAAAGTGCATGATCATCTTTAAATAAGAGAATATATGTATGTGTCTATATATATATATATATTGCAACTATCTTTGCAAGGTATGGGTGCATCCGGGCCACTAGAGGTACTAGAGGAGGCTCTAGAGGGTTCAGAGGATGACTGATATAACTGGTGGATCTCTTGGTCACTAGCACTATTAGGATACTCACTTTCTGAGTGGTCCAGTTCTAATAGCTTAAAGATCTCATCCTTATTGGTTTGGTCACTGACAAGGGTGTTGATAAGGGATTTGGCCTTTGATCTACACTCTTTCCTGAAATGAGCACTTTTTCCATAGTTGAAGCATTTTCCTAATGCTTTGGGAATATGTTTTCCTGTGGATTTGGATTTTCCTTTCTTATAGAAATCATTATCCTTGGAGTGGCTGTACTTCTGTTTTCTATAATACTTGGAGGCTGTTTTCTTCCTATGGAATTTCTCAGAGGGTTCCTTTCCTTTGTATTTGGAGGTCAAGGGGTGTTGGTCTGGAATACCAATTCTTGGTTAGGCTAGTCAAACTTACTTTGGAGTGGTAAAACATTTTTACCTGTAAGTCTCTAAACTGGTTTTCTAGTCATCCTATTTCTTTGTCAAACTCTTGAGAGGCTTAACTAGAACTGCTAGAGGCTGTATGGGTGTCTAAGACCTTAAGCTAGGGATCCTTCCTAGTTGAAGTGGTGACTGGTGAAGGGGTGACTAGTTCCTTTTTCACTAGTTCTTCAAGCTTCTGGGTGACTATTTCTAGGGCTGTTTTATCCTTGGTCCTGAGACTGGACTGCCTAGTCGTGGGTAACTTGACTTAAGGCTTTTCTAGGGTTTGGATAGGTTTGCTAGGGTTTCCTAGCTATAGGATAACCTTGTTTTCAATCCTATCTTCTATTTTATTAGGCTATTTTCCTATAACACCTAGACACTGGTTGGTGTAGTTGTTTTGCTCTATCACTTTCTTGACTGGTTTTTCCTCACTTGTGGGAAACTTGAAAGGAGAGGCTACTACATCACTTCCTCGGTGTTTAAAGGTTATGCTTTCTATGGGTGGATGACTAGACCAGACTACTTCCTTAGTATCTTCCTGGGTCCAATTGGTTTTGGTAATGACACAAGATTTTTTGTGCCATTCAAAATGGTTCTCAAAGTATTCAAAGAAAAGGACATTGCTGGATATCTCTTTCATGAATTCTTTCCATTTTTCCAAAACTTCTTTCTTTTGTTCTCTAGTGTGGTTAGCTCTATAGGCTTCACTTTTGACTCTGTTCTCTTCAAAATCAAACTCCTTTCCTAGAGCCACTAGGTCAGGGGTGAAGTCTCTCCTAATCACCATGAGCTGGGCGTCAATGTGGGGATTATGGGGTTCATGTTGAAATGGGTCTTCCATATCAGTCTTGGATAGGGATGGTGTGTTTTGATTGTTGTCATGATCTTGATCAACAACTGAGTCGTGTTTGGCTGTGTAGCAAGGTGTGCTGACTTGGGATCTAGTTTTGACTCCTTGGAGTTCTAATCCTAAATCCCTTCTAGACTTTGGGAATGGTGCCAAAGGTCTAGATGTGATACACTGGGATGCAGGTCTATCTCTGAGAAGGATAGATGATTGCCTAGTGGGTTGGTGAAGATCTATTGGGGATCTAAACCTGGTTTCATCATAATCCAAAGGTGATCTAAACCTAGACTGGTTAAAGTTAAGTCTAAGCGCACCGTTGGCTAACTGTTGGACAAAGTCTAAGTCTTGATTTTGGGTTGGGTTTTGGATCTGTAGAGGATACTTTTCATTCTCTAGAGTCCAATTTGTAGGGAAAATGACCTCAGACCATTTCAGGGTCTTGGGTACTTGGATTTTGGATCTAAGATCTTTGATTTGGATGAGAGTGGTTTCTCCCATCTTTATTTTATTAAGTGCTTGGACATTCATGTTCGTCCTGATGCACTTATAGTAAACTCTGTATATCAAGGCTATTTTTTGGGCTCCTTGCACCATGAGGGTTCCATGGGTCTTGATATTTAAAGTGAGCTTCCATGATATGCGGGTCATACAAGCCAACTTTGAAGTTTGGGAAACAGTTAAAATGAACTGGTCCACAACTATGACTGGCTTCAATGGTTCCTAGAAGACTGTCATGAAATTTGATATGACGAGTGTCTTTAAGGGCCATAAGGATTGAACAATTCAACCCTTTTCTGATCAAAGGTTTAACTCCGACCTGAACTAAATCAATGTGTAAATAATTGTGTCCTTCTTTCTTATGTGCCAACAGGGCAGAAGAAGATAACAAGTAGCATGTTTCATACTCCTTGTTAATGCTATAGACTTGCGCTATAGTTCTAACATGGTAGTCTGTCTTGAAAGCCTTTTTCAAGGACCATGAAGATTTATAGATCTAGTTGGTGGGGACTTTAGGGATGTTCCAATCTCCTAGTTTTAGATCTAAATCTGATAACTCATATGACTCTGAATTGAGAATTCCATCATCCTGTGGAATCTCTCAGAAGGATGATCTAGTGCTAGTAGAAGAGTTACTTCTAAACAACCTATTCATTATTCTGGATTAAAAACTTAATTAAATAATCATAACCTAGTCACTTTTATCCTTAAATTTTTGGATCTATCCTTAGATCTGAAACAGGGTGTTCTAACAAGACTATCACCTTTTCTCGTGCAAACTACAACCTCTTATCGCCACAGTCCTTCACTTTTACCACAAAGCCAAAAGGAGGAAGCAACTAGTAATAGGCTATTAAGACTCTAGAACTAGATGGGTAAGTTACAATGAAAGGGAAAGGCTAACCGGGGCCATATAATTACAAAGATAAAGGCCAATTGAGGCCATCTGATTACAAATGTAAAGACCGATTGGGATAATACAAGTGTAAACTGGGGTTGCCATCTGATTACAAGACTAAGGGTTGTAATTGTTGGGGTTTATGCCCTAAAACTCAATTTATTGGCATGTATTTAATAATTAAATTGTTTAATTATATGAGACTATCTATAAATGAACTAAGACATTATCATAGTCCATGAGATGCATTGTATGTGATTTATGTGAAAAGTCACAGAAGATATAAATCACAGGTTCTTTGTAAACTCAGAAGTTTAGTTCGTAGTCGGTGATGGAATTGGGCGTTTCATCTGCGAAGACTATAACATATCAACTAAGATGATTTGTCTTGATCATGGAAGTGGAGACTTCTAGTTGGTATGTTGATATGTTTTAAGAGTTAAGACATATTGAATTGGACCGCTGTGAGATTTATTATTCTCCTAACGACTGTCAAATGAATAATAAATCTCACGACTTCTATTTACATCAACTCTAAATCCTGAGAGAATAATGTACCTGATCATGAGATGTAGGTTGCTTTGATATATCAGGAGTGAGATCTATTAGTTACAGTCAAAATCTCAGTATGTTGGGCATCCGCATTTAGTGTTGATGGAATATATATTCTCAAGATGGAATTCATAGTCTCTTAATGGAGATACAAAATATTCCCTTGAGATAAGTTTAATGGATTTAGTTATTCAAAGTGTTGGGCCCAACCACTTTAGTAAGGAGTTACTAAAGTATATATTTATGAAATTGGATTTCATAAATATATGACGAATAACATAAAGGATTAAACCGGGTACTCAAGGATTAAGATGTAGTAATCTTCAAAGTGGCAGTCTATATTCATGACTTTGGATTACTACGAATATTTTAATGAATGGGTTGTATGCATAATAAAGTCTTGGGATATAATTTATTATTAAGGCCTAGAGTGCAATTATATTTATATAGTGGTATTAAATATAATTAATGGTAACTTTGGGCTTGTCAAGAGTTGACGGAAAAGCCCAAGGCCCATTGGAGCTAGTGTCTTATTGGTCCCTTTTGGTCCCACTCCAAGCCACACACTAAAGCCCAATTGGAAAGGCCTAATAGGCCAGCCCAATTAGATAATCAGTTAGTTATAAAGGGAGAAATATACAGAATTTTTATAAGTGAAAAAGAGAAATTAAAAACGGTGTGTGAGAGAGTGTGACACACACTTTCATTCTCCCATTGAAAATTGACTGAGAGACCACACATCTTGGGTGTAAAGTGGAATTGGAGTGAAGATTAAAAGTGTTCCTAAGTGCTTCTAATATTTGTTTTGAATTTCTCCACACCAAGGTACGCCATCTTGTTCTTAAATTCTGAAATTTACATAGTGCACGTTATCAATCATGAATGAAATAGATCCTTGTTTGTTGCTTCCGCTATGTGTTTTGTATGAGATGCAAAACCAGAATTTTTCCTTCAGTAATGAGAAGGGAAGGTGTTTTGCTATCTTAGCTAAAACATTGCTTGCTTTAGAATGGAACTTGAGTTGCCTTTTATAGACTAGAGGGAGCCTTGGATTCCTCTAAAGAATGCTGAAATTTCGGAAGGTAAAATGCTTTTACTGAAGGTGAAAACCTTTTCCACCAAAAGCAAATAATGCTTTTGGAATATAGTGATGAGTATTGTTCATGAATAGTAATTGTTACTGTTTATGAATAGTAACTTATCTTTTGTCCTTATCCTGCTGCTTTATTCCGGAACTATTCACCAATAGTGACTGGTGATGTAGTTGAATAGTTTCTTGTCTGGGAACTATTTTCAATAGTGATTGGTGCTATCCAGAAAGATTTAATCGCTATCCAAATTGTAACCATCATAAGAATCTTGTGAATCCTAGAAGGGGTCAATTGGATTGCGGTTGACTGAAGCTTCTGAAGAGACAGGAGAAGCCTTTTCTTCTGACTCTAACTGTTCTGACCTAATAAGCAGTTGCTAAGCAAGATCTTTAATTCTTTGCTAGATTTTCTGGTGACCTGGACGGAGTCTAGGTTAGATTAAGATCTTGTAATAATTCTTTGAACTAGAGGAGGGAAGTCCTTATGAAGCTAACTGATGACCTGATCAATCTTAAGGCTATCCCACCATTTGACTGAAAATTCCCTGTTTAACAGCTTATTACAAATTGTATAATTCCACATGTAGATCCAGTGGATCCTATACATGACCGTCATATGCAGGATTGCTGGAAACTGGGAACCATGATTTGAGACCTAGAATCTGGAGTCAAAATACTTGAGGGCATTTTGTAGAGGTTTTGGGAAAATCTAGGGAATCGAGAACAATGTTTCCCACCACTTGAGGAACCATGAAGGTATGGAGCTAGAGAACTTTTTATCAAACATCAAGAACCATGAATAATCAAAGTTCTTGTTTTGGTAAAAGAGAACTTTCTCAAAGGCGTCCATGTAGTCATAATAACTGTAATGGAGTTCTGAACCTATGAGGGACTTGAGACCTATTAGTTTTTTGAGCAAGGAGGGGTGCCTTCCCCATTCTTTGCAACTTACAAAGCCTATGATGATAAACTTGTGATAAACGACTACTAAGGGGTCTCCTTTGTCCATGATATTTTCTATTCGAGTAGACTTTTCTAGGATGAGGCTGGTCTTATAGAACTTGATATTTTTCTCAAGGTGTCTTGGGAGGAAGTGCCATTATAGGGGCAAGACTTCCATGGCAAGGGCTAAAGGATCTTTCATATGAACTAGATGAGGTTCAATATAAGAGATATGTTGGATGAAATATTTCTTAACATAAGAAGATCTTCCTTTTCTAGTTGGGTAGAAAGAAGGCTTTTGGGACTATATGGGGCCAAAAAGATCTTTTATCGTGTATGGGGTGATAGTTCTAGGTATAGGGGAGGCTAAAGCTGAACTATAACTGGGTTGACCATAGGGAGGACTTTCGTAATTTGGTTTAGGGATGGTGGAAACCAAATAACAGTTAGCAATGGTTGATGGGGAGACTGGTGCATACTAGCCAGGGTTTTTTGCCCGACTAGGGGAGTATGGTACTAATTGGCCAGGGTTCTTTGCCTGACTGGTACCCCTAGGGGTTTGTTGTTTAGGCAATTTTGGGGTCTAGGGTACAAGTTTCTTCCCGAACATCCTGATTTGGACTCTGCAAAAATTCACGGGTTAGGAAATCAGGGATCCTGTTTTGGCTTCCTTCTATGAATTCTAAATCAAAGTCAAAGACTGAAAGGATGGCTTGCCATCTTGCAAAAATTTTTTTTGATGCAATGTTTTGAACATCCTTTTCTAAAACATGTTTTGTAGATTTACAATCAATCCTTATTAAAAACTTTTGATTCAAAAAGATCACTTTGAAATTTTCAAATGCATAGTACTATAGATAATATTTCTTTCTTAATAGTACTATAATTAATCTGAGTGGGAGTCCAAATTCCTGAATGGAAATAGACAATCTGTTCAGGGGAATTGGGGCTGACTCGCTAGAGGAGGATGCCACCATAACCTATGTTAGAGGCATCTGTCTAGACAATCTTAAAGGAATTGACTGAGGGAATTCCTAAGCAAGGTAGAGTCTTGACATATTTTTTGATCTCCTAGACAACAGTGGTATGGGTTGGAGTCCAAGGGGGTGGATTCGTTCGAAGTCTATCAAAAAGGGGTTTGCATTGCTGCCTGAGATTTTGGTAGAAGTCAGAAATGTAATTGAGAGATCCTAGAAATCTCTGGAGTTGGGTTTTATCTTGGATTTGATCTGGAAACTTATCAGCAAATTGGATAGCTCTATCTATGGGTTTGATGACTCCATGATGAATGTCAAAACCTAAGAATCGAACTTTAGTTTGGAAAAGTTTGATTTTTGGGGCTAAAACTACAAGACCATTGAGCTTGATGGTATGGAGAATTGCTCTCATGTGTTTCCAATGTTGTTCCAAGGATTCTGAAAAAATGAGTACATCATCAATGTACATAATTGCATGACTGGAGAATTGATTAAAAATCTCATTCATGATATTTTGGAATTCAGAAGGTGCATTTTTGAGACCAAAGGGAATCACATTCCATTTGTAATGTCCAAAGGGTGTCGTGAAAGCAGTCTTGTATCTATTAGACTCTTTGATTTGTATCTGCCAAAAACCAATCTTCTTGTCAAACTTACTGAAAACTGTTAGGATTTGTGCCCTTAAATCCTATTGTATGATACTATGTATGATATTATGTATGACGTTATGTATGACATGATGTATGACTTAATATTGTGATTGATAAAGTTATTTTATTATTATCTAAAATAATGGTAACATGAATATGAGACATTATCATATAGTCCATGAGATGCATTGTATGTGATTTATGTGAAAAGTCACAGAAGATGTAAATCACAAGTTCTTTGTAAACTTAGAATTAATAGTTCGTAGTCGGTGATGAAATTGGGCATTTCATCTGCGAAGACTATAACGTGTCAACTAAGATGATTTGTCTTGATCATGGAAGTGGAAACTTCTAGTTGATATGTTGATATGTTTTAAGAGTTGAAACATATTGAACTGGACCGCTGTGAGATTTATTATTCTTCTAACGACTGTCAAATGAATAATAAATCTCACGACTTCTATTTGCATGAACTCTTAATCCTGAGAGAATAATGGACCCAATCATGAAGTGTAGGTTGCTTTGATATATCAGGAGTGAGATCTGAAGTGACAGTCAAAACTTCAGTATGTTGGGCAGCCACATTTAGTGTTGATGGAACATATATTCTCAAGATGGAATTCATAGTCTCTTGATAGAGATATAAAATATTCCCTTGAGATAAATTTAATAGTTTCAGTTATTCAGAGAGTTAGGCCTAACCACTTTAGTAAAAAATTACTAAAGTATATATTTATGAAATTGGATTTCATAAATATATAATGAATAACTTTAAAGAATTAAACCGGGTACTCAAGGATAAGATGTAGTAATTTACAAAGTGGCAGTCTACATTTATGACTTTGTGTTACTACGAATATTTTATGAAGGGGTTACGTGTATAATAAAGTCTTGGGATATAATTTATTAATAAGGCCTAGAGTGCAATTATATTTATATAGTGGTATTAAATATAATTAATGGTAACTTTGGACTTGTCAAGAGTTGACGGAAAAGCCCAAGGCCCATTAGAGCTAGTGTCTTATTGGTCCCTTTTGGTCCCACTTCAAGCCACACACTAAAGCCCAATTGGAAAGGCCCAATAGGCCAACCCAATTAGATAATCAGTTAGTTATAAAGGGAGAAACATATAGAATTTTTATTAGAAGAGATTAGAATAGAAAAAGAAACGGTGTGTGAGAGAGTGTGAGACACATTTTCATTCTCCCTTGAAAACTGATTGAGAGACCACACATCTTGGGCGTAAAGTGGAATTGGAGTGAAGATTAAGAGTGTTCCCAAGTGCTTCTAATTTTTGTTTTGAATTTCTCCACACCAAGGTACGCTATCTTGTTCTTAAATTTCTAAAATTTACATAGTGCACGTTATCAATCATGAATGAAATAGATCCTAGTTCGTTGCTTCCGCTGTGGGTTTTGTATGAGATACAAAACCAGAATTTTTCCTTCAAAAACCACTGCTTGACAAAGCATATTGACCAAGTCTTTTTTGTTGGGAATTGGGTACCTTACTAATTCTAAGACTTTGTTAAATGGCTTTTAGTTGATAACTAGCCTAGGAACACCTCTTTCTATTTTAGCATTTTTCTGGACATAAAAGGCTGGTCAAGATCATAGTGATCTAGACTTTTTGATAATACCTTTTTTAAGGAGGTCCTCTATTTCTGCTTTGCAAATATCCATGAGTTCGAAGTTCATTTGGATAGGTCGAGATTTGGTAGGGATATCCTTTTCTTTAAAATCTTTGACATATGGGAGAGCTACCTTGTGTCTCTTTTTATGCCAAAAATCTATGGGTGGATCAAAGCAGATTTCCTGCTTAAGTTTTTCCTCAAACATTCTGATCTCTGCTTGGATGTCTTTATAAGTCAGTTCTTCCTCAACTTTCTTGTATCTCAAATCATCCTGTAGATACTTAAGATGCTGGGTCTTGGCACTAATCAGGTTTAGGGTCTTAGAGACAGATGCTTCTTGGAGGGTGCTAATTTCTTTAAGTTCTGGGCTCCTTATGAACTTAAACTTGATTGGCTAACCAAATGGGTGGGTAGTGATTCCTTCACTATCTGTGATGAAAGGGTATAACAGACACATGATAAGGTTTCTTAAGATGACCCTATTTGTCATATTCTTGACAAGGAAAAATATGGTTTTGAAGCATGTGTTGTCTTGGCACATATGAACTTTTGGGATTTTGAATTCAATCTGCATTTTTCCCCCACTTGCGGATGTCAATCTCTCTTTAGTCTTCTTGTAGTACTTGGAGGGAATGATTCCTTCTTAAATGTAGTTGAGATCAACACCTGAATCTATTAAGGCTGTACGTTTTTAGACTCTTGTAAAACTAGATTTTAACCTAATTAATTAACCAAGTGAATACTTTGGTAAATTATGCAGATCTAGGTTAACACATATAAATCATATCATGTAAAGCAGCGGAAATATAAAGAACATAATGATATGATGACCCAGGAAAACAAATCGGTAAAAAACCTGTGGAGAATTTAACCTAGCTATCCTTAAGGTAAAACAACAAAACCACTATGAAGGAATTGAAATTAACATAATAGCGACTTAGACCACTAACATCCTATTGCTACCTCGAGTAGAAAACTTACTACCATGACCCTATGATAGCTCCGAGTCCATGAACTACTTCTTTCTTTGGCCTTTGCAAAACACAAACACCCACATTTGTGACTTTGAGATCCCACTCAAAGGTTTAGCAACACAAACTCTCCTGTTTATGACTTCAAGACCACCCTTGAAGGTTTGAATCATCAGCACCTTTGATGACTAAAGAAGGCAGCAACTTCTACAACTTCGGATCTTGAGATTCTTCAAGTAATAACACTGGTAGAAGATATAAGAGAGCTTTTTAGGAACAAAACCCTAAATACAAAAGAGACACACTCTTCTCTCTCTAAAAAGCCATATAAAAACGTGCTTAGGGTTTACACTCTTCTCTCTCTAAAAAGCCATATAAAAACGTGCTTAGGGTTTTCTTTATATACTGGGAGAAGTAGATATGAAACCCTAATCCTTAGTGGGCTTGAACTACTGTTTGGGCGTAATTATAATTCTGCAGATACAACTTTCGATCTATCGAGCCTGTTCTTCGATCGGTCGAACTAGGAAAATTCTGAAATCTTCTTTCTGCAGCTTGTATGTTCTTGTGTGTTCACGATTTGCCAATTGTTCTAAACTTTTAGAGCCTAACAAAGGCTATGACCTCAAATTCAAAATCTTTGCTAATGATAATCCTGACTTTGGAATGCCATTTCTAGAAGTTAATCCTACTGATGGTATCTAGGAACTTCTCACATCTTTGCTCTTGAACCATATCAGCTGTAGGGTTAACTGTTTCATCAACTTCATCATTTGAAGGATTCTAAAATGAGGGACCTTCCTCATTGCCTTGATGAGAAGTGTTTTCCAAATGTTTTACTCTTTGATCAAGGAAATTGTGATTAACCCTAAGAATGGTTAATTCTTGCTTAAGGGTTCTAACCTCTGACTTTGTTTCCTTGATTTCCTTTTGAAGGTCGTTGACCATAACTTCCTTCTTGGATTTGGTGAACCTATTGTAGATCTTTTCTAGGTCTACTTTGGGTTCCTAGATCCTTAGTTCAGGTTTATAGGTTTCCCTTACTAAGGTTTCATGTAATTTGCTAAGCTTCTAAGCTTTGATGACTGGGTTTTCTATCTCTTCTATAAGATCTAGAAGAATAAATATACAGAGAGATTACCATTAATCAGTGGACAATGGCTTCTTTAGCAAAGAAGAAGAACAAGGAGAAAGCACCTACACAGGGCTATCCTCAAGACAAAAGGCCTCCAGCAAGATGGTCTTTTGTAATGCATGAAGGTGCATCCTCTAGGGTAAAACCAAAAGGATCACTATCCCTTCAAGATTATGTCCCGGTAGAGGTGACGTACTCCAATGATGACATGGTTGTTGTGTTGCAAGAAGTTTTATCCAAGAAATTATAGTTTAAGGATGGAGCACATAAATACTTACCAAACCCTATTAAGTTCATCCTTATTAATCTCCAAGCATCCTATACCATCAAACACCATACCCTCTTCCAAAAAACCCTCAAAGCATTGGACCTTCACCTTGTTAATCTTGAAACAAGAAATGAAGCTCTTATAAGTCAATTCTTTGGCAAAGAGGATATCCATTCAATGGATGAGAAGACTATTATGAGTACTGATTATGCCAAGCTAAGTCTTAAGACTCAAGCTAGGCTAAGAAGTGCTATTGCCAACTTGCCTCCTGAAATACAAACCAGTATTTTAGGATCCAAGGCAATGTTTGAATCATTTGACCAATGGTTTGAACATTTTAAAATATTGGTCACCACCACTGTCCCTGATCCAGCTAATTCAGATGATACAGACGACATCTTTGTACGGGCTAGCTGGGAACAATACTTTGGGAGCAGTCTCAGAGTATATGAACAAAGGCATCCATTTCTAGTCTTTTCATTAATTACGAAGATGTATCAGATGACATGGAAAGGGATCCTAGCTGGCTATCAAAAATGTTTAAATATGGCTTCATAAGGATGATTAAGCTAACAAGTCATAACCAAATTAGCCAGTTTCCGCAAAAATCATCCAACAGGTTGTGACATAGATTAAAAGTCCTTTTGTTTC